>NW_020941197.1:31302846-31428571 GCF_900497805.2 Vombatus ursinus
CTTCCTTCCTTCCTTCCTTCCTTCCTTCCTTCCTTCCTTTCTTCCTTCCTTCCTTCCTTCCTTTCCTCATTCCTTCCTATGTTTCTTTGAGTTTTCTCGCACAAAACAACTAATATGGAAATGTTTTACATGATTGTACATGTATAGCCTATATCAGATTACTTATTATCTCAGAGAGGGGGAAGGGAAGGGAGGGATAGAATTTGGAACTCAAAACTTTAAAAAAAAATTTTACATTAATTGGGGGAAAATATTATTTAAAAAATATGCAATACCCTGGCCAATATATCTCTATATGAGTTGCCTCCCTTATTAGCATGTAAGCTCCTTAACAGTAAGAATTGTCTTGCTTTTGTATTTGCAATCCTAGGACTTAGCACATTGCTTGACACATAGTAAACACTTAATAAACTCTATTCATGAGGCAGAGCAAAAATGGCAGACTAAAGACAGGGACTCCCCTGAGCTCTCCCCCAAACCTCTCCAAATTACCTTTAAATAATGACTCTAAACAAATTCTAGAGCAGCAGAACCCACAAAAAGATGGAGTGAAGCAATTTTCTAGCCCAAGACAACTTGAAAGTTTGGCAGGAAAATTCTGTTGCACCAGGGTGAGAGAGGAGTGCAGTCAAGCACAGGCCACGTTCAGGTAATTGGGGCCCCAGAAAACCAGGAGCAGATCTTGGGATCCATTGAATCAGCAGCAGCAGCTGCTGCTTCTGGAGCTCTCAGCCCATAGAGGGTAAGATGGTCAAACAACTGATTGGAATGAGATTACAGGCATCTCTTTGCTAGCACTGAGGCAGGACTCTGTTACTTTGCCCATTCTCAGGTCCAAGTGACAGACCTGGGTGGCAGTCCCAAAGCAAGAAGGAACACTAGCACAGCAGAATTTTCAGCCACTGTGGAGCAGAGACCTTCCTCACAGTTCCAGGGCATAAAAGAGTATGATCATTCACAGACTAGAGCACAGACAAGGAGAGTAATAAACACACTCCTCCTTAGATCATACCACCTTGGAAGAACTGAAAACTTACAAGTCCCTAGAAGTAACTCTGAAAACAACCCTTGAAGCTTGGGACAGTGTGCCTTCCACCCTGGAAGCAGAACCCTACCTTAATAAAAAGTCAAAAGTTAAGAAATAAGCTGAGAAAATAAGCAGACAACAGAAAAAAAAATTCATACCATAGAAAGTTACTATGGTGACAAGGAAGCTCAAAGCAAACACTAAGAAGAAGCCAACAAACTCAAAACTTTTACATCCAAAGCCTCCAAGAAAAACATGAATTAGCCTCCGGTCATGGAACAGCTCAAAAAGGATTTTGAAAATCAAGTAAGAGAGGTAGAGGAAAAATTGGGAAGAGAAATGAGAGTGGTGTAAGAAAATCATGAGAAAAATCAACAACTTGGTAAAGGAGACACACAAAAAATATTGAAGAAAATAACACCTTAAAAAACAGACTAGGCTAAATGGTAAAAGAGGTCCAAAAAGCCAATGAGGAGAAGAATGCCTTAAAAAGCAGAATTGGCCAAATGGAAAAAAGAGGCCCAAAAATTCACTAGAAAAAAACAAACTCCTTAAAAAGTAGAATTAGTCAAATGGGAAAGGAGATACAAAAGCTCACTGAAGAAAATAATTCCTTAAAGACTAGAATTGAGTAAATAGAAGCTAATGACTTTATGAAACAGCAAGAAGCAATAAAACAAAATAAAAAGAATTTAAAAATGGAAGACAATGTGAAATGTTTCATTGGAAAAACAACTGACCTGGAAAATAGATCCAGGAGAGATAATTTTAAAATTATTGGACTACCTGAAAGCCATAATCAAGAAAAGAGCCTAGACACCATCTTTCAAGAAATTATTAAGGAAAACTGCCCTGATATTTTAGAACCAAAGGGTAAAGTAGAAATTGAAAGAACTCACTGATCACCTTCTGAAAGAGATCCCAAAACAAAGACTCCCAGGAATATTGTAGCCAAATTCCAGAGCTCCCAGGTCAAGAAGAAAATATTGCAAACAGTCAGAAAGAAACAATTCAAGTGTTGTGGAGCCACAGTCAGGATAACACAAGATTCAGCAGCTTCTACATTAAAGGGTTGGAGGGCTTGGAATATTATATTCTGGAGGGCAAAGGAGCTAGGATTACAATCAAGAATAGCCTATCCAGAAAAACTGAGTATAATCCTTCAAGGGGAAAAATGGATATTCAATGAAATAGAGGACTTTCAAACATTCCTGTGGAAAAGACCAGAGCTGAATAGAAAATTTGACTTTCAAATACAAGACTCAAGAGAAGCATAAAAAGATAAACAGGAAAGGGAAATCATAAAAGACTTAATAAGGTTAAACTGTTTACATTCCTCCATGGGAAGATGATACTTGTAATTCATAAGAAATTTCTCATTATTAGGGTAGTTAGAAGGAGTATATATAGACAGAGGGCACAGGTGTGAGTTGAATATGAAGGGGTGATATCTAAAAAATAAAATTAAGGGGTGAGAGAGGAATGTACTGGGAGAAACAAAAAGGTAGAGATAAAATGGAGTAAATTATTTCACATAAAAGAGGCAAGAGAAAGATTTTACAGTGGAGGAGAAGAAGGGGGAAATAAGGGGGAATGAGTGAACCTTACTCTTATCAGAATTAGCTGCTCAAAGAGGGAGTAACATACACATTCAATTGGGTATAGAAATTTATCTCACCCTACAGGAAAGTAGGAGGGGAAGGGGATAAGAGAAGGGGAGTGGTGCTGATAGAAAGGAGGGTGAATTGGGGGGAGGTGGTAGTCAGAAGCAAAACATTTTTAAGGAGGGACAGGGTAAAAGGAGAGAGGGAATAGAATAAATGGGGGAGATAGGATGGAAGGAAATACAGTTAGCAATAGTAACTGAAAAAAAGTTTCTTTGATAAAAGCTTCATTTCTTTTTTTTATTTTTAACATATGTTTTTAAAACTTCAGGTTACAAATTTTTTCCCTTCCTCCCTCCCCACCCCCCCTCATTGAAAAGGCAAGCATCTCGATACGGGTTATAGATGTGTAGTCATGCAAAACACTTCCATAGTAGTCATGTTGTGAAAAACTAAGTATATTTCTCTTCATCCTATCCTACCCCCCCATTTATTCTATTCTCTCTTTTGACCCTGTCCCTTCTCAGAAGTATTTGCTTCTGATTATCCCCTCCCCCAATCTGCCTCCCTTCTATCAACCTCCTGCTCTCTTGCCCCCTTCCCCCCTTATTTTCCTGTAGGGTAAGATAGATTTCCATACCCCATTGCGTATGTTATTCCCTCCTTAAGCCAACTCCTATAAGAATAAGATTCACTCATTCCCTCTCACCTTACCCCATTTCCCCTCCACTGTAAAAGCTAAAGGCTTCATTTCTCAAATATATGGAGAATTGAGTCAAATTTACAAAAATAAAAGCCATTCCCCAGCTGATAAATTATCAAAAGATAAGAACAGTTTTCAGATGACGTAATCAAAGCTATCTATAGCCATATGAAAGAATGCTCTGACTCACTTTTGATTGGAGAAATGCAAATTAAAACAATTCTGAACTACTACCTCATACCTATTAGATTGGCTAATAGGACAGAAAAGGAAAATGACAAATAGTGAAGGGGATCTGGGAAAAATGAGATATTAATGCACTGTTGGTGGAGTTGTGAACAGATTCAACCATTCTGTAGAGCAATTTGGAACTAAAACCATGCATTCCCTTTGACCTAGCCATAGCATTACTAGCTCTGTATCCCAAAAGAGATAAAAAACAAAAAGGAAAAGGACATATATATGTACAAAAATATTTATAACAGCTCTTTTCTGGGGCAAGGAATTGGAAATTGAGGGGATGCCCATCACCTGGGGAATGGCTGAACAATTTGTGGTATATGATTATATTGGAATACTATTGTGCTATAATAAATAATGAGCCAGATGCTCTCAGAAAAACCTGGAAAGACTTACATGAGCTGATGCAAAGTGACAATATATTATGAACAAAGTGACAGCAATGTTGTAAGATGATCAGCTCTAAATGACTTAGCTGTCCTCAGCAATATAATGATCCAAGACAACTCTGAAGGACTTATGATGCTATCCATCCCCAGAACAAAGAACTGATGGTGTCTGAATGCAGATTGAAACATACTTTTTTTTACTTTCTTTTTTTTTTTTTTACTTCTTCTCTCCCCCTGTCCCCATCTATGTTTTCTTTCACAACATGACTATTATGGAAATGTTTTGCATGACTACACATGTATAACCTATATTGCTTGCCTTCTTAATGAGGGGGGTTGAAGGGGAGGAAGGGAGAGAATTTGGAACTCAAATGTTTTTTTTAATGGTAATTTTTATTTATTTTTTTGTTTTCAACATTTACTTCCACAAGATTTTAAGTTCCAAATTTTCACTCCATCTTGCCCCTCCCCCACCCCAAGATGGCATGCATTCTAAATACCCCTTCCTCTAATCTGCCTTCCCTTCTATCTATCCCCCCCTTCTCTTACCCCCTTTCCCTTCAATTTTCCTGTAGGGCAGGATGGATTTCTGTACCCCATTTCCTGTATTTCTTATTTCCCAGTTGCATGTGAAAACATTTTTTTTAAATATGTGTTTTTAAAATTTTGGGTTCCAAATTTTCTCCCTTCTTCCTTCCCCACCCACCCTCATTGATAAGGCAAGCAACTAAATATAGGTTATATATATGCAGTTGTGCAAAACACTTCCATAGTAGACTTGCTGTGAAAAACTAACTCAATTTCCCTTAATCCCATCCTGCCCACTCATTTATTCTATTCTTTCTTTTGACCCTGTCTCTCCTCAGAAGTATTTGCTTCTGATTACTCCCTTTCCCCATCTGCCCTCCTCTCTATCATTTCCCTACTCTCTTGTCCCCTTCCCCCCCTATTTTCCTGTAGGGTAAGCCAGATTTCCATACCCAATTGAGTGTGTAAGTTATTCCCTCCTTAAGTCAAATTCTATGAGAATAAAATTCACTCATTCCCTCTCACCTTCCCACATTTTCCCTCCGCTGTAAGAGCCTTTTCTTTTCTGGTTTTTTTTTGTGGGATACTTTACCCCGTTCTACCTCTCCCTTTCTCCTTCTCCTAGTATATTCCTCTCTCACCCCTTAATTGTATTCTCCAGATATGACCCCTTCATTTTCAACTCACCCTGTGCCCTCTATCTATCTATATCTATGTATATGTACATATAATTTTTTCCCCTCCAACTACCCTAATACTGATAAAGGTCTCATGAGTTACAAATATCATCTTTCCATGAAAGAATGTAAACAGTTCAACCTTAATAAGTCTCTTATGAGGAACTCAAAGTTTTAAAAATGAATTTTATGTGTAACTGGGGAAAATAAAACACTAAATAAAAAAAACAAACAAACAAAATAAGTGCTTTTAATTCATTCATTTTTGAGACAGCCATGGCTGTATAAACTCTATGTTCCAATAGAACATAATTCCACATGTTCCAGTGGGCTGCTCATTCTCTTGCAAATTTGACACTCCCAACTTCCACTGCCCCCATACCTGGAATTTGTTCCATCTTTTCCTCTCCCTATTAGCATCCTCATCTTCTTTCTAGACTCAGATCAGATGTTACCTCCTCTGTGAAGTTTTCCCTGAGTGTCCCTGCACCAACAGTGCACTTCTATCCTCAAATTAACTTGTATTTATATTTACTTTTGTGCATGTTCTATGCTCTTCTTCCTTTTTCCTAGTAAAACATTTTATTTAGACCATCTGCTAAGATTTTTTTTTTTTTACTGGGATGTGGCCATCTCCCATGCTACAGCTTCCTGGAGCCACTAGGTTTAAGGTAACTGACAGGCCTCAAGCCCATTGGTGAGTTAGGGAGATGTCTGCCCCAAGCACGTGAAGACTTCCCTGGGTGGAATGGGTGGATGAGAATAATTTGTTCTGATGTCCATGAAGGCAATTGAAGCAGGCATGGTGGAGTACTTAAAACTTGGTCAGACATCGAAGACACCGAGGGTATCTACACCATTCAGAGCCATCACTAGTCATCTTTACTTTTGTCTTGCCACTGGACTTTGATGACTCTGGAAGAGAGAGTGAAGCTGATGGCTGTGCAACTCTGCCTCACTTAAATTCAATTCACCTAAGAATGAAGATATCACCCTGTGATGTCATTGGTCCTCTTCAAAAACAAAGGTTGAACAACAACAATAGTAGAATGAAAACCCCTTGAGGGCAAGGACACTTGTTTTTTCATAATGTCCCTGTGCCTATCCCACTGACTTACATCTAGGAGATGATTAATAAATGTTTTTTGAATTGAATTGGGTTGTCCTGACATGCCATATGGTAGAAAACGCCCTTGTCTGATATTTATCCCTGCCAGCCATGAATGTGGTTTTGGAGTTCCTGACATAACAGTTTTGCAGAAAAGTTAGGGTTGTGCCAGATTGTGACCTTGAATATCAGGCTTAGGAGTTTGAACTTAACATTGTTTATTGATGGAGTTTGAACTGAGGTGTGAGCAGAGCTATTCACAAAAAAGTTAAGTCAGGCAATCATTTGAAGGGTAAACTGAAAGAGGAGAGAATTGATGTGGGAAGACCATGCCTGGAGTCAGAGATGGGATAGTATGTAGATGGTGTGAAAGAAGAAATTTCTCTAAAGACTGGCAAAATGTGAGAATGTTTGTAGGCCAATAGGAAGAAGCTGGTATAGAGGAAGAGGCACATAAAGGAAGAAACTAGATGCTGCATCTGTATTCTTGATCCAACATCTCCCATCCCCTCCTCTATATGGTGATGTAGAGAAGTTTTGAGAAGTGGATAGGGGAATGTCCCTGGCAAATGTCCTCAATCTCCTCAGTAAAGTAGAAGGCTAAGTTATTGGTTTCAGGTTTGGAGAGCAATTAGGGGCTTGAAGAGAAAGGAAAGCTATAGAATGGTAATGGGAGTCAATAAAAATTATTAGTGAGGGTGTGTCTGAGATTTTTCACCATAAATTTATAATGAATAAAATGAATGTGGGTAGTAGATAGTAGGCAGGCCAGCCTTGAAGTCAGTAAGAACCAGATTCAAATCCTACCTCTGATATAAACTAGCCATATGAGCACGAGCAAGAAAATTAACTTCTCATTTAAGACTCTAAGTCACAGAAGAATTGCCAGAATGTATCTATGGAGGGATTACATTACCAGGAATTTCCTCACTAATAAAAGCACAGATTTATATCTCCCCCTATCTCTACCCCAACTCTACATACACAAACACACATCAAGATCTCAATTTCATTACTTTCTCCATCAAGGAGCAATTGGATGCTTTAGATAATTTAGGGATGCACATTGGCAGGTCAAGAATAATAAACAGTGAGAGTATTGAAGGCTTAGGATACTGGCTAGTGAATCATTAAAGAAAAGGGCTATAAGGCCAAGGCTGGGTGAGAGGCAAGTGAGAAAAAGAGGAGAATCAAGAAGGATCAAGGTTATAGAGGTTATGATGATTTAGAGCAAAGAACAGACAACATAAATAGCTAAAGAAGTGGAAAGATAAAAAGCTGTATTCTGAGAGTGGAATTTTGAAGTCCAGGATAATAAGTTTCCATCTATATAGGGCTTTTTAATCAAACCAGTCCTATTATTTCATTGGTATATAGAGCAACCAGTGATGGGCTTCCCTTGCTAATAACTTTCAGTACTTTGCTAGGGCACTGAGAGGCCAAGTGACTTGCCAAGAATCACCCAGCCATTTTGGGTCATAGTTGAACACAGATCTTTCTTACTCTGAAGACAGCTCTCTATCTACTACATCTTGGACTTTAAAGTTTGCCAAGGGATTTATGTACATTATCTCGTTTGGTTATTACAACAACCTTGTGAGATAAGTACCACAGGTATTGTTATCTGCATTTTAAAGACAAGGAAAGTGAGATGCAGATGAAAGTTAAGTGTCTTGCCCATGGACATATAAAATTCAGACCCTTCTCTCCTTTGACACCAAGATGAACACTTTATTATACTACCCTAGAGTAAACACAATTTTTGAGATTATGACGTCTTATATTATAACCCTGTTGGTGTGTGACTGAAGTGAGGGTATATAAGAAATATGGTGGAGTTGATTTTGAGGAACCAAATTTGGTTAGGGTGTGAGAGAGATTGCCAACATGCAAATTAAAATTCATAAGGATAGTGACAGGATAAATTGGAGAGGAAGACCATGAACATGTCAGAGGCTCTGTCCTTGGTCCTGCCTTGTTCAGCATTTTTACCAAAAGACTTGAATACAGCCATAAAATAATAGCTTACATTGATATGACTGTTTATAGCTTAAGAAATACCAAAGCACTTTCTTGACAAAAACCCTGTGAAGTAGGTGGCATGCATACACTATTATCCTCATTTTATAGATGCAATCTAGGGCCTGGGATGGTTCCATCAGTATAAATGGTGTGAGAATTGGGTGTCCCTCAAGACTCAGAATTACACTGAATTCCAATAATGACATACACATATTTCTTGTCCTTGGTCAACTGAATTGTTTGGATGACTCAGAATCACATCTTAGGGAGAGGGCTAGGTTAAAAATTCTATTGCAAAAGTACATGATATTAGGAGATTTGTCTTGGCAGTAGTTACTACAAAGCAATCCAACTACTTGAAAGTTTCAGTTGATCATAAATTCAACAAGAGTCAACAATATCATGTCCTAGTGCCTAGCATAGTGTCTTGCACATTGTAAGTGCTTAACAAACACTTGTTGATAGATTGTTGTGATTTCCAAAATAGTTAATGTGATCTTAGGCTGCTTTAATAGAAATTTTGTAACAAAATCAAGGGAAGTAGAGAAGCAGCAGTGAACAGTGAAGAAGAGAAAGTAAAAGGGAGGAGGTAAGTGAACTTAGAATCTTTCAGTCTTATCAACAATATTTTTGCAGATTAAAGCTACTGATTACACTGGGAGTACTTCAGACTTTGACAGAACTCTGCTACTCTGGCACATGGATGACTAAGAGATTAGGAGAGGAAGTACAGAAGGAAAGGACTTCAGCTGTCTAGAAAAGCTAAGTTTCCTAAATCTGAGATAAAATTAAACAGATGAGCAGATAGAGGCAGTTTGTTGTGGCAATTTTCAGCTGGGAGTGTGGGCACCCGTAAATAACCAGAGCCTGACTTTTTCAGTAGGTCTGAAAGATGAAGAAACTGTTTTAGTAACCAGCAGACACAGTGCCATGTTTGTGTTTCAACAAGCGTATGGTATTTGCAGTAAGGGCAAATTGGTCTCTGCTAAAGAGACTAATGTCATTTCCTTTTATGACAAGGTTATTAGGTGATAAGAATACCATGGACATGGTACTCCTGGATTTTAGCAAGGCATTTGACAGAGACTCTTACTGTGTCGTTGTGGAAGAGATGGGCAGGTGTTACCTCTATGGTAGTATAATTAGGTGAGTTTGGAACTCAATTAATGACTGGACTCTAGCTATTTATTGATGTATTGATGTCAGCCTATAGGGAGGTCTCCAATAGAGTGCCCCAGAGATCTGTCCTTGTTCCAGTTCTGTTTAACATTATTATCAGTGGTTTGGATCAATGCATAGAGGGTGTGATTTTTTTAAAAAAAGAAACAAATCATTTTGAGGCCTAGTCTGCTGAGGTAGGCTGTTTCTGATCTAGGCAACCCCTGACCCCCATCTCTCCTTCTGCTCTTTGCTGAAATCTTCTCTGCCCTCTTCTGGAATCTTATATATGTGGAAACTTTCATGTCCCATCCCTGTAAAGCCGGAGGTGGGGTGGTCCACTGGGAAATCTCCATTATCTTCCAGCCTGTGAAATTAGAAATGGGAAACTGTGAGGGACTGTCTGATGTTGGCAGCTACCAGGTTGGGTGCTGTGGCAAGGGTAGGGTAAGATCTGGGTATTTTGGAAGTCGAGGCAGGGACTGTGGTAGGCAGAGTCGTGTGTACTGGGATGGGCTGGATACGGAGAAGCCATGAGGCAATTGGGCAGTGCTGTGACATAAGCTGGGTGCAAGGAAGTAGCCGAGCCTGAGCTCCTGAGGCAAGGGGCGGTGCCACGTGGGAGTGGGATGGCAGAGGACTGAGTTCCCTCTGCTTAGTCCCCTCCCAATATGCAACATCATCCCCAGATGCCTCTTGTGACCTTCCTGACCTCCGGGTCCCTTTGTGCAGCACTGACCCAGTCCCCTCCTGAGTCTGACTTCCTAGGTCACGTACTCTTGTCTATGCGTCAATCCCAGATGCCTCCTTCCTGTATCCAATCCGAGCCTCCTACGTCACTCCCTCCCCTTTGGTGTGCTAAACTCAGACAGCCCCTTCCAGTATCTGACCCTACAATCATTGGCTAGTAGCGGGCTGGGGAGGAGGGGCTAAGTAGGTACTTAGGAACAAGCGTGGTCAGAACACACGTGTTCTCTCCCCTGGCTCCTGCCCTGTTGCTCTGGCCTTGCTGCTTGGGCTTGCTATGATGGCTTGCTGTGTTGGCCTCTGAATAAAGCTCTGGTGTTGGCGCCTCCCGATGGCTCTTCTCTGTGTGGTGATCCGGCTGAGAACCGAAGACCCGAGTGTGGGTAAGACTCTGGTAGTGTACTCCTTATAGAAGGAGTGGGTACTGGCGCACGGCTGGCAGAAGGTCGGCGTGCGGCCAGTATAGGAAACAAATCAGACTTTCATGCCTGAGCAAGGATCCAGCCCCTCCCTACAAAAAGCAAAACAAAACAAAATCAAAACAACAATGATGGCCTTTACTCAGGTCATTGTACCACCTACCTGCCTACCCCTAATTGTTAGTCTCTTCCTCTCTAGAGCTATCTATTCTATGTATATCATGTACATACCTATTTATATACATGTCATCTCTCCCATTAGAACATAAGCTTCTTAAGGGCAGGTACTGTGTTTTCTTTCTTTATATCCTCAGAAATGGGCACAGTGTCTGGCAAAAAATCAATACCTAATAAATGCTTGTTGATTGATTGACCTATGTAATCAAGCTTCTTTGGTTGCCTGGGTGCTTAATAAATGTTTGTTGACTAGCTAAACACCTTGGGGGTATCCCTTTGCTGCTTTAGTTTGCAAATGTCAGCCCAGACTCTGGAGTTGAGCTTTCAATTCTGCTCTTGGTTGGCTGTTCCCGTGGTATCTTTCCTTTGAGCTCCTGTCCCTGTGCTTGCCCTGGTTTTTCTTCATAAACCAAGACTTCTTTTGGATAAGTTAAAATGGACCATAATAAAAGGCTAGTAGAGTAATTGTTCAGTGGTTGTCCTGTTTCTTTTTTTTTTTAATTCAATTTTATTGTTGTTCAGTTCTGAATTCTCTCTTTCCTCCTTTCCCCTCCCCCACCCTTTGAGAAGGCAAGAAAATACAAAAAAAATTATGAATGGGTTGCATGCAAAACAAAGGACCACATTAGCAGAGAGAGAGAGAGAGAGAGAGAGAGAAGAAAATATGCTTCAGTTTGCATTCTGAATCTATCAGCTTTCTATCTGAAGGTGTTTTATCATAAGGTCTTTGGAATTGTGGCTGGTTGTTGTGTTGATCAGAGTTACTAAGTCTCAAAGTTGATTATCTTCACAATATTGCTATTATTGTATAAATTTATTTCTCTTAGTTTCTCTCACTTCACTTTACATCAGTTCATACAGGTTTTCTCAGGTTTTTCGGAAACCATCTCCTTCATCATTTCTCACAGTGAAATAATATCCCATTGCATTTATATACCATAAGACTGTCTTGATTCTTCAAGACTATTGAAATCAACTAGGACAGATGACGTGTTTATCAAATTTTCTGACGACAGGAAGCTGAAAGGGATAGCTAATATTCTGGATGACAGACTCTGGATTCCAAAAAGATCTTTAACAGTTTGGAACTTTAATTGGTGCAAATATAAAGTCCTGCACTACAGTTAAAAAATATGTAAGATCAAAATTGGGGAGATGTGGTTTTAAAGCAGCTTATGTGAAAATACTTCTGGGTTCTAAATCACTTTAAGTTCAAACTTATTTTGCAGTGTGAGATAGTAACCCCGAAAAGCT
This sequence comes from Vombatus ursinus, assembly GCF_900497805.2. Lineage (NCBI taxonomy): Eukaryota > Metazoa > Chordata > Mammalia > Diprotodontia > Vombatidae > Vombatus > Vombatus ursinus. The sequence goes on from NW_020941197.1 coordinate 31,314,900, forward strand.
ATTGTGATCTTTTACTGCATTAATGGAAGGCAGAGCATCCAGTTCTAGGGAGATGATGATTCTCTTATGCTTTGCTCTAATTATTGCATACATGAAATAATGTATAATTTGAGACATCATATTTTGGAAGGGACATGGACAAGTTTGGAGGTAACAACTAGGATTGTGAGAGGACTGGTAACCATGATATGTGATGACAGGTTGAAAAACCTGAGCATATGAACAGGAAGCCATCAGAATGAGAATACAGGCTTAGGAGCTGGGGTCACAAGTCACTACAGAATGAAATCAAGAAGGGAAGAGCAATAACAAGCATTCAAGGAGAACACTGAGGAATGCTGTTGAAAGATCGCTGGATTTAGAGTAAGAGGATCTGGGTTCAAATCTCTTACTGTCTTTGTGTCTGGGCAAATCACTTAACATTTCTGGCCTTCAACAGTTGACCCTTCAGGACATTATCTACTAAAAGGAGATCTCAGGGACTTTTGCTTCCTTTTATTGGGAGGGATAATAGGCCATAGCTCAAATTCTTTGAGGGTACGAAGCATGAGTTGTAAATTTCTGAACATCTCCCAATACTTAGCATAGTGCCCTATCACTATGATTTCTGAATAAATGAAAGAATGTAGATATGGTTAGCCTAAGTGGAAAGTGGAAAAAAGCTGAAGAGTTACACTTAGACTAGGAATCCAGGATAGGAAACTAGAGAAGTTCTGACAGTTTATGTAGTATTTGGGGTACACTTTGAAGAGAAGATAATGCATTTAGGAGTCATATGGTGACATACCACATTTCACTGCATAATCGTCACAGATTTTATGCCACATTTTCTTGCAAAAAAGTGGGGTGCGACCATTATGTGAAGCTTTTAAAAAATTGTGTCGGTATTACCTAAAAATCATTTATTACTAAACTGTCTTTGGTGCAAGATTAGGATACATGGAATACTCATGAATTTACATTAAATTTGAATACTGACAATGTGTGTGCACTGAGAATTCTAGGCTCACGGCTCACAATGTGTGAGAGATAAGTGCGTGTCCATATGCTATTGGTGAATACATTGCTGCTCTTTACCTTTTAAGTGGCATGAGAAACAGAATTATACTATGTGATAATTATGTGATGAAAAGTTATAAACCAATTTTTGGATTGAAAAAAAGCCGGGTGCAACAATTACATGGTGAAATATGGTATTTGAATGTAGGCACTGTGCATGGGTTACTTATTTAAAAATATTATTGATATCTTTTGTGTTTATATCATAGGTATTTCTAATCCTACTCTCCCATATCACTATTTGAAATTGAACACACTATTGTGATAATAATAATAATAGTTATTATTATAATATCTAGCATTTATATGACTCCTACTGTGTTCCAGGCACTGTGCTAAGTGCTTTACAAGTATTATTTCATTTGACCCTCACAACAAACCTAGGAGATAGGTGCTATTATTATCCCCACTTTTATTGTCATGTTGTTTACTCATGCCTGACTCTTCATGACCCCATTTGGGGTTTTCTTGGCAAAGATACTGGAGTGATTTGCCATTTCCTTCTCCAACTCATTTTATAGATGAGGAAACTGAGGCAAACAGGGTTAAGTGACTTGTCCAGAGTCACACAGCTAGTAAGTGTCTAAAGCTGGATTGGAACTCAGTTCTTCCTGATTCTAGGACTAGTTCTCTACCTACTGCACTGTCTAGCTTCCTGAAATAAAGAAGATAATAATAAAGGAAAAGGTTGAGCAAAATACTCAATATGACAATCAATTAACATTTATTATGCACCTACTATGTGCCAGGCACTGTACTAAGTGCTGGGGATACAAAAAAGGGCAAAAGACAGTCCCTACCTTCATGGAGTTTATAATCTCTTTCTGCCTTAGTACTCTCTTGCCTCCTGGGGAAGAGGGTATGCTTTTTTATCTGTAATCTGAGACTAATATTGATTTTTCAGTTACTCAGAGTTCAATTTTTCTTTGGTTACCATTTCACTTACATTGTTGTCACCATTATGTATATTGCTCTTTTTGTCTGACTTATTTAACTCTGCATCAGTTCATACAGACCATCCAATGCTTCTCTGAATTGCTTATATTCACTATTTTGCATTACACAACAATATTGCATTCTATTTATTGATAGATCCAATTATTCCTCAACCTATGGGTACTCATGTTATTTCTAGTTCCTTGCTATTATAAAAATTATGCCATGGGTATTTGGATATATTTGTTTATTGGACCTTTGTCACTGTTCTTGACCTCCTTGGGGTAGTGGGATCTCTGGGGATAGGGGATGAGTAGTTTAGTCATTTTTTTTGCATATTTCCAAATTGATTTTCAAAACAGTTGAGTTAATTCACTGATCCACCAGCAGTCTATCATTGTGCCTTTCTTTCCACAGCCATTCGCTAGTTTTTTCATCAGCTTTGTCAATTTGTTAGATATGAGGGGAATAGTTATATTTTTCTTTTGTTAGTCATTTGGAACGTTTTCTTATTGCTATTTATAGGTTTCAATTCTTCTTAGGAAAAATATTTATATATATATTGACTACTTATCTACTGGGAAATGGCTTTTAGTTTTATATTTATATTTTGTGTTGGGTGAAACCTGAAATGACTGAGGAAACAAAGGTTTGAGCTTCCAGGCATATTGATTCATTAAGCAATGCTTGCCATTTGCATAACAAACTAGGACCAGGCCTCCTCAGTTTGGCACTGGACCCCAGATACAGGGGAAGACAGATTTTTATGCATTAAAAGAAAACAATAGGATATAAACTAGAAGACAAGATTAGGTCATTTGATTTCTAATTGGAGGAAAGATTATGGGCTTTCTGAGTTGGGAGGGGGAGAATGAACAGGTGCAATTCCCTGAAATCAGAAAAAAGAGGAATCCCATTTCCTCCCTGCTCCCCAAGTGTCTGTATTCAACCCTAGGAACAAGGACACAGTAACTGATTGACCAGTATGAGACCAGTTTTCAGATAAACATATGGGTTGCTTGAGATGTATAATTGTGAGAAAATTCCTTGCTTCAATCTTCATATCTGACTGAGTTTCAGGTCAGCATGATCTAGGTCCTTAGTTAAGGGTCTCTAAGCAACAGGTCAAGGTGCAGCTTCCCAGACATTCAGGGCTAGGTTAAAACAATGTAATAAAGTTTTCTCACAATCCCCATAATTGGATAAAGTTTTCTCACAAGACAGAAATTTAACTGGACCCATAATTGAATAGAAAGTGAAGTAAGCTAGCTCCAGAATTGAATCACAAGATAGAATCAGTGTGGTTCACCCAATTCCCACAATTCCCTCATATTAACTCTCTATGTGCCTTGAATATCAAACTTTTATGATATTTTTTGCAAAGATATCTCATGCTTGGCTCTCATCTTATTCAATCTTTGCTTTTGTTCATACAAAAGTTTTTAAATTTCATACTATCAAAAGGGTGTGTTTTTTATTTTTTTGTTATCACTTCTATCACTTTTTGATTAAGAGCTCTCTCTTAGCCATACTATGAAAGATACCTCCTTACAGTTTTTCTTTTTCTTCTATCTTCATTGATTTTGCAAAAAAAAAAAAACTTTAAAAATTTTGTGTAACTGAAATTGTCTATTTTATCTTTTTGATCACCTTTGTTTTCCATATCAGTGAAATAACAGGTCCATCCCCTATCCCTCTCTCTAGTTCAATGGTCACTTCCATCCAGTGGTGTCCTGGAATCAGCTCAAACTGGTTCAATAGAACCAATGGTTCAGCTTTCAGTGTGAGTATTTATACCTGAGAAATTAGCAAGGGCTATAAATCAGGGCTTGATTTATCATTTTGTTGATTGTCTAAACTTGAGAAAGTGGTGGCAATGTTAATGTTAATAATGTTAAAATGCAGATTAAACTGAAAAATATGTCATGCAAATGTTTTCCCCCCAGAGACCCAGCTATTAAAACTTTACCAGCATAATGCTGCCTCTATCCCTTGTTGGCTGAGTTCTACCCCTAGCAAGAATTATAAATGGTACCTATTCATGTCACACACATATATACATATATATATACATATATACACATATATGTACATACACATCTACACATATGTATTTTAATGGTGAAATATTTTTTATTCAGATCATGTAGACATTTGGAGCTCCTTGTGGTTAGTATATGATGGAACATGCAGAATTATTTTTAAGGGATGCTTTATTATATATAGATTTATTAATTGGAAATTTTTGAAATTTATATATTTCCTTTTTTCCATGCTCTTGAAAAGGGAGCTCAGTCTTGGGAAACCTTTGTCTTTTGATTGTTATTCATTCCTAACATGGAATCTAGTTTTCTCTGTGACTCATGGCTAGTTGCTATATAGAGAATTGTTATGTCAGACCAAGGGCCGCTGATTTGAGGGGAGGAGAGCAGCGGGATCTGCAGCCACAACTGACTGTTCAGACAGCTCTTGTTATCTTGCCAATATGTGTGTGTGTGTGTGTATGTGTGTGTGTGTGTGTGTGTGTGTGTGTTTAAAGACAGACATCTTGTGACATGGAAATGTTGTTACTGCTGACTCAGAGTCTCAAGAATTATGCCCAATTGGTCTGTCGTATTTTTTTTTGTCCTAATCTGTGCTATCCCTTTCTCCTGAAATAAAAAAAAATGTTCATAAAAGTGGCAAGAATCAACTCTACAGAGCGTGTATGAGCCCTAATGTAGAGCAGAAAGACCATCTGGGATACTGGATGTAGATTATCAATCATTGGATGGGTAGAAAAAATACCCAAGTGGATTGACTATGACCTTCATATTATGTTATTTGTTTATGTTCATACTTTACTGGGACTAAAGTTCACATTTCATGGAAATTTTCAGTCAGAAGACCTTGGTTCAAATCCCTTATGTCACTACCTCTTTAACCTTGGGCAAGTCACTGGCCCTCACTTTTCTTATCTGGAAAATGAGGAAGGTGAAATTAAATGGCCTTGAAGGTCCCTTCCATGTCACACAATTGTCATATTGTTCTATTTCATTTATAGTTCTAGATACATAACCAGCAGAAAATTCTTATGATGTTTTCCCTTCATTCATTCGGTAAGTCTTAATGGGCATCTATTATATATGAGGCAACATGACAAGCGTATTGAGTAGTCTCCCTCACTGCAGAGATGGAACTTTCACTTATGAAATTTATATAACACCACAAAATAGAAAGTCATAGATGCCAAATTAGTGACATATGATAAATGTGACAGGACATCTGAGGAGAAATTGTTGGCTGGAGAGGTCAAGGAAGGTTTCATGGTGTAGATTTGAGCTAGGCAATGAAGAATGAGTAGAATTTAGAGAGATAAAAAGGAGGAAGAAGAGGGAGGAAGAGGGAAATATTTAGATTTTTCTCCGTAGTCTCCTTTCAATAAACCATCCTTGGTGCTTTGGGTGAAAAACTAAGTATGAATTAGCTAAATCTAGGTGGAGCAAATGTATGCCTCTTTTCAGATGGGAAATACCTGGAAGCACCAGATGGTTGCAGCCTTGCCCAGTAATGGGCCTGTTGCCCAATTTACATCTAGAATTAGTGCTGATGGACTGTTTATAAAAGGGGTTCATTTACTGGTAGGTATAAATTTGCATAAGAATTCAAGTTTTATTAGCTTTCAACTAGCTTTGGTAACGGAGAAAAGGGATAACACACCCGATGGAAATTCATAGATTCATATTAGTGTATGAATTTAGAGCTAGAAGGGCCCATAGAAGCAGCATGACATAGTGGATAAAGTACTGGCCTTAGAGTCAGGAATGTCTGAATTAGAATCCTGCTTCAGACACTTTGTAGCTGTATGATCTCAGACAATTCACCTATCCTCCCTAGGCCTCAGCTTCCCCATCTGTAAAATGGGGGGATTGTACTTGATAAGGTGCCTATTAGTACTGTGAAGATTTGAATTCTGCCTTAGATCTTTCCCTGCCATTTGGGGATAATGAAAGCATCTACCTCCCAGGGCTATTATGAGGACCAGGCAGCACTCAGCAGTAACTGTGGAGTCCTCTCAGCCATAGGTGAGCCAGCAATCTCCATGGCCACCAAGAAAGAAGCTGTGGCAGGAGACCTGGAACAGCCAGTGCCTGCATTTGCAAGCTTCACGTCCCACCTGCAGCAACAGTAAAAACAGCAGGGTCTGGAGTGGGGGAGGGGAAGAGGGAGAGGCACGAGGGCAAGATTGGCAGGCCCAGACACAAGGCATTTGCAATTCAGGAGAGATGGAATTGCTGCCGGAAATATGACATGTGGCTTCATTCCATTGACGTGGCCTTTATCCCCTGTCTGCAAAGTACCCACACTCAGCTGATGACGTCAGAAGAATGTGTTGACAGACTTATATCCTGTTTCCAATTCTCTACCATAGTCTCATGGCAACAGCAGCAGGAGCAGCAGCAGCAGCAGCAGTGGGGGCAGGGGCTGGACCGAACTGGTCCTTGCCTGAGCTAAGATTCCGGGACAGTGTTTAGGACAGGAGTTATCTGGTAACATTGCTTTTCTAAGGGTATTCTGGGAAAATCCAAGGTTTGAGGTGTTTTTTTAAATTTTGTTATTTTAGTCCATTGTGTTACAAGGTCCCTCAGTCTGTCTGCAGCTGGAGTCTGTAAGCTCTGTTTACTTCTTTCCTGACAAGAGACAGAAGTCTGAGATGACGAACCTAAACTGCTGCCTCACAATCATGAGGGAGAGATAGTGCCAAATTCCTTTTGGTGATACTGCTGGATGGCATGGAGTAGTGGAAAGAGCATCGGATTTGGAATCAGGAGACCTGGGGGCTAATCCTGGCTCAGCTACTTATTGTCAGTGTCAAGCCATCTAAGCTCTCTGAGTTTCAGTGTCCTCACCTGTATATTGAGGGGATTGGACTAGATGACCTCCAAGCTCCCGTCTGGTCCTAAATCCTCTGATCTATGAGTTGGATAAACAGAAATTCAGGGAAGAAGATATGGTTAGCTAGTCTCCAGGGCAACCATGGACTTTCTCTTTCTTAAGGCTGGATTGACTGATTCAGCAAACATTTATTTAGGGTTGACTGTGATCAAAGCACTGTGTTAGGTACTGGGAGAGATACAATGTTTTAGGGGCCCTGCTTTTCTGATTGGTGCCTGCCACTCCTGGAGCACTATTTTGGGAAAATCCTTCAGACATACTCCCCTGACCCATTGACCCAGTTCTGGAACCGCGAAACTGTGATCAAATCAACTCTGCCATTGTCCCTGATGGGTGTGTCAATTTATGGCTTCACTCAACATACTTGAAACTTTTGCAACAAAAGGCCTTTCCCTAGTCACCACTCTCCTTCGTGTTTTCCCCCTCGATTAGAATGTAAGCTCCTAGCAAATAAGTTATTTTGTCTACTATAAATACCCAAATTAACTATAAAGGGCATATGAAGAAAGATGCTATCTGCATCCAGAGAAAAAAATGATAAATAAAAGTATATATAGAATATTTTTACACACACACACACACACACACACACACACACACGCACAGACCTATTTGTATCTAATGGTAGCCATCTCTAGGGCAAGGGGAGAGGGAAGAAAAAAAAGGGAAATGATACTTTTGTTATGTATTTGAAAGGAATAGCAAGTTGTGCATAGTAGATTTGCAGTTTCAGGTACAATCATTTTTTTTTTACTGTACTATGTTATGGAAATGCTTGTTTTATTCCATAAATTAAAAATAAAATTAAAAAAAAAAGAATGCAAGCTCCTGGATGTCAGGGACTGTTTTTACTTTCTGTTATTTGCTTCACCTCCCCTGAGCCCTTATACTTAGCACAGTGCTTGGCACATAATAAACCCTTAATAAATGTTTTTTCATTTATTCATTCATCCATTCACAAAACAGTGTCCCTGACATCACAGAGCTTATAGTCTATGGGGGAGGAAAAGAAACAAACATAAATGACAAATGACGAGTACAGTAGGAATTTACAAAACAAAGTGTTCAGTAAGATCCAAGGGGAAAAGGCATTACTGATAGAAGAGGTGGACAGGGAGTCCAGGCAGTCCTTTATGGAGGAAGCCGCACTTGAAATGGGTCATAAAAGATGAGTATGAATTCCACAGATTAAAAGAGAGAGGAAAGGCATTTTAGGCAAAAGAAATAGCAGCAGCTGAAGCATAAAATCAGAAGAAGATAGTGTATGTTCAAGGGCCAGAGAGTAGCTAGCTCCATTTGGCTGGAGTATAGAATACCTGGAGAGAAAAGACTGGAAAGGCAAGGTGGTGCTGGATCGTGAAGAATTTTGAATATCAGGCTGAGAGTATTACCTTTATTCAATATGGCAATAGGGAGCCACTGGACATTTTAGAGCACATTACCATTGCTAGAACTATGCAAGAAAGATTAATCTGGTTAGCAAAATATAACAAATTATAATTGGGGAGTAAGTGACTGCAGGGAAGTCTCGCTGGATACTTAAATCTCCTGTTAGATTAGGCTGGTGAAAATGAAAGTTAATGAAATAATCATTGAGCACCTTCTGTGTGCAGACACTATATATTAAGTATTATGGAGGTACAAAATAAGCTCAAATATACAGGTTCCTGGATTCATGGAACTTACAGCCTAATTGGAGAGATATGTGAAAAGTTAAATAAAAATAAAAAGAGTTAAAAAAAAACAATTCAACAGAGAGGTAGATTGGGGTGGTGGACAAAGCTGGCTGGCCTCTGACACAGATGCTGGCTGTTTGAACTTGGTCAAGTCTTAAACTTTCAATTCCCCAGGAAACTAGGTCCCTGAAGATTATTCTAATCTGCATTGAAATGGGGAAATTCCTCACCCAGAGTTCTCTACACCAGTTAAATGGCATATTGGAATAAAAATAACAAAAAAATTCAATAAAGAGATGTCAAGGCAGTATATAATTAATTGCCAAATGAATAATAATATATTACATTCTTGTGGCACTTTAGAGCTTAAAAATGCCTTTTGAAAATGATTCCCTAGGCAACTCCTTCCTTTCTTTGCTAATGTGGGGGAAGATGGTGGCAGAATATTGGATATACTGTCAGACTCATGTTATGTGTGTTTTTTGGAACTGTTTCCTCCCCCTCCCCCTTTTCTATTTTTTGTTACAAAGAATGGTTATGGAGAAAGAGAGAAGGGATATATTTGGAAATGAAGGTGATATTGAAAAAGATTATATCAATAATAATAAAAAGAGATAAAATTATCCTTTAAAGAAGACCACATATTTATAGTTAAACAATTGATCGAAAGATGAAGAAAATATAAGATCTCACTGTGTTTATTGTTTATTGGCTACAAAGAAGCATTTGATTCTGGGGTAAAAATGAAGACTTTAAAGGATCACTTCCAACAAGGAAGGTCTCTTCGGATAGGTCAAAAAAATTTCTTGATAAAGGCAACCACAGAGATAACTATTCAGAAATGATCCTGGGGGAGGGGAAGAAGGGAGAAAGAAAATCCAGAACTCAAATTTTTTTTAAATGAATGTTAAAAATTGTCTTTACATGTAATTGGAAAAAATAAAATACTATTTAAAAAAATGGCCCTCTGATTGCCAGCCTGAAATGAGGCATAAAACAGGGAGATACATGCTTGCCAAAAGTATTTATTATTGTCAAGGAGGATGTTTTCCATAAAGACAAAGTGGAAGAGAGAGTTTTTATAGATGGTGAGGGTCTTCAGATGCTCCTATTTATTAATGTTATTGTGCTGATTGAAAAATAAGATGTGTGGTTGTTGACCTAACAATCCAAAGGAGAAAAACTAACTGCAGAAAAACCAACGCTTACCATTCAGACCTTGGCATGCAGTTGTATAGGAAGTCCACTGAGTTGGTTAATGAAAACTTATGTCTGGGAAAGGCACTGAGGATGGACAATGAATTGGGAAATTATATAATACTCTCAGATACAAAGACCTATCTTTTTATTAATCCATTTAAAACTGCCTTTTGCTTTTATGTCACTGATATTTCTGGATAGAAATCCCTTCCTTTCCCTTCCCTTCCTCCAGATTGACCCCTCCCCTGCAACAAAGAAAAACAATTAAACAAAACACCTGACACAGTGACCAAGTCTGCTGATGTAGGCAATATTTTTCTTTAGCAGTCTTTCTACCTCTCAACTCAGAGCTGGGAGCCATATTTCACTCTCTGTTTTCAGGGAACTTTATTGATTTTTAAAAAACAATTCAGTTTCCAGGGAACTTCTCATCTGTGTATATTGTTCTTTTGCTTCTGCCTTTTTTTACTCTCTCAATTCATAAAAATCTTCCCAGGTTTCTCTGAGTTCTTAATATTTATCATTTATCACTACAAAATAATATTTCTTTGTATTCATATAGCATAGATTTTCCCCCCCAGCCAGTTTCCAGTTATGGGCACTCATTTTGTTTCCAGCTCTTGTTCTTTGTGGGCCTTAGAGTACTACAAATATTTTGCACTTCTTTTTCTGCTTTTGGCTTCCTTGGAATATTGCTGGGTGAAAGGGTATGAACAATTTAGCCACATTTCTTGCATAATTTTAAATTTATGGTCAGAAGAAATCTAACCAATTTACAATTCTACCACATTGTATTAATGTGCCTCTCTTCCCAGAGGCCCCTATGACATTGGCTGTTTCTCTCTCTCTCTCGTCGTCGTCTTCACCAGTATGAAAGTGTGAGGTGAAACCTCAGAGTTATATTAATTTTCATTTCTCTTAGTATTAATGTTTTGGAGTACGTTTTCTTATGGTCATTTATAGTTTGCAATTCTTTTAAAAAATCATTTTGATTCTGTGTGTGTGTGTGTGTGTGTGTGTGTGTGTGTGTGCGTCCTCATCATTTAGCACAGGGGCTGGTACATAAAAAGCACCTATGTGCTTTTTAAATTGAATTCTCATCCTGGACAACCTTATAGTTCACATTTACATAGAATTTTTAGGGTTTGGAAACCCTAACAGAACATTATGTCATTTGAGTCTTGACCTTATCCTCCCATATATCCTTCATGGGCCTCTACTCAACACTTTGGGGGTCTTCTTGTAGATCTCTCAGTATTGTGAGGGTCCCAATGAAGCACATAAGTTATCACAGGATCATAGATTTGGAACTACTAGAAGAGGCTTAATGGTCATCGAGTCCAACAGGTGCAGCTAGGTGGCATAGTGGATAGAGTGCCAGGCCTAGAGTCAGGAACACTAATTCAAATCTTGACCTCAGAAACTTCTAAGCTATGTGGCCCTGAGCAAGTCACTTAACCCTGTTTGCCTCAGTTTCCTCATCTATAAAATGATCTAGAGAAGGAAATGACAAACTACTCCAGTATCTTTGCCAAGAAGACCCCAAACTGGATTACAAAGAGTTGGGTATGCCTGGACCAACTTAACAACAACAACAACAATCCAACATCATCATTTTTCAAATGAGAAAACTGAGGCCCAAGAGGTCTAAGGTCAATAGGTAGCAAGTGTGCTGATAAATGTTTAACAACCAGTTCTGGAGGGGAGGAGGGAGTGAACACTGGACACGCTTTTAAGCTCAACCTGCCTTATTAATACTTTTCTATCACTCTTTAAAGTCTAGACAATCAGCAAAACAATAAATCAATCCTGATTTGTAGTGTTTGCTGATTTCGGAGTTTTAAGTGCTCACATTCAAAATTTAACAACCGACCCTACTGAGCCCATTAAAGATAATTCTAACACACCAATCCCTGCACCCATGTCCTTTGACTCCACATCCATCCACCTTACCATTATACCCCAAAGTTTCAGGTCACTCCTTGCTCTCACAGAACAACAGATCTGCCTCTAGGTCACCCAAAGAGCAGTGGAGAAATGAATGGTGGGTGGGAGGAGGTGGTAGCACACTGCCAATAAAGAACTGATCAGGAAAAGTGGCATAAAAGTTATTTTAAGCAAAAGTATTACTGGAACTTTAAACCCATGGTTTTCCATACTTTTGCTTTCTGAACTCATGTTACAATTATTTGTATATTGTGGTTCATGGCAAGCCATCATACAAATTGTAATTGCTATGGAAACTCAGAGGATGCTTCTACCCTCTTTGAGCTGGGGTGGTAAGGAAGACTTTAAGGAGAAAATGGCAGTGGAACTAGGGAGGATATGGAAACACAGGAAAGAGTGAGTAGGTCATTTCAGGTAGGTAGAAAACACTGTGATTAAAACCATGAAGGTGGGAAAATAACCTCACTTTCAGGTGACAGGTAGCAAGAAAAGGAGTGTAGCTAGAGTACAAAGTATGAGAAAAACAGCAGGGAACAAGGATGCTGGGTTGTGGAAGGCCTTGGAGGCCAGGCTAAAGAATTTTATCTTGATCCTATAGGCAAAGGGCAACCATTGAAGACTTCTGAGCAGTGGTATGATGTAATCAAATTAATGACCTCTCATAGTGTCCCAAACTCTTATACTCAACCCATTTGGTATTTGGCCGTATTCTGTGTTTTCTCTTGAAGGTTTTCAAGGCCGTTGCTCAGCACTGTATACAAGGCCCAGAGCCAGTGGTGTATATTTGAGAGGATTCTAGCTGGGCTGATGGGTGTCTTTAAAAATAGGAGAGGTTCTTAGCTGTTCAGGAGGTTGTAGATCTGAGATCCTTCTGAAATGAAGGGAATTAACAAGATAACTTACGTAGATTCTTTGTTCTAGCCCCAAGATGCTTCAACCCTGTAATGGAAAGTGTTTGTCAACACACAGAACCAGACCAGCTCACTTTTCCTAAAGAAATACTGCTGTACAGAGGAATTTCCTGCTTAAGTCTTTACTCTGCTTAGAATTTCTTTTCTTTCCTATGGAACATGTTGGTGGCCATAATGTAGCACAGGTCATATAGCAGAGAAAAGAAAATATTCCCACTCCTTATATAGTAACTGTAACTAGGGTAGGGGAGAACAGAGCTTTTCCCCAGGGCATTGATAACAGTAGATAGAAACTGTTGGATTTAGCACCTCCTTATCAAGAATGATTAGTTAAAACAGGAAGGCATGGATACATCTTCCTCATCCTGAAGGCTTCACCCAGGTTCAGGGGTGGAGAACCTGCAACCTCTAGGCCACATGTGGCCTTCTAGGTCCTTGGGTACAACCTTTTGACTGAGCTCAAGTTTTATAAAACAAATCCTTTTATTAAGGGGATTTGTTCTGTGAAGTTTGGATTCAGTGAAAGGGCCACACTTGAGGACCTAGAGGGCCACATGTGGCCTCGAGGCTGCAGGTTCCCCACCTCTGACCCAGGTGATCTCCTCTCCAGCCCAGTCTGGCCCTAAACTGACCCTCTCCAAGCATGGCTCCCTATCAATAGTCGTTTCATGGCTCAAGGTCAGAGTCATTCCTACCATTACTCCCCAAGGTCCTCGGGCCTTGCCATGTGCCTTGTTACTTTACCTACCTAAATGCTATCTGGGTTTTCCATCTGCCATCAACTGAATATGAATGAAAGCCCTCCTTTACATTTTGTCTTCCCAATTAGAACATGAACTCATCACGAACAAGGACTTTTGATTTTCTATTTTTATCTACAGTACTTAGCACAAAATGTTCACATAGTAAGAATTTAACAAATGCTTTTCAATTCCATTCCATTGGGCCTTATATCAAGGTGTCTTAAGTTTCTCCTTGAGAGTTCCTCTAACCTCAATTGAATTTGTCTTAAAAATTAATTTGATTTGAGGATGCTGCTTGCACGAGAATTATTAGTACTGCCTGTGCCCCAAATTCACGCTCATTTCACTGGCTTCTCAACAATGCCCCATTCTCTGGGGATCTTCCGGCCTTTAAGCCCCAGGGCAACTGCACCATGCAAACTATGCCGTTTGCCAAGGCCAGATCCCTAAGAGACTTTATTTCTAAGAATTTGGGTAGGACTTACCATAGAGTAAATGCCTGTTGTTCTTTCCTCACTTTTGCTGGCAAAGTAAAACAAAGCTATCTCCCTGTTCTGCCAGGTCTTTTTAAAAGGACTGGCTCTCAGGACTCAGTTGAGAACAAAGAAAAACTTTTGAGTAAAAATCAGAAGCAAGTGGGTCTCAGATCCTAGGTAACCAGGAAGTAGTAGTGACCAGGAAGACTTGGACACTTGGGTGACTTTCTAAGCTTCTGAATTATTTTGTAAATAATAACAAATAATATGTAATAAATAATTAAAAATGTATATAAGGTTTGTAAAATGAGCTCATGTGACTCTAGGTCCTATTATTCTTATCTTTTAATGAATAATAATAATGATAATATTCTCATCTTATAATGAGTAATAATGAATAATAATAATAGCTAAAATTTATATAACACTTTAAGATTTGCAAAGCCCTTTACATATGTTATCTCTTTTGATTTGATTCCAAAGGTTACAACACTCCTGTGAAATAAATTTTCTTCTTATCTCCATTTAACAGATAAAGAAACTGGGGAGATAGAGGGCAAGTCACTTTATCCAGGATCACACAGCTAATTAGTACCTGAGACAAGATTTGAACTCAAAGTCTTTCTGATTCCAAATGTAACCCTCTATGTATTATGGAATAGTAACTATACCATGCAGTTTTTCTTTCTAAAAAACAAAAACAAAACCTGATCTGTATACAGTGCTTTATGCATTATCTAACTCTATGAGCCTTGCCAACAACTTTGTGAAGTAGGTAATGTAGCTATTATTATCTCCATTTTATAGATGAAGAAATTGAGGCTCATATTACTTGTCTATGACCACACAGCCAGTGTTTGCTGTGCAACTCAAACCCAGGGCTTTATTTCATGCTGCCTCTTGACAATAAATAATTGGATATTTTTCTGACCTTTTGGCTTGAGAATACTGGGAGGGGGGTAGATGAGGGAGGAGCTTTGTGTAGTCAGTAATACTTTTTCCTCACTTTTCCTCTATAATAGTGTTTAATAATAGCTCACGTATATGGTGTTTTCTTCACAATAACTCTGTGAGGTAGGTAGTGTATTATTGTGCCCATTTTACAGGTGAGGAAGGTGAGGCTTAGAGACTTGTCCAAGTTCACATAATTTGTAAGTGAATGTACAAGGTTATGGGACTAAAATCCAGGGTTTGTAACCTAAAGTGCTGCCTTCCTGCCATTATATCACACTATCTTTCACTGAGCATGTATGGATCAGTGGATCCAAAGTTAGGACTTGAGGGGACCTTAGAGATCATCTGGTCCCAAGCTCTTCATTTTTACAGATAAGAAGTGAGGGTCAGAGAAGTTGATGGTAAGTATCAAAACGAGGATTTGAACCGAAGTAACATGTCTCCAAATCCTGTGCTCTTTCCACTGTTCTGCAGGGTTCCCAGGTAGGAGAAGGATGACTGCATTTGTCAGTCTCATTGGGTTCTTTCTGCCAGGCTCACTGGGCCATTCAGAAGAAGCAACTCTGTGATAATAGATCCAACTGCCCCTCCCTAGAGTCCATGACGTGCCTGAAACTATTAAGACATCTAAAGGTGTATCAGAGACTGAAGAGGGTTGGGAAATACTGGCCTACATTTGGAGAGTCTGTCAAAACTCAAAATAGCATATTACACAATATGCCATGGGCATTTCTGTTCTATCTCTGAGCCTAATAATGAACTGAGTCATCGGATCGTAGATTTATCTGTCGAAATCACTGAACTCAACCCTCTCATTTTATAGATGATGAAAATGAGACCCAGAGAGTTTAAGTGACACATGGCTACCAAGTATCTGTGGCAAGATTCAATGTACTACATCACCCTGTAAGCTATTGTGTGTGTGTGTGTGCGCGCCCGTATATATATATACATATATAATATGTATCTTCTTTTCCCTCTCCCCTCACTCCTCCCTGCTTTCTCCCTCTTTCCTTTCCCTCCTCCTTTTTTTCTCTTGCTCTCCCTCTCCTCTCCCTCCCTTCATTTATTCCCCTTTACCCACCCTCTCACTCCTCCATCTCCTTTTCCCTCCTCCACCCACCACCTCTTCCCTATTTCCCCCTTTCTTTTTTCCTTCTCCCTCTCCCTCTCTCCTCTCTCCCTTCCTTTCTTGTCTTCTCCTCTCCCTTCTCTCTCTCTCTCTCTATATGTGCATATACACACATATGCATGTTATCCCTCCTGGTTAGACTGTAAGTTCCCTGAAGGGGAGGGACTGTTTATTCTTTCTTTTGTATCCCCAGAACCTTGGACAGTGCCCAGTGCACAGCAGGTACTGATTGATTGGTTTATTTGCCAGGTTCCAGAGTCCTTTCAGAAGAAAAGAATAGAAATTTGTATAGGAGATCAAGGAAGCCCAAGCTTGGGTAATCACAGAATCTTGAAGAAGAAGAATAGCTTGTGTTTAGATAGAACTTTGAGGTTCACAAAACATTTATAAATATCTGAATTTATTGTCATATCAGTCTTGAGAGGTAGATGTTATAGTTACCCTAATATTACAGATGAGGAAACTGAGGCAAACAAAGGTTAAGTGACTTGATCAGGGTCACACAGCTAATAAGTATCTGAGCTTGTGTTTGAACTGAGATTTTGGTGACTTATGGCCCAGTGCTCTGTGCTCTGTGCCACTTGTCTGCTTTAAGGTAAGGTTGGAAGAGTTTGTGGTTTAACATTTAATCCAATTTCCTCATTTGCAGATGAGAAAACTGAGGCCCAGAGAGGGAAAAGAATTTACTCAAGCTCCCACAACTGGTTAATGGCAGTTCTGGGACTAGATATGCTCTTTCCCTAGGGCAGGGATGGGGCATAGATGTAGCTCCTAGCAGTACAAGAAACCATCTAGTAAGCTGCAAATTGGGCACATATAAGTGGCCTTGGGTGAGAGAAAAGTAACAGCTTGGGGGCAAATTATTTTCTACAGAGGCTATAGTGAGAAAAAAAAGGAACAAAATTTCTCTGAGGTTGACACTGTCCCTTATCCACTTTATTGAGAAGGCATCTCTAGGAGGAATTCATGGTCAAAATGATATTCTGGCTTTCTCTGTCCTTTGACCCCACTCTCTTTACTTGAGTAAAACTAGTTAATTTCCAAAATTTCTGGATCTTGCTTAGCTTCTTGCTCTTCTCTTACTTCAATGTAAAACAGTGAAATCCAATGACTGCTTTTTCTACTTCTCGGTCTCAGGCCTGGAGTAGGTTTCAGTTACTCATTCATTCATTCATTCACTTCCTGTTCATACATTCTTTCACTCATTCATTCATTCATTCATCAGTCAAACATCTATCAATGACTGTGAGAGATATTAAGATGGAGATGTAGTCCCTCCCCTCAAGGGACTTATAGTCTAGTAAAGGAAATCTGCAATCAAACATGGGTAAGTGGAATGAAAGTTCTGACTTTTCCTTTATCGTCTAGAAAATCAGTTTTCGTGCCTGGGGCCAAAGCTTGCTCACTTTTTGAAAAATATGTGTTCTCCATTTTTCTCCTTCTCCAAGGACCCCAGAAAGGTTAATATTCTTCCTTTAAGTCAAAACAGTCTTAATATGAATTTGGGTGATTGGGAATCAGGAGATAAAGATTTCTAGTATCAGGTTACTAAGGAACAGGAAGTAATATTTCCAAGATCAAGCTATACTTCACAGCTTGCGATGGGGTTCTTCATCCAGATGGACCAAGATGGTTGAGGTCAAAGTCATGTTCACTCCATGGCTTGCCCAAGCATGGACCAAGAGTATCCTGGAAAATCAACAGCCACAACTTGCCTTGTTCTGTACCCCTCTTACATATGTCACTAAGTTTAGACCTGCGCTATGCCATTGGCTTTTCTTTCCTAATTACTATAAAAGCCTCAAGCAATCAGATAAATAGAACCTACCATGAAATCATTTCTTTAAGACTGACACTGCTAGATCAGCAGATGAGAAATGATCAAGAGCTTTCACACTGAATGGTGGTAAACTTGTAAGTGAGGAAGTGGCAGTGGGTAGGGAGTCAACAACTAACTGGGAGAGATTGCCTTAAAAAGGAGATGAATTATAATGCTTAACAGGGTTTTTTTTTTAATCTAATCATGGCAAAGAAAAATATTTGATGGATATTCTAATAAAAATCTTTTTTGGGTAATATGCTAGGTAGGCTCTTGTGCCCAGAAACAGTGACCACCAAGGCAAGGTCTTATGATCTATTTTGTATTATATTTATTTGAGTATATTTCACCTCCTTCCCTCTAACCCTAGATTTTCAATCCTTTGAGGGCAGAATCTATGACTTTGTTTTATGTTGGGCAAGTTGGTTAATTTCTCTGGTTCATAGTTTCCTCATCAGTAAAAATGAAAAGGTTAGACTAAATGTCAAACCCTACATTTATGGGCTTGATGTCTATCCCCAAATATCTACATTTGTACCCCACTTCTTACTGCTTAGCACAGTGATTTACACATAGTAAGCACTTCATAAATATCTATTGAATGTATGTATGTAAGGATGTGAGATCAGAGTCTCAATTCAGTTTAATTCAATAAACATTTATCAAGTGCTTAATATGTGGAAAGTACCATGATAGGCATTAGGTGAGATGCAAAGAAAAAAAAGCATGTACATCAAGTATGGGAACCAGTGCAAAGGAAAAGTTCAATGGAGAGAGAGGAGTAATTTCTGGAGAGAGGAATCACTTTTGGCCAGGGAGAAAGGGGTATATCTCATGGAGGAGGTCATATAACCCACAATGGGCTATGAAGAATAAGAAGGATTTTTAGTAAGAATCACTCTGGGCTACACCGGCAGGATTTAGGAGCTTCTCAGGGAGACCACTGAGGCATCTGATAGGAATGTTAACATTGGGTAGATTAGGGATTGGGAAAGTCCAGAGTCAATAACCCTGACCAATTCTTCTTGTGGTGCCCCAGTGTCTCCTTGGCCTGAGCTTAGGATTTGAAATGAAACCAGCTTTGGAAAATGGTTTCTCTTTTTATTAAACTGCAGCTCAAACAATACAAGAACAAAATGATTAGGAACTACAAACCCACACAATAACTTATAAAGTCAGTTAATGGTTTAAAGAAAAATAAATAACAGTGACATGATAGACTGCTCAGGAAAGTTGTCCTTAAACTGTTGGTTCAGAGCATTAGTCTTCAAGGATTTTCAAGGGGAAAAATGAGAGCTTAAGTATAAGATCCTGGGATCTGGAGTCAGTAAGGATTTATTTGTCCCACTGCTATTTTTCAGATGAGGAACCTGAATCTAGGGTTAGACAGGCAGTAGGTAGTAGAGCTAAAATCTGAACTCAGGTCCTCTGACTCTAATAGAATCCTGTGCTCTTTACATGATGCCATAATGCTCTTCATATACCACCTACTAGTTGTCAAAAAATGCATTTTCACACTGCACAAAGCCAAAATGACTGGAACACCTTTTTACATATATACACTCCAGTGCATACACATGCACACATATGCATAGAAACATACACATTCAGTGACCAACTAGGTCTGCAAATAGACCATTAGATCAGGGCAGCTAACAAGTATAGTCTCCCTCTGTGACTCAGCTTCCCATAAGTAATGTTGTTATACACACCCAGCTGCTGGCAAGGAATCAGAAGACAAAGACTATGGTATTGTGGATAAAGTGTTGGATTTAGTATTAGGAAGACCAGGGTTCAAATTCTACCAGAGATACTTACTAACTGTATGATCTGAGCAAGTCATTTAACCAATTCAGGCTTCAGTTTCTCCATCCAGTAATGATATGGTAGCTAGAATTGATATAGTACTTTAAGATTTACAATGAGCTTTTTAATCTCATTTGAGCCTCACAACAACTCTGTGAGGTAGGCGTTATTATTATTATCCCCATTTTATAGGTAGGGAAACTGAGGGCCAAGAGAGGTAAAGTGACTTGTCCAGTTAGTAAGTATCTGAGGTAGGATTTGAACTCAGGTCTTCCTAAATCCAAGTCAAATACTCTATCCATAGTGACAATTAGCTGCTCTACAAAATGAGGGGGTGGGACTAGATAAGTCTCTAAGGTATCTCCTAGCTCTTATTCTATGATCCTGTGATCCTATGAAGAGGGTCTCTCCCTCATCCCATAAGGAGACAGTCACTATTCTTTGCTGCCCTGTTATATAGGAAGAGCAGAAAAATGTTCTACCATGGCTTTTCCCCCAAGCTACTCAAATTTTCTTTTCTTCTCACAGGATCAAAGTTTCTTTTCCTTCCCTTTCCTCTTGCCATTGATGAGAAGATAAGCAAAGCTTTCTCTCACATTCTTCTTCTCTTCTCTCCACTCCTCTCCACTTTTCTCTTCTCTCTCCTGTTTCCTGTTCCACGAGGTAGAAGGATCTATTCAGGAATTGGCCTTATACATAGATGGAGGGAAAGTCCCTTAGGTGGTATAAAACTTCCCTGCCTAGAGATATCTTCCACACTATGGATGCAATACCCAGTTCACTCTTCAACGAGTTAAAATCCATGTCCACTATAAGCGATACCAACATTGGGAAATCAGGAGTCCTAAGGAAACACAGGGTGGGAATGAATAGAATCAGAAAGGTGTTGTCTAAGCTTATTTAGGGTATGTTTCAGTGGAGGGTTGGGGAGACCAGAAGACATTATGAAGTTACTACATGGAGTAATAAGGGAAAGGGCTGGAAGGGTAAAAAGAAATAAATACAAATTTGTGTTATTCATAATTTCAAAGAATCAGAATTGGAAGCTATGTAGTCTAAGCCAGACTTGAACAGGAGTACCTTCTATGACATACCAAACAAATGGTAAAACAGCCTCCAGTGAAAGACTTTCAGGAGTGGGGAAGAATCTGTCACCTCCCGAGGCAGCCCATTTCACTTGAGGACAGCCCTAATTATCAGTAACATTTTCCTTCCACTAAACCAAAGTCTCTCTCTTTATCTTCCACCCACTGCCCCTAGGTCTTCCTTCTGGGGCCAGGTAGAACACGTCTAATTCCTCTTGCAATGATGGCCAATTTGAATAATACTTGAAGACACTGATTATAGTTTCCGTGTCTTTTCTGGTTAATCAGCATCCCACCTCCCATTTTCCTACAAAGGAATATGAGTGAGATCAGTATGGTCTTCAATAGCACCAAAATGATTTCTATTAGCCCTGCACTAAAATCAATTCCTTTTTCAGAGATGGGAATGATTGGGATAGAGGACATTGCTTGGGCCTATGCACTTATTCTGAAAATAGAACCCATTCTGACCAAAGTATCAACTTCAGGTGCCATAGGCGCTGAACTGGCTCCATAGATCATGCATCCATTCATCCATTCATTTGATAAGTATTCATCAAGCACCAAAGAGTTCAGTGCAACCAGTATAGTTCCAACACAAACTCTGTACTCACACATACATTTTACCCGAGGATCTCAAAGCACCTTATAGAACCATAGAGTCACAGAGTGGAAGGGGATCTCATGAAATTTGTTACATACCTCAGAAGGAAGCCCCCCCTTTTTTTACAGCATCTCCAACAAGTGGGGATTCAGCTTCTGTTCACTAAGCTCTTGGAATGGGGAACTCATCCCTCTGTCCCCTCCCCCAGGCTTCACATTCTATCCTGGGATAACTTTAGTTGTTAAGAAGTTTTTCTTTATAAGGCTGAGCTAAAGTTTGCTTCTCAGAAGCTTAATGGTTTTGCAGACATCCCATCAGGGAGTATCATTGAACCCCTATGAGGTAGTGACAAGGCAGGTAACAGCATTATAATTTCTAAATGGAGAGACTGAATCACAAAGAGAAGAAATGACTTGACCAAGGTCACACAGTAAGTTGGTCATGAACAGAACAGTTGCTTAATAAATACTTGCTGAATGAACTTAGATCCATTCCCTTGGAGTCAAAAGCTTCTCCATAGACCTCTGAGGGCATCATCATATCCTTCTAAATAGACTGGCTCCACTGTTTTTTATACCAATGTGGGTTTCAAGTCCTCTCTGAAGTTCACAATGGGGTGGGACCTGGCATACAGTTTGGCCCAGTGGGCTGTGCCCTGTGGCGGTTCAGGATCATTCTCAGAGGAACTACTGTCACCGGAGTCGCTGGAACTCTGGAAGCAGATGTCACAGTAAGGCCGATGGCAGCGGCAGAATGGTTCATCAGAGCTGCTGGATTCAGAGTCGCCATAGTCACACAGGGAAGGCAGGGCTGGCCAGCCCATACCACTGAGCTGTGGTCTCTCCAGCCGGAGGAGATTTGACGGGTCACTGGAAAGGAGAGAGGCAACTTGATTTTCTACAGAAGCAGAGCAGGACGACTGGTTTGGAAATCCATCTCTTACTCTTATTCTGGTTCTGGGATCCTCAGACTGGCTCTGCCTGTTCTCAGCCTGGGGACTCAGACTACCATGGGCTGGAGTGAGCAGGGAAGGTCTCCGTGAAAGGAACTTTTGTCCTTCAGGATCCCCAGCCTGGAGTTCCTGGTTGAACCTGTTCTCCCTCTGAACCTTCAGCCCAGTCTGTGTCCTAGAAACTGTCTTGTTCATTAGGCACCATGTTTGTGAAGGCACAGACCCTGGGAAATGCATGGAGGCTCTCTGGGCTGCCCGTCTCCTTCTCACCATATATGGGCTAATGCCCATGTCGTTAGAGGGAGACCTCTTTTGGGGACTGTGGGCAGCACTGTCCTCTTGGTACACCCTGGGGCTGAGGCAATGGGGACCACTGGGAGGACAAGAAGGGTAAGTTACTTTGCCCAGACTCAGTTCTTGTAAGACCTCTTGAAGCATCTCACTGCTCACATAATTAATCTTTGATGGCTGCTCTTGGGGCGCCGGCTTCTGTCTCTGAGGAATGCTGGCTTTGGGATCTGGTATAAGATTCTGGCTTGGGGATGTCAGCCCCTGGTCTTCTGCTTTCGGACTGCCACTCTGGGAAGTCTGAGGCTTCTGGGTATTTTCTAAGCGTAAATGGTTAGATGTGTCTTCTGAGTCAGAACTCTGCTCCTGGTGTTGTGGGGAAGAGTTTTGGGCCTTGACATGATCCTTAAGGCTCTGTAAACTAGTAAAGAGGGCTGGAAAGACAGGGCAGGGCTCCCCAGCAGAATCTGAAGGACTATTGAAGAGACCTTCAGCTGCCACACCCCCGTGGACAGAGGCTTCGCTGGGGCTAGCCCTGCCCTGAGCAAGGCTGGGAGTGGCAGCTCCGTTAGGGTGATCTCCTGACATCAGTCTCATCAGTTTCTCCTTTGCATTCTTCACTTGCTCCTGTAGGCTTTCAATCACAGCATTTTTCTGTAAAAATCAAAGTCAAATTGTCAATGAGAGGGGGAGAAAGGAGAGAGGGAGAGAGACAGAGAGACAGAGAGACAGAAAGAGACACACACACACACACACACACAGAGCATTGAGCATTCTCACAGTGCCTTTATTTCTGGGATTAATGTCTTATCTTTCTTATAATTTGAGAGCTTAATGAGCTACATTCTCAATGGAATGAGCTACATTACATTGAAAAGCTACATTTGAGAGCTACATTCTTAGATCTAGAGGTGGAAGGGATCTTGGAGGAAGTTAAGTGACTTGCCCAAAATCACACAGGTAGTAAACACCTGATGTTTACTGACTCCAGAGTGGACTTCTTTTTTAACTGAGCACTAAATTCCACCAGGTCAGGCCATATTTTTTTAAATCTAAGTAACCTATAGAGAAACCTCTGGCAACTCCAAAAAATCAGTCCCCACAAGAGAGTTCTTAGTCTATTTTTATCTAGCTATAGACTTTCTTCATTCTGGCAAAATTGGCCCATTTGATGGACTTCACTTAAAACCTTCCATTTCTTTTTTAAATTTTTCATTTTTTTCAATGAACAAAAATCAATTTTCTCTCCCTCCCACCACTCCACCCCCCTCATATTTGGAAAAAGAAAAAAAAAGGAAACCCTTGTAACAAATAGACATAGTCATGTAAAACAAATTCCCACATTGAACATGTTCAAAAATATAGGCCTCATTCTACATTCTGTGGCCAGCAGAGGTCAGGAGGTGGGTAGCCTGCTTCACCATTGGTACTATGGAATCACTGGTGGAATCACCTCTCTATACCTTTTCCCAATCTTCAGAATGCACTCCTTCCTTATCTCTACCTCTTAGAATCCCTTCAAGGTTCAAAAGCCACATCCTACAACAAGCCTTTCTTGATTCCCTTAGTTTTAGGTCTTTCCCCCCGAAATTACTTTGTATTTATCTTAGTATATGTTATTCCCCTGTCCTCTCAGGATAAAAAAAAAGGAGGAAAATGACTCATACAAACAAGTTCATCCTGTGAATTAGTGGCATGACATAAAAGCTACTTGAGGCCTGGGACGGTTTCATTTTTGTCTTTGTATTTGCAGTAACTATAAGCATAGCACCTATAACATAGTAGGTACTTAATAATGCTTATTGAATTGAATTCTAAAAAAGGTTACATGAATTTATTCTCATCTACTAAAATAATTATTCTTAAAAACTCTATTCTTGTTACTTTTGAGGTTTAAGTATCTTAAATTAAAACCCTGTAGAGGTTTTAGATTATATGAAGAATCTTTTTTACAAAATTATTTAAAAATCTGATCTCTAAATTTTTTAAATGATTTTTATTCTGCCTGAAAGCAATATGACTCTTTTTCTATGCCATATAGGAATCAATTTCCTATTTCCCTTTTCGGAGCCTCAGTTTCTTCCCCCTTATAGGGGAGCCTTCTTAATGACTAGATGCTCCTAGTAGATGAGAGAATCTAGCTCTTAATCCTATGACCACTAAAGTGTTTTTCAGCTAATATTCTTTGGATCTACTCTTCCGGGTTACTTCTGCCTGCAAGTCCAGGCTCATTCCAATGTATCAAGCCCCAAATGAAGATGGGCAGAATCTAGAGATTAGTAATGTCCTATGCGGCATCATCAACAGGGCTTAGTTATTGAGGAGAAGCAGAGGTAGAGGTGGGTTGTCACTGCTTCCTTCCTCCTTCTGAGAAGGTAGGCATATCCCTCTTATTACCAGGCAATTTCTGGAATGCCTGCTGGGGCAGGCTGGGTGAGTCACACTTTCTCAGAAGAAAGAATCTGAGGAACATCCTCATGGAAATAGGTGAAGGGAGGAGCAAAGGATATGTCCCATTGAACAACACAGAAATGCAAGAGAGATGATACATGTGGAAAGAAGGAAACCTGAGCTAGGGATGGTGCTTTCATAATCTCTGATCCAAATAGATATAACTTGAGCAAGGGGAGGGAGGACGTGCTCTCGGTGGGACAGGCTGAACCTAGTCAGGCCTCTGTGATGTCATCAGAAAAGGTTCTAATTTGACTCCTGCCCCTGATTCACAGTATGACGCTGTTTGGGCAAGTTGCCTTCCCTCTTTTGAAAAATAATTTGAAAATTAAAAGAAATCTGTTTTCTCCCTACCCCCATTCCATTGAAAAGAAAAAGAAAAGCAAAATCCTTGTACTGTCACAAATATGCATAGTCAAACAAAACAAAACAAAAAGCTCTGGTCCTCAGTTTCCTCATCTGTAAAATGGAGGAAGATTGGAAAGTCTTATGGTTTAGCCATTAACTGACAAAAGCATTCATATTTTCCTTCACAGTGACCTGGTAAATGAAGAGCAAGGTTGGATATGTTAGTTGGGCAATGGTTGGGAATGTTGGCCGTTATTGAGCAGTAACTGATAGATTTTATATAGCTAAGGTTTACAAAGTTACCTGTGTGTTATCTGACTGGATTCTCATGAGAACCTGTAAAGTCGGTGCTATTATTGATAATAAAATTAAAATTGAGCAACATCAAATATCTTTCCCAGGGTCATATAGCTAGTGAATGTCCAAGGCAGGAGTTGATCTCTGGTCTTCCTAACTCAAGACTTGTGCTATCTACCTTCTACCACCTAGCTGCCATTTGACGACGGGGGTAAGCCTAAGGAGGGTTATTTGGGTTTTTTGTTTTTTTTTGTTTTTTACCCAGTCATATTTATTGGAGCAACACAGAAGTTATGAGGTAAGTATTTTCTGAGAACAATAGCTCATCCTCAGATGTTCCCATTTTTAAAAGTTTATAATACTACATAATGAGTTGACATGTTTGCAATGACTTACTAAGATGTAGTGTAGATTTTTGCCACTTGACAGGAGGAGGCTCTTGAAAGATTCAGTAGTTCGAGTAGGTAACATATTTCTTTTTTTTCTCTTATTTTTCAAAAAATTTTAATAGTATTTTATCCTTTCTTTTCCCCCAGTTACATGTCAAGAAAATTTTTAGCATTCAGTTTTACAAGATTTTGAGTTCTGAATTTTTCTCCCACCTTCCCTGGGGAAGATTATTTGGTTGGAAGACCAAGAGGCATTACGTAAGGATAAAAATGTGGGCCAGTAGAGTGTTATTGGCAATTATGTTGCATCTGCTTTGTGCATGGCATTATACAGACGTGCTGCCTTCTTCCCTAGATTGTATGCTCTTCAAAGGCAAGGACTATTTCACTTTTGTCTTTGTATCTCCCAGTTCCTAGCATACAACAGGGGCTTATTAAGATACAGTGATAGGGGAAGCTAGGTGGTACAGCAGATAGAGCACAGGCCCTGGAGTCAGGAGGACTTGAGTTCAAATCCAACCTCAGACACTTACTAGCTATGTGACCTAGGGCAAGTCACTTAACCCTGACTGTCTCCAGAAAGAAAGCTTTAAAAAAAAAAAAGATAGAGCAATAGTTCCTGAACAGATTTTACAGGTGAGTAGAGAGAAGAAGACTGACCTTTCCTATTCCTGTGGGCACTATTGTGATAATGAACCATTAGACTTTGGGTCCAACAATGACAGGGATTTATATTCATATATGACACAATATTTGTACCATGTGTCAGGGACACCAGAGGTCATCCAACTATGGCTAGTGGGCCTGTTTTTTGTAAGACAGGGACTAAAAATTTTTTTTCATTTTTAAGTAAAATTTTATCATATTTTAAAATACACAAACCACTCTTATAATGGGCCACGAAAAAACAGGCAGCAGGTGGGATTTGACTCCCAACTGTAGTTTGTCAACCCATTTTTTAGAAGGACAAAAACTGAAATGCTAAGGAAAGATGCCAACATTCAAATCCTGGTTATGCCTCTTATCACCTGTGTGACCCTGGGCAAGTCACTCCATTTCTCTGGGCCTCTTTTTTTTCCTTCTTTGTAAAAGAAGGGGGTTGGTGATGATCCCTACAAT
Source organism: Vombatus ursinus (assembly GCF_900497805.2). Lineage (NCBI taxonomy): Eukaryota > Metazoa > Chordata > Mammalia > Diprotodontia > Vombatidae > Vombatus > Vombatus ursinus. The sequence continues at coordinate 31,342,027 of NW_020941197.1, forward strand.
CCCTTACAATTCTAAATCTAGGCTTTGTGAGTGGCTTGGATGTGAAAGGGATAAGCCAGTGGTGGGGAACCTGGGACTTGGAGGCCATATGTGGCCTTGAGGATGTAAAGTTTGGATTCAGTCAAAGTGCCACACCTGAGGGCCTAGAGGGCCACATGTGGCTTTGAGGCTGCAGGCTCCCCATCCCTGGGATAAGCCATATGTAGAGCTTGCCTTTGGCCCATACCTAGTTTGCATGAATTGAGTGCAGGGAAATGAGGTGTTTAAGGCATCAGTGACTAGTTAGAACAGACAAACAGAAGCCAACTTGGGCCATAGTGCTGGAGTGGGAAGGTGGTAGGGGAGGCTCATGCTTCTACCGGAAGCACCTCTGGCTGAGCTCCTCACTGTAAGAGGCCACTCCAACCCCACTGAATAGACTCTCAAATCCGTTCTTCCTTCATCTCCCGAGACAGTGCTTTTCATTTATAAGCATGAAGGCAGGGTTTTTTTTCCTGTTTCTTCCTGTTAGGGCTATTAAGGATCTGGATAATCCTGCTCTGTTTGTTCAGTTTCCTTATCAAAAACAGATACTACAGTGAAGGTCCGGGTCACAGGGGAGCTGATGGTGTATCAGACAGAAGGAGCCCCTACCTACTGAAGGCCCACATTTCTTCCTTTCACCCCCTCAGGCAATAAGATCTTGGGTGTTGTCAGGTGAGTGAGAATGACTCAGGCTCAGTTAAGGGCAGTGTGGGTGAGTAATAGGATGTATTCAACTCAAGGTAACTGTTCTGTACAGTACCAGTCTTTCTTCTACTTGGATGTCTAAGTAAAGGCAGCCCCACCCTTTCTACCAAAGCTGTCCCTTTCTTGAGTGGAAAGCAGACACTGAAGAAGACAGGCAGTATGGGCTAGTGGATAGGGCACTAGCCTTGGCAGAGTTCAAATTCTACTTTAGATATTTGTTAGCTACGGTAAGACTTGGCCAAGTCACTGAACCTTTCTCAGCCTCAGTTTCCTCATCTGTAATACAGGGATAATAATAGCATCTAACTCACAAGGCTATTGTGAGGCTCAAATTAGACATTTGTAAAGCCGTTTGCAAACCTTAAAGCTCTAGAAACACTGGTTTGTTGTTGTTCAGTCATTTCAGTTGTGTCCAACTCTTTGTGACCCCATTTGGGGTTTTCTTGGCAAAGATTCTGGAGTGGTTTGCCATTCCTTCTCCAGCTCATTTGACAGATGAGGAAACTGAGGCAAACAGACTTAAGTGACTTGTCCAGGGTCACCCGGCTAGGAAGTTTCTGAGGCCAGATTTGAACTCAGGAAGATAAGTCTTCCTGATTCTAGGCCCAGCACTCTATCCCTGTATCACCTAGTTGTCCCCATACATGCTAGCTACTACTACTTAATCTCCCCATGCCTCAATTTTCTTTTCTATAAAATCAGAGAATTGGACTCAATGGTGTCTCAGGTCTCTATCACTTTTAAATTTATGATGCAAAGTCCCTCTTACAAATGTAATAGTCTGACCTTCAAGAGGAAATTTCAACTATACAATGTTGGTAAGAGGGTCTGGGGGTGACAATCAGCTTACAAGGCTAGTGAATAGTTGGGTGGTTGGTTCCTTTAAAAAGGCTTCCCTTATCTCCCCCTCAAACCACTTGGAATACAGGACAATAGTATAAACATGGAGCAGGGTAAAGATGATCTTCCCTTAACCCAAGCACCCCAAAGTGATTGATGGCTGATTTAATAATGTCAAACTAAACAATACATCTCTGTCACTAAGTAAAGAAAGAGGGGCTGTGCTATCACCAAGACTCTATACTAATTAGAGGCACAAGGTCAGGAGCTGCCGTTTTGAGACCAAAATCTGACCTACTTTAGGCAGCTGTCTTTGGCTGAGCCTTATTCATCTCTGTTTTCTGCACATCCCTATAATTGGAAGGAAAATCTCCACAGGCCTGTCTCATAATGTAAAGTCAACCAGGAAAAGAGGAAATCCCCTTCTGTTTAGGCAGTGCCAAGAGAGAAAAAAAGGAATGAATGAGCTTCCTCTACTGGTTACTGCAAGAGTAACTTCTGCCCTGGGAGCATTCTCACCATCAGGAAGTATGCAGACCCAGGGAGCCAGCCCAAGAAACCCTGATTTCTTCCACATATGTAGCTCTGTGCTGGGGGAGTAGAGCCAAGGTCAACTGGGAAAGCTAGGAGTGAGAAGAAGGTGTGACTTTCAACTTTGTGATAGAGTCCTTGAAAGAGGCAGAAGACAGTCCAAGACATTAAAATAACACATTCATACAAAAGGTAGGGCAGCTAGGTGGCACCATAGTGCACAGAGCACCTGGGTCTGGATTCAGGAAGACACATCTTCCTGAGTTCAAATCTGGCCTCAGGCACTTACTACCTGGGCAAGTTACTTAACTCTGTTTGCCTCAGTTTCCTCATCTGTAAAAAGAACTGGAGAAGGAAATGGCAAACCACTCCAGTATCTTTGCCAAAAAAACAAAAACCCAAACCCAAATGCGGTCATGAAGAGTAGGACACAACTGAAATGACTGAATAACAACAAAAGCAATGAAAGGTAGGGTGATGTAGGGGATAGAACACTGGGCTTAGAATCAGGAAGACATGAATTCAAATCCCACCTCAGGTACTTCCTAGCTGTGTGACCCTGGGTAAGTCACATAACTTCTTGGTGCCTCACTTTCCTCATCTTTAAATTGAAGGGATTAGAGTTGATGTCCTCTGAGGTCCCTTCCAGTCCTAAATCTACAATCTTATATAGTCCTTTAAAATTGCCAAAATGTTGCCTCATATGTGTCTCCCAACATGCCCAAGAGGTAGGTACTGAAGCTATTTATTATCCCAATTTTGTAGATTAAGAAACTAGGACTCAAAGAATTTATGTGACTTGTCTAAGATCACCCAGCTGCACTGGAGGACATTAAACCTGCAAAGCATTCAAGATCAACCTTGCCCTAGATTACATATGAGTCAGGGAACAGTCAGGCTGATGTGCATATGCGTTAAGGGGAGAGAGAATTAAGGGCAATTATTTTTACCCAATGGGTTTACAAGTCAGGAATGCTAGAATCTGTTATAGCCCCAAGAATTAGGCAGGGACTAGAGACCACCCCTTGGAAATGACTGCTGATTTCCCTGATCTGAGCCCATAGCGTGTCTCCCAGGGGTCTGGCAAATCCCCAAGGCACACAGGCTGTGGTTGGAAGGCACACCCCGCCCGAGGCCCTGCAAACCTCACTGCAGACAAAAGGCTTACGCTGCATCCTCCTTTGTACCTCATCTGTGGTTCCCCTCCCCCTAACTAAACTAATGACATCTCTTTGGGCAGAAAAGATTCATTCACCTTGTGAGAAAGATGATATACCATGGCTGAAACACACACACACACACAAAAAGGATGTCACAAATTACCGCAGAGGTTAAAGACTAGGTCTGTTTGGCTGCCTGTGACATTTGCTGACTGAGAATGAAAAACATCTAGCTATTTTCCCCTCTTTTATGTGCTTACATATCGTCTCCTTTTTTTTTTTTTTAAAGATCCTGTTTGAAGTCTCCTCACTCAGTATCAAAGACCATGTATCTGTCTTTGCCAGGCTGAAAGACATCTGGCTTTGAAATAAAATCCTGAATGCTGAAGAGCTGGAAAAGAGTAGATCTTTCTGACAGAAATGGTGCTGATCTGAGCACAGGACGACATGAGAAAAGAGGGGAAGGGGATCTATGCAGCATTTCTTTGCCTTCCTTCTCTTTTAGGTTTGAAATCTATATTTTCCTAGTAATCATCATGTCAAGCTCTCAGAAAGGGAAAACTGATGCCTACTCTGGTGTCCTAACATGAAAACAAAGAACCGTGTTAATTTCCTTTTCTATTTGTAATTGTTGCCTGGACCAGATTGGTATTAAGAGTGATATCAGAAAGACTTAGATGACCTCCAAGGTCCCTTCCAGATCTAAATCTATGATCCTATAATATTAGAGCAGCGAGGTGACCTAATGGATACTGCCTGGAGTCAGGAGGACTCATCTTCCTGAGTTCACATCTGGCCTCAGATACTTCCTAGGTGGGCAAGTCACCTGACTCTGTTTGCCTCCTTTCCCTCATCTTTCAAATGAGCTAGAGAAGAAAATAGCAAACCACTCCAGTATCTTGGTCAAGAAAACTCGTGAAGAGTTAATGTGGCTGATGACCACAACAACGAACAACAACAACAACAACATGATATCAGCATAATAAAAGCTCCCCTCTTCACTTCCCTGCTCCCAGGAAGTATGATCAGTCTCCATTTCTAGAGGCCACATGGAAACTTGGGAGGGGCCAGCTTCCCGTTATGTATGATTATCTCTGAGGAGCTTACAGTGGGAGAGGAGAGTTCCCTAATTGGCTGCTGAGTTGAAACCCAGAGCTTTTCAAATTCACAAGGCTCAATTCATGGACTTGTCCATACTGGGATAGTCATTTGCCTAAGATCAGGAGAGAACAAATACAGGAGGGGCAAAGGCATCCAGGGGCTCCAGGACAGCATGCCTTGCTGAGTTCCTGGTCCGTGGGGGGAATGGTGGTAGGCTCCCCATGAGATGAGGCAAGGAAGGACCCAAGTTTCATAGTGCCATCTGGAGAGTAAAAGCTGAGAACACAGCCGGAAAGGGAAAAAAAGACAGAGACAGGATAATCCCTTTAGTATGTCTACCGAGTCATCAGCTCCTCTGACTCAGCAGCCAATTACCGAATTCTTTGTCCTCTCCCATTGCAAGCCCCTCAATGAGGAGTCATAAACAGCTGGAAGCTGCCCCCACCCTTATCCCAAAAGCTTCCATGTGAACACCAGGAAGGCAACTGAGCATGCTTAAAGGGGGAGAGGGAGAGAGGCAGAAAGAAGGGCTCCGCTCTGCTATAATTATATTATTTTATGACTTTAACCATTGAACAAAAAAAACTAATCACATTGCTACTTGGAAAAGCCACGCATCCTATTACAAATAGCACACACTCAAAAAAAATGTGCTTATTCATGTACTCTACTAGAAATACAAAACACTATAATGAAAAAATTCAACTTTTAAAATTAATTTGAAAAATTTTTAAATTAAAACAATCACCACCAAACCCTTTAATTTAATTCAGCTAGTGTAAAAAGTCACAGTGAGTTCCCTTCCATCAGCCTCTGCTCCTTTCTAATATACCTGATGCTGACCTCACTATGTTATGTAATGCTGACACAGCCTGAGAAAAGTAACACTTGGACTCTTAAATAGATATCCAGGCTTGATTGGAGCATTGCCAATGTCTGGCCAAAAGGGAAAAGATTCTAGTGGGTTTCTTGGCCTCCTCCCTCATTCTGATCTAACATGACTGCAGAAGACCCTGTTTAGTTTTCCTTTCCCCCCTACCTGGATCCAAGGCTAGTGTTATAAGTGGTATCAGAGAGGCATCAACCAAGGAACGAAAGGTTAATCTTGTCATTACTCTTGATAAAGTCAGTGATTAAAAAAAAAAACAAAAACAAAACCCACATCTCTTTGAGTCACTATATCTTTGGTGTTGATTTTTTGTAGAAATCGAGGAAAAAGTGAGAAAAATTAAGAAAGGGGAGACAGACAGCACAGCAGTGTAGCCACTGATGCATCAGAAGAGAGAAGTATTTGGGGTTGCCTTTTGTTCTGATTGAGCTGCCCAGTGGGTGTAGCCCACCTCGGTCAGGAGTTTTTTCATGGAGTTCTTCTCCCCTATTAGATGGTAAATCTGCTCCTCACTATATGGGGTATAGAAGCTTTTGCTGGGGCTGTTGAAGTATTTTGCCATATGGCCAACTGTTTGGTTTTCTTCATCAAATGGCTTCCACTGCTTCAGCTGTTGGGTAAAAAAAAAACACAGACTATTTATTAAATTACACACTCAGAAACTAGTGCATGCGGGTGTGTACACAGACACACATGCACCACATTCTCTCTTATACAAACACAAATGCAATCATAGAAACAAAGCACATGGGCTCCCAGAAAACCATTCTAGTTTTGAGACATTTGGCATGTCATTATCCATTCAAAACCATGGCTCACAAGCCCACACTATTCTGTTTGTTTTTACTAGGGCAACCAGAGGACATATTAGTTTAGAGCGAAAGTCAATATGCCTTTTCCTACTGGCAACTAAAATCACTATAACTGTAACTAGGTATAAGTCCAAACATATTTTCTTCCCTTCACAATTATTTAAAAGCTAATACTTGATAACATCAAGGTTTTTTTTTTAAGTATGGAATGCTTCACAAATTTCCATGTCATTCTTGTGAATGGTACTGGAGTTATATACTCTACTGGAAATACAAAATATCATAATAAAATAATATGTGAAGGGGCCATGCAAACCTCTATATTATTCCAATTTTAGTCTATGTTCTGCCAAAGCAAAGACATCTTTTTTTTTTAAAGTCCAGGGACAGGTGCACCTATACTAGTTCTAATTCAGTCATTCATCATGGTAGGGAAATGACCTGGAATTCTTGAAGAGTATGTCAGCAGAGTACAAACTCTAGCACTGGAAGAGTTTCAAGTAAGAGTCTGGCAACAGGATGCATGTCTGCTACCCCAGGACCAGGTCAGCTAAATTTGAAGAGGCTCATCACTAAAAATGGTTGGTTACTAGGTGACAGCAACTCACAACTCCTGTCTACTAAGGCAAGAAGAGAATGCAATCTGGGTCAGTGGATGGATTACCCATACTAATGATATCATAGGTCCCTTGAATTATTAAAAGAAGGATATATGTGAAGAACATTTGTTTCTCACCAAAATAACTGAGGATACCAGTCATTAGGGAAAGATGGCGGAGGACAAAAACCTTATCATATGGTGTTGGGTGAGTGATATATCATCCCTGGGCCTCAATTTCTTCATTTGCAAAATAAGGAGGTTGGATTAGCTGGGTACTAAGGTTTGGGGTTTTTTTTTTCCACTCCAAACTGATGATCTTTCCCATTAGCCACCCACCAAATCAGAATTGATGTATTATACTATTTACAATGCATTGAATTGTTCCAGAACTGAAAGTATATTCCAAATATCAGAATATTTCCACTGCGAAATGATTCCTATTTGTATACAGTTATTTACTTCACATCTTACTAAGCAGCAACAGTATACTTGGTCCTTCTGAAAACATTCTTTGCCTGATGAATTTAAGCCGGGCTCAGGGACTATGTTTTTGCCTTTCTTTATATCTCCAGTACGTTGCTGGCACATAGTAGGTGCTTTATAAAAGCTTGTTGACAGACTGGCTGACTGACAGAGAGAAATCAACAAACACCAGTCTTTATGTTGGTTGACTACACAGGGAAATATCCCCAGAGAAGCAAATCTGGAGGAATAATCTGAAAAAATGGAGGTCTAATTAGTGTAATTCATCAATACATCAGCAAGCATTTATTAAGCACTTTTAAATGCCCGGCATTGTACTAGATGCTGAGATTTGAAGTAAAAAATGAATCAGGTCCTATCTTTAAGGAGCTGATGTTCTATAAAGGGAAGCAATAGGCACACACAAAAGTGGGTAAATATACATGGTAAATACACAATTTTTTTGCGGGGGACACTAGCAGCTGGGGCATAAGAAAAGGTCTCACGTGGGAGGTAGCACTTGGAACTGAGCTGTGTTGGGAAGTAGGGATTATAAAAGGCAGAGGTGGGGGTGGTACGGCACAGGGGCATCTGCAGAAAGTCACATACCTAGGCTGGGACTTGAGGGGCACTGTTGCCACCTGGTGGATGCCCACTAAAGAAAATGTCAAGTGAGTCCATGAACACGGAGGAGTCACTTTTGTTGTCAGGCCCGTTGGCCTACCACGCCCCTTGTCCCTGAATGTTCCTAGAACTCACTCAGAAGACTGAGGTACCCGGGGTAGATAGGAATGATATGATAAGAGAGGTTAAAGGCCCTTAACCTCATTTGTGTCCTTGACCCCTTTGTGTTTTTAAATATCAAATAAAATCTATTGGACTGCAAAGGAAACCAATTGTATTGAAATACAGTTATTAAAATATTTTTTAAAAGTTCATGGACACCAGGTGAAGAACTCCTACTTTGGATGTCCTACGGCAGCCTCATTTAGCCTGCTCCTACCTCCAAAATTTACCTGAGATGGCATACATATCCAGTAGTATGTCATACTGGTGCATTAGCCCTATGTACTGAAACGGGGACCTTGGAGGGCTCAACTGAAACAAACACTGATGAGTAGTGATTACCTTGCTGATTGACAAAAGTTATCTTTACACTCTTTAAAAACTTGTCAACAACTATTTAGTTATAAAACACATTTCTTTGGCATGCATGCCTCTTCAACAGCATCTGTCAACTGGTTTCATCAGGCCCTTCAGGCCTTCCTAATGGTCCTCTGGATTAGTCCCCAAAACTCATGGCCCTTTACTAACAGATTCTTCCAATATTACTCAACCACACCCACCTTCTGTTACAAGATTATAGCCTGAGAGCCAGAGGAGACCTCAGAGGTCATCTGGTCCAACCTCCTCATTTTGCAAATGAGCAAACTGAAAAAGAAGGAGGTTAGATGGTTTGCCCAACCAGGTGGTACGCAGTAGAGGCAGGGATTGAACACAGGTCCTTGGAAGTCAGAGCCAGTATTCTTTCCACTTTACCAAACAACTCCAGGTAGGATAACAAAAAAAGGAATCATTTATCTGATTCCCACATTAATCTTCCTTTCTATGAAATTTTATTGAAGTTTTCCCATTTGCTTGGAACAATTATTTCAAAGCTAAAAGTAGGCGACATCTACCTGTTCTTCAGTAGCCATAATTCATTATCCACAGAAGAAAGCTCTATTCAATCAAGAGTACCCTTGAGGGCCACACATAAGCAAAAGGTAAATTATGTATAACTTTAGTTTTTTTTTGAGAAAAATATGGGATGTACAATTCACAACCTTAAAATATTGAGGAGAAACATAAAACTTTATGGAAGAAGTACCACAAACACTAAAATGTACACTACAGTTAATATATGGTTAGAGGATAGAGAAAGATATAGAGACAGATGTGGGGGAAAAAACTAGAAAGAATGGTAGAAAGAAGAGAGAGGGAGATGACCAGAGGAAAAAGAGGGTAAAAGACAAAAGAAGAAAAGCCAAGATCTCTAATTTTCTCGATCCTCATTCCCAATAAGAACTCCTGTTCCTCTCCACCCCAAGAAATCAATGCCTGTTAACTACATAGATCTTTGATATTGTATTTAATACTGTATTAACAGTATTGTATTAATATTATAAACTAGCCTACAACTCATGTTTTCTTCTACATTTTAGGTGTGTATGTATCGACATCTGAATATACCTTCATGCTGTATTTTAGATAAGAGGCAGTGTGGTTTAGTGGAATAAACCCAGGACTTTTTCGATAACATGTAAGCTTCTTGAGGACAGGGATGATTTTTACTTTTTGTCATTATATCCCCAACCCCTTGCACAATGCCTGGCATATAACTGTCTGGTTGGCTTCAGAATGAAAAGATCAGGGTTCTAGTTTTGGTTATGACATTACTAGGTTTGATGATATTATTTGGGTGACCTGAGGGAAGTCATTTAACCTCTCTGGGCTTCAGTTTCCTTACCAGGAGAATGGAAATGTTGTCAGCTTTGCCCACCTCACAGGGCCGCTGTGATGATTAAACAAAATACTACATATAGAAGGGTCTTTGTAACTGAAAAGTCCTATAAAATGTGACTTTATTACTACAATCTAGAGCAAGAATTCTTAACCGAAACTCTATGAATTCGTTTTTAAAAAATATGTATTTTTGATAACTCTATTTCAATATGATTGATTTCCTTTGCAATCCTATGTATTTCATTTTATGCATTTAAAAATATTGTTCTCAGATGGTGGGGAGGAGAGGAGCATCCATAGGCTTCCCCAGACTTCCAAAGGGTTCTATCTCTCACACACACACACACACACACACACACACACACATACACACGGGGTTGAGAATTCTTGCTCTAGAGAAACACTGGGTTAATGAAGACACCAAAGTACAGACTGACCTCTGAAGAAAAAAACTCAGTAATTTTTTTATGCATTTACTTCATCTGTGCAAAGATAACCTCAGGAAAAAGGGGGAAGAAGGATAGAGAATGGGTAGGGAGACAGATGCTTGGTTGGGAGGAAGAAGATGGCTGCTATAGATAGAGTAATGAGTGTGTGGGGCAAGGGTGAGGAGCTGCCTGAAGACTTTCTAGCCAGATGTAGCCCCTGACTAATTCCATCTGTAGACCTTATTGGAAAATGGTACTCCTCTCAAATGTAACCCCAGGGTGCCCAAAGCTGTTAAGGGAAAGGCAGTTTGATATAGTGGATGCAACAGTGGATCTGGAGTTACAGTAGACTGTGATTCAAATCCTACCTCAGATATTTACTAGCTGTGTATCCCTAGCTGGGTTAGTCAAAACCTCTTTCAGCTTAAGTTTCAATAAATTGGAGATCATAATAGGACCTATGTCCCAGGGTTGTTGTGAGGAACAAATAAGAGAAAATTTGTAAGGCACTTTGCAAATCTTAAAGTGTTATGTAAATGCTAGCTTTTGTTATACTTATTATTATCATTATCATCATCATCATTAGAAAGAAAAAGCAATCACAGCTTTGGTCCAGCACCTAGCTATTATTTAAACAGCTCTGGCAATCAATTCCACTTTTGAACAGCTCTAATTTGGGAATAGGGCAGCTAGATGGCCCAGGGCATAGCTAATGGGCCTGGAGATGGGAAGACATCTTCCTGAGTTCAAATCTGGCCTCAGATTCTTACTAGCTGTGTGATCCTGGGCAAGTCCCTTAACCCTGTTTGCCTCAGTTTCCTCCTTTGTAAAAAGAGCTAGAGAAGGAAATGGTAAACCAGTCCAGTATCTTTGCCAAGAAAATCCCAAATAGGATCACGAAGAGTCAGACACAGCTGAAAATGACTGACCAAGTTGGAAATGCTGCAAAAGGATGCTGCCCATAATCACATACCAAAGACAGAGGCTCCTAGAAACTATTCTTCCCATTACAGAGAAAGAGAGTCAGGCAAGACCTCTGTGCTTCTCTGGGGTGTCTAGGTACCCAGATGACCTTCTTTGTGTGTCTGTGTTGGCATCACCTGTGATATATATGACCCTGGAGAATATCCTTACTGCAAGCTGCTAGAATGCTTAAGGAGCAGCACATGTGCAAGTGATGGGTTGTGATTTTTTCCAGGTCACAAGTTCATTGACAGGTGCATCCTTGACAACACCTTCTGAACCATTCTTTTTTTCTTTTTTTTTGGTGGGGGGGGTGAGGCAACAGGGGTTAAGTGACTTGCCCAGGGTCACACAGCTAGTAAGTGTCAAGTGTTTGAGGCCAGATTTGAACTTAGGTCCTCCTGACTCCAAGACTGGAGCTCTATCCACTGTACCACCTAGCTGCCCCTTCTGGACCATTCTTTATCCTTTTAGGTCCATCTGTGCCCCAGATCACAGGACAATGGTGCAATAATTATACATATGTCAAAAGCAGTTACAGAATTAACTGTGTAAAAGGAGTAGCATCTTTCAATTTCCAAAGGAAGTTTCTCAAATCTTGTCTTAGATACTTATTAATTGTGTGACTCTGGACAGGTCACCTTACCTCTCTGGGCCTCAGTTTCCTCATCTATGAAATGAAGGGTGTGATGGAGCAGCTCAAACTGACTCATGAGAACTGATGGTTAAATTTTCAGTGTGAATTTACACCTCAGAAATTGGCAAAAGCTTCCAATTAAGGCTTAATTTATTATTTTGCTAATTGTCTAGACTTAAGAAAGTGATGGAGAAAATGTTAATAATTCAGATTAAACTAAAGTGTGTTCTGGCACTTTTTTTGAGAGCTGGCTGTTGCATATTTACCAGCACACTGCTGGACTCAATGACCTTCTAAGGTCCCTTCCAGATTGAAATCTATGACTGCATGACTCAAGTCTTGTGTGTGGGGGGCAGGGAGGGATAGGGACAATGGATAGACTTGTTCCTCTAAGTCTTAGTTATTCATTTCTTCAAAAGGGGACAGGTATGACCAGTGTGTCCAGATAAATCCTGTCTTAGGCTCCCAGTACAGAATCTAGTTGATGAAGACTAAGAAGGTGAAAGAGGTTTTCCCTTCACGATCTACAGACCCTCTATCTGACACACATCCCTTTTGAAATGCAAATATTCTTACAATTCTACCTTAGCCAGGGTCTTCACCTCAATTCTTAGCTAATACATAGTTACTATTAATTACTTTATTACTGAAAGATAGATTGCATTGAGTTAGAACTAAAAGAGCCTTTGGAGATCGTCCGATCCTGGAGCTCTCAACCTTTTGGGATCTCCATAACCCTTGGCTTTCAATAAACCTTCTGGTACTTCTTATTTAATATGAAAGGAAATAAATTATAGGACTTGCTATATATATATACATATATATATATACACACACACACACATACACACACACATAAGAAATGACACAAAGATACTCATTAATTTCAATAGGACAATATAGTTATTTACCAAATATTCTATACTCCTTGTTATACCTATGGGGAATACATATATCCAGGAGTTGTGAAATTTTTAGAGTTAGCGTTTATGCTTTGGAAATCAGCAAACTACAAACTGAGACTTGGTTTATTATTCTGTTGATTTAAGAAAGCGAAGGAGAAAATATTAATAATGCAGATTAAACTTAAAAGTGTGTCATGAATACATTTTTTTTTTTTTTCGGAAAGTCAATTGTTAAATATTTACCAGCATACTCCCTGTGTATATCCAAGTTTGGGAGCTCCTGTCCTAATTTCAATTCCTCACTTGAGGATAAAAACCCTAAGACCTCCAGAGTTAAGGTGCTTTGCCCAAGGTCAGAGGCTGCTCTTCATGTCTAGTATGCACCCTCTTTTTACTTCTGCATCCTGAGATTTCTCTCTTCCTACAAAGAGCAGCTGGCAGCCCCTCCTGCATATCGCCTTTCTCAGTTTCCTCCAGTTGTTAGCAACGCTCTACTTCTGAAATTACATTGGATTTATTTATTTGCATATGTATTACATCTCTCTCTCCACCTCCCCACCCCAGCCCCAAACCCTAGTACAATATATGCCCCTTGAGGGCAAGGGCAACATGTTTTAATTTCTGTCTTTGGGTTTTACTTCTGTATTCATAGTGCCTTGAATATAGTTCAGGAAATGAATTTTTTGTTGAATTGTTGAGTTCATTTCAATTGTCACATACGTAGATAAGAGATCTGAATATAATGGGTTCTCTCACTTCATAGTCAGTGCTCTTTCCCCTTGACTATGCCTACTAAAAAGTCATTTGAAGGCAAAAATGAGGAGATTAAGAACTTAAGCGAATTTAGCATTCTTTGTTTTTTTACTGAATATACTCAGTCCAATAGGAAGAATCTCTGAAACTCAGACCTTCAGTTATTACAGCCCTACTCTCCAGAAAACAAGCTTAGAATGATGAAATTAAGCTAGTTAGGGGAAACTAGACAGTTTTCAGTAACTCACATCTTTGCTTCATTTCTCTTTAGTTAAATATAAGTATCATAACTCAAACTAAGGGCAGCTAAGTGATGCATTAGATAGAGTGCTGGGCCTGGAGTCAGGAAGACTTGTCTTGCTGTTTCAAATCTGGCCTCAAACACTGACTAGCTGTGTGATCCTGGGCAAGTCACTTAACAATGTTTGCCTCAGTTTTCTCAACTATAAAAAGATCTGGAGAAGGAAATAGCAAACCACTCTGGTAACTTTGTCAAGAAAACTCCAAATGGGTTCAAGAAGAGTTAGACATGACTTAAATGAACTGGGAGCGCATGTGCCTTGGGGAAAGGAGATCCCAGGATGAAGAAAAGGAGTACTGATAAAGAAGACAGGGAAGATGCTGCCAGAATCATAGGGATGTAGATATGTCTTATACAACAGTCAGATAATTTCACTGGGACTTTGGAAGTAACTGCAACAAGTGGAAGCTGACTGCTTGACCATGGCCACTTTTGCCAGGGCATTTAGGTGCTCTATAGAAAGGGACCAGGAAGTTGATACATCCTGGATTGAACAACCCAAGAATCTGGTGGAGAGAACATCTGGCAAGAGTCATATGAAGGTAGGAGAGAGGGGCAGCTAGATGGTGCAGTGGATAGAGCTCCGGCCTTGGAGTCAGGAGGATCTGAGTTCAAATCTGGCCTCAGACATATAACACTTACTAGCTGTGTGACCCTGGGCAAGTCACTTAACTCCATTGCCTAACCAAAAAAAAAGGAAGGTAGGAGAGAGGCTGGCTTAGGCTTGGAGGACAAATATAACTGTGCTGCCTAAGATGTTTGGTTCTGGGCCTTTCTCCCCTCATATTGTCACTGAGAAGAATGTGGTTATTTACAGGCGTCACACTAGGGTAATGGCCATGCAGCTCCAAAACCTGTACATAGCACGTACCAGAACTGCACCAAAGGTGAATAACAATGGAGCTGTGGTCTGAGCCATAATAGCTTTATCTGAATTGTATTGACTGAGCATATCTTCCAGCTTTCCCATCCCTAGAAAAGGATGCCCAGTGGTGAGTATCAAGAGGTACCAAAAACAAAGATCTTTTACTCTGTCATCCTTAGTGGATGTATAATAAATAGTGTGCCAGTTCAAGTCTCTCCTAGGACACCTGGACAAGTCACTTAACCTCTGAGTGTACCAGGCAACTCTTTAAGACCATAGAGTTGTGGACAGGCTGCTGATCTTCTCTTCAAATATTATTTTTTATTTAATTAATTAATTAAAGCTAGGCAATGGGTTAAGTGACTTGTCCAGGGTCGTGTCTAATGCCAGATTTGAACTCAGGGCCTCCTGACTCCAGGGCTGGTGCTCTATCCACTGTGCTACCTAGCTGTCTCCTGATCTTCTCTTGTGGAGAAAACTCCATATTCTGATTAAATCAAAGGTCCAGAGAAGGAAAAATCCACAGCCACAGTTGAACAGCATAGAAATGGATATTTGAATACTGGTGTATTTACTTTAGCGTTCTTTGATCCCCTCTTCTTTGTCTCTCTCTCTTTCTATTTTCTACTATTTCCCACCAGCTGTACTCCTTGGATTTGACTATATTGTCTTCATACTCCTAGAAAAAGCTTCTCACTAGGAAACTCATTATCCTAGGAACTGTATCAGCTTTGGTACTCATACCTCATTAGCATCTTCTGCCTCTTTGATTGGAGGGTGGGGCAAAAAAAGTCTTCCTTTTCCATTAAAAAGGACTCACAGACCAACTGTTTCCCACCAGCTGTATTCTCTGGATTTGAATCCACCATCATCATGCTCCTAGACAGGCACATTCTTCTTTCTCTCACCTTTTAAACAACCCAGATTATAAGCCCCTTGAAGGCAGCTTTCTTTTTCTTATTTGTATCCCCTGTCCTTAGCAGAGTGCCTGGCGCATAGGTGCTTCGTAAGTATTTATTGAATTTATATGGAAAAAAAATTCATCACCTTTTTCATGACACTAAGCTTGTAAGTACCAGAAGAGTAGAGACTGGAATTTCACTTGTGGTTTTCCTATTTGGAAGCACCTAATTTGTCCCAGCCTCAACCTGCAGCACCCTAATCCTACTCTTGTCAACAAAGCTTCATACGGTAAAGCTTAGGGCTTTCTTGCCTCTCCTCCCTTTTCTATTGAAATATGCATGTCTTATGTCCCATTTCTCCATGGCCCCAATTTCTGCTGATGTGGTTAGTAATGGATGGTCTGGACTTGTGACTTAATCGATGTGGGCAAGTTCCAGTATAGAAACTCCTTCCCTGAATGAACACTAACAACTCTCTATAATGTATAGCTTTAGTTGCCTGGGGGCACTGCTGGCTTGGAACATAGGTCTTCCTAATTCCAAGGTCAACCCTCTACCCATTTGCCATGCTTCTTCACCTGCAATGATCATAGGCTCATAGATTCCGAGCTGGAAGGGACCTTAGAGGTTATCTGATCTAACCTCTTTTTTTTTTTCTCTAAGTGAGGCAATCAGGGTTAAGTGACTTGCCCAAGGTCACACAGCTAGTACGTGTCAAATGTTTGGTCTGAGACCGCATTTGAACTCAGGTCCTCCTGACTTCAGGGCCAGTGCTCTATCCACTGCGCTACCTAGCTGCCCTTTGATCTAACCTCTTCATTGTATAGATGAGGGAACTGAGGTCTGGAGAGGTAATATATATGGAAGAGCAAGGATTAGAATCCAGATCCTCTGACCCTAAATTCAGCACATGTTCTCGTGAACCATGCCAATAATAATAATAATAATAATAACATTTATATAGTTCTGCCACAAACTGTACTAAGTCTTTTACAATTACTTTCTCATTTGATCCTCACAACAGTCTTGTGAGGCAGGTGCTATTATTATCCCCATTTTACAGACAAAGAAACTGAAGCACACAGAGGTTAAGCGATCTGCCTAGGATCACAAGGCTAGTAAGTATCTGAGGTTGGATATGAACTTAGGTCTTCCTGACTCCAGGCCTAGAGTTCTCTCCACTTTGCCACCTACTTGCCAATCCTCAGTTAATATGTGGCCCTCTAAAGTCAACAGACCAATAGTGAACCAGCTGTATTGCTGAATATCAGATGCTCTACTTTTGGGGATGGGGATGGTCTAAATTCTGATTCACTGATACGGGGATGTCTTGATGAGGACACTTCCTCCAGCAAAACAGCTCGATAATTCTTCCCTAACTTATAATCTTAGAGAAGTTCTTGGGAGCACTGAGAGGTGAATGACCTGCCCAGGGTCACAGAACCAGGATATGTCAGAGATGGGATTAGAATCCAGGTCTTCCTGACTCCAATGCTAGTTTTGCATTCAGGCTGATTCTCACTCACTTTACTTCCAACTACGAAAATAGCTGGACCTGGAAGGCGACAAAGAAACATAAGACACACAATTGAGTACAACCACTGCTGGTTCTGGCTAACTCATCACCCGCCTGCATACTCACTTGTGGAATGAAGATGAAGCAGTTGATTGTCGTTGTGCAGACAAAGATGCCTCCAGCTGTGAGTCCAAAGACAAGGTTGGGCCAGTCATGGAAGAATCTGGTGACCAAGAAAAGAAGCCCAGCAACCAGCACCACAAGATTGGCTCCAACCATGATCGTCAAAGACTGATTCACTGGTGGAGAGCTAACATGGTCTGTCAGCCCAGCCAGGTAGGCACCATAGAGCAAGACTACACCCTGGAGTCAACAATGAGAAACAAGAAATGTCTTTTAGGTGAAGAATCTGAAAACATTAGTAAGGAATAGAAAGTAACAGAATCAGATCTTTCACTTCTTTAATTACTGCCTATGGATACTGGGAAGGTTCTATGTTGCAGTTAGTCTAATTTGGATGCAAACACTCAGATGGGTAAGGAGAATAGTCACTAGCAGTATACTATTTATTTTTTTTTAAAAAGAGGTCGTCTTATTTTTAGGGATACTTTTAAAAACATCACCTTGTTTTACAAATATATCTCTTTCCCGGGATCCCTAGAAAGCCATCCTTTATAACAACAAAGTAAGTCAACAAAACTAACCGACACATAGGTCAAGTGTCAATATCATATGCTATGTTTCACCGCCATAGTCCCCCACTTCTTCCAAGAAGGGAGGGAGCTGTATTTTCTAAATGTCCAGAGACAGATTTGGCTTTTTTGCAGTGTTCAGTTTCAGGGTTTTTTCCTTGTTTGCCTGTTTTGGTTACTGTTGCTATTTCTGTTTATATTGTTGCACTCTTTGTGTATATTGTTTTCCTCGTTCTGTTTGCTTCATTCTGAACAGTTCCACAGGCCACTTTTAACAGCTGCTGTTCTTACTTGATCATAAGCTCTTTGAAGGCAGGATCCATATCTTATTTGTCTCTGTATTTCCATTATCATTACACATAGTAGGTTTGAACGAATGAACATTATGGTTGAAGGTGGATTAAAAGAACATTGGTGGAACTATATTTTGGGGGTCTCTATTTAGTTTCCATCTGCAAACCAAAGGAATTGGATGAGAAGATTTTCTTAGAAGTGACCTTACTTAGCTCCTCTACCTCTAATACCCTGTCATCTGTAATCTAATTTAGTGTCGAAGGTCACTGAATATTCAAGCATTTGGTAAATATAGTTTGTGTATACCTGAGTACTCAAACATATTTGGAATCCCAGATAAACAGGCCTATTTGCTGTTCCACACACACGGCCCTCTATCCTCTGTCTCCATGCCTTGGCACAGTCTGTCCCACACCTGGAATACCCTCCTTCATCACCTCTATCTCTTAGAATTTCCAGCTCCCTTCAAAATTCAACTCAACTGCTACCTCCTATGTGAGGTTTTCCCTCCACTCTTTAGGACAAAAACAATTACATTATATTTATTTTGTATTTACTTATGTGCAACACATTGTTTACTCTGACAGAATATAAGCTCCTAGATGGCAGGGATAGTCATTCTTATCTTTGTATCCCTAATGCTTAGCATGCAGTAGGCATTTCATAAATGCTTTTTAATTGATCCCTCAAGGGCCAGCCATATGTCTACTTTTTTTTCCCCCTTGAAGGCAATTGGGTTAAGTAACTTGCCCAGGGTAACACAGCCAATAAGTGTCTGAGGCTGGATTTGAACTCAGGTTCTCCTGACTCCAGGGTTGGTGCTTTATCCACTTTATCCACCTAGCTGCCCCTACTTTTTCCATTAGCCAAGGATATACAGTAATATGTATAAAAAAGTTTTGTAACTACAGTGTTGTTGTTGTTGTTGACAACATATGGTGGTATCCTTTGTATTTATTCTCCTTATATTTACTTTGCATATGTGTGTGTATATATATATATATATATATGTCCTTGTTGTCTCCCCATTAGAATGTAAGTACTTTTTGAATAGGGATTGTTTCTTTATTATATTTGTATCTTTTAATAAACACTTATTAACAGTTAAGTGGAACAGTGGATAGAGCTCCAAGCCTGGACTCAGGAAGACCTAAGTTCAAATCTAGCCTCAGATGCTTACTGGCTGTATGACCCTGGGCAAGTCACTTAACGCTGTTTGCCTCAGTTCCTCACCTGGAGAAGGAAATGGCAAAACACTCCAGTATCTTTGCTGAGAAAACCCCAAATGAGACACAATTGAACAACACAAAATGTTTTTTGATTTATTGATCCTTATTACATTAGTGTAGTAGACTGAGACCTGAGTTCAAGCCCTACCTCTGACAAATAATAGCTTTAGAATCCTGGGCAAGTTACTTAGTGATTCATTGTGCAGACTCTAAATAAATGCCAGTCTCCATTGGTGGAGGAAGTTCCCTGACTGGGAGCTCCCTGTATCAATGAAATGATAGGCCTGGATAAAACAATTATTTCATTATTATAAGCTTCCACTGAAGTCCTGCTGTGAGGTCTCCTCAGGGCATGGAGGCAACTTGGGACTTTCCAAGATTATGCCAGACAAAGGCAAGATATAACAGATCTTGGTTAGCTGGAAAAGTTTGAGTACTGGTCTGATTGTAGGCTAGGTATCTCTTGTCTGAGGACCAGCCCAGCAAGGTCAGAGAGGCTCATTCCTAGGGTTGACCACAAGGAAATGAGTCTTTCAGCTATGGTAACTCTCCAAAACAACATATTAAGTTTTAGAAGAGCAGTGATATATATTGGTGAAGAAAGTCTCTACATCGACAAAACCACAGATCCTGGAAGTAAGGAAGTGTGTTATTATATGCACAGACAGAGTAGGTGGTGAGATTTTGAGGGAAACTGTGAAACTCTCACTCTTTCCAAAAATGCTTTGCCTAACAGTCTGCCATTGGGCACGAAATTCCAAAATTAGAAATTCATTCATTTGAATAGAGATGTTGTTACCCCCAGGAGTCCTCTAGTTAAAACAAGAACTCTGCCTTACATTTATATGAGTACTTTACTCACATCACACTTTATCCTCATAAAACACTGTCGTGAAGTATTTTTATTTCCTTTTTACAGATGATGAAAGGGAGGCTTCAAGAGGTAAAGGACTTGCCCATAGTCACATTGCTAGGAAGTAGAGCTGAGATTCAAACTCAGGTCTTTTGAAAAATATATAAATATATTTTATTTTTTCAAACAACAAAAATCAACCTCTTTCCCTCCCGCTTCACCCCTTGTTGAGAATAAAAGAAAAATAAAATCCTTATTACAAACATGTATAGTTAACCAAAACAAATTTCCACACTGGTCAGGTAAAAAAAAAGTCTCATTTTACACTCTGAAACTCATGTCATTTGTTCCCAAGTCTCATGATCTTTCCACTACACCAAGCTATCTCTCTGATGATGGATAACAGTTCAAAGTCTTGCATCTCACAAGAGATTTGCATTTTTAATTAATTTTTTTCAATTAACAAAGATTTTTTTATTTCTTCTCTTTCTTATTGAGAAAGGATAAAGGAAAAATAAAACCCTTGTAACAAATTTACATAACCAAGCAAAATGAATTCCCACATTGGTCATGTCCAAAAATATGTTTCATTCTGCATATTGAATGTGTCATGTCTTTGTCAGCCAGTGAATAGAATTCTTCATTATTGGCACTTTGGAATCATGGTTGGTAATTGCACTGATAAGGGTTCTTAACTCTTTCAAAGTTGTTTGTCTTTTTCCTTTTTTTTTTTTAATGAGGCAACGGGGTTAAGTGACTTGCCCAGGAACACACTGCTAGTGAGTGTTATGTGTCTGAGGCTGGATTTGAACTCAGGTCCTCCTGACTCCAGGGCAAGAGCTCTATCCACTGTGCCACCTGGCTACCCCTCAAAGTTGTTTGTTTTTACAGTGACTTGACTTGAATCCAGGTCTGATGTGCTTTTTAATACATGCCTTTAGCAGAGAATGGCTTGTAATCTCAAGGAGTGGGTCTAATTTCGAATGTCAGAGGGGAAAAGACAGCATTATGAGAGATTAGTAGAGTAAACATCTGGAGGGCATCTGGGGTCTTAAAATCCCTTTCTGATTATACTGAGTATATGGTTCCCTACCTGCTGGGTAAGTCACACTATCAGTTTTCTCATCTTTAAAATGGGGATATTATTGCACACTATATCAAGGAGTTGTTATGAGGAAAACACTTAGCACACCTTGAAGCATTTTTATAAATGAGAATTATTATATTTTTAAAAATGTTTGCAAAGTACTTTATACCTATTATCTTACTTGGTAGCCACAGCAACCCTCTACTATAGGTAGCTACCACAGGTATTGATTTCCCTGTTTTGTTTTTATTTTATTAAAACTTACTTTATTAAGAATTTGACAACTATCAGATAAGCTGAACATCCCCCTGTAAAAAAGCTGATCAGAAAAAGAGGATTTCACATATAGCTGTCAGTTGGCACCAGGTGTAGCTTGATTCTCCCTTGACATATGCAACAGATTCAATATACCCTCTTCAAAGCTGTCCTGTTTGTCTGCATTTCCTCCTGACCAGCCTTCTGTGTATTTTGAAAATACCTCAATGATTCTCTTTTCTTACTTTTCTTCCCCTTTCTATACCCTTCCTTCTTTCTCTCCCTCTCCCTCACTCTACCACCCCCCAAATGAAAGAAAGAAAAATAAAACCTTCATATAAAATATTCATAGTCAAGCAAACAAATGCCAACTTTGACTGTCTGAAAATGTCTCATTTTGCATCTTGAGTTCATCACCTCATTGTCAGGAGGTGGGTAGCATGTTTTATCTCTGCTTTTCTGGAATCTGAAATTTCATTGGTCAGAGTTCTTAATCTATGTTCTTAACCTATTTTCTTTTAAAATGTTGTTCTATTATATGAATTATTTTCCTGGTTCTGTTCACTTCCTTCTGCATCAGTTCATAAAAGTTTTCCACCACACCAAGCTATCTTGTTAGAAACTGTTTCATCATTTCTTATTGTACAATAATAATTCACTACATCCATATATCATAACTTGTTAAGTCACTCCCCAGTAGATAGGCACCCCCTTATTTTCCAATTTTTTGCTACTATGAAAAGAGTTGCTATAAATATTTTTGTACCTATGGGTCCTTTTCCTCTTTCTTTGATCTCTTTGGGGTATACACCTAGCAATGGTATTTATGGGTATGTGCACATACTTTTGGGGTAGTTAATATTATGCTTATGATCATTTCTTCTACATAGAGAACTGGTAAGTGCCTTCAATTTTAAAGTTTTGAGCCTTAAAGTGAAGATGAAGTCAGGGAAAAGGCAGCAATTTGTCTTCATCTGAGTCCAAGAGAGAGGATACAGAAGGAAAATGGTGAGTATTAGAGAGACTTTGGTGAGTTAGGTAAAATATCTCACAGTGTCTGTTAGTGGAAAAGTAAAACCAGTGTTGGTCAGTCAGTGCAGAAGGCAATCAAATAGGCAGAGAAAAGTCATCAGAACCAGAAAGGACATTTACACAATGATTTACCACAATGCAAAAAAATATATATAGTATTGAAAGACAACAGAATTCCATTTGATGCAATGACCAGTCTTGACTTCCAGAAGACTGTTGGTGAAATATACCTTTTACCTCTTGGAAGACCAGTGTTAGTCTATAAGTCTGGAATGATTATGATCAGATATTGCCAATGCATTTGTTTGCTTTGCTTGATGATATTTCTTTGTTAAACATTGAAGGTTCAAGGGGAGGGTGTTATTGGAAAGTTAGAGTTATGTTAAAAGCATCAATAAAAACTTAATATAAAAAATAATCAAAAGCCTGTGAAAAATGGTGGCTGAAGCACAGAAGACCACAGGCTTAGATTCAGAAGGGTCTTTAGAGGTCATCTAGCCCAACCTCTTCTTTTACACATGAGGATATTGAGGCCCAGAGAGACCCAAGGTCACACAGGCAGTAAGTGGTAAAGCTGGAACTTGAACTCAGGCCCCATTGACTCCAATGCACTTTTGAAAACAATGCACTTTTCCATTAGGAAAGTTTAGAACTGGAAGCTAAGATAGTTTGGAACGAGATGGTGCAGTAGATGGAGCACCAGGCCTGGAGTCAGAAAGACTCATCTTCCTGAGTTCAAATCTAAACTCAGACACTTACTAGCTGTGTGATCCTGAGCAAGTCACTTAACCCTGTTTGCCTCAGTTTCCTCATCTGTTAAATGAACTGAAGAAGGAAATGGGAAACCACTCCAGTATCTTTGTCAAGAAAACCCTAAATGGGGTCACAAAGAGTTGGACATGTTTGAAAAATGATTGAACAACAAGAGTTTAAAAAGTGATACTGATGACAAAATGTAGTGGAAATATAGCAAAAAATTGTCAGAGGTAGGGTCCTTCTGCCTGAGTCAAACACTCTATTAACTAAGCCACATTGCTTCTACTTTTTCCTTGCAATAATAATAGCTGGGCAGCTAGGTGGTGCAGTGAATAGAGCTCTGGCCTTGGAGTCAGGAGGACCTGAGTTCAAATCCAGCCTCAGACACTTAATACTTTCTAACTGTGTGACCCTAGGCAAGTCACTTAACCCCGATTGCCTCACCAAAAAGGAAAAAGAAAAGCTGACATTTATAGCTACACAGCACCTCTCATTACAAAGCATCATCACATGTACTTCTTATAACAATCCCATAAGACAGATAGGAAAGGGATCTATAGGAAGGAAGGAAACAAGCATTTATAAAATGCCTACTATGTGCTGGGCACTGTGCTAAGTGCTTTACAAATGTTATCTCATTTGATCCACACAACAACCCTGGCAGGTTGTTTGTTGTTCAGTCACTTTCAGTCATGTCTGACTCTTCATGACCCCATTTGGGGTTTTCTTGGCAAAGGTACTGGAGTGATTTGCCATTTCCTTCTCCAGTTCTTTTTACAGATGAGGAAACTGAGGCAAACCAGGTTAAAGGACTTGCCCAGGATCACACCACTAGTAAGTGTCTGAGGCCAGATTTAAACCCAGGAAGATGAGTTTTCCTGACTCCAGCCCTAGCACTCTATCCACTGTGCCACCCTAGCTGTCCCTACTCTGGGAGTCATGTGCTGTTATTTTCCCCTTTCTATAGTTGTGTAAACTGAGGCAGAGGTCAAGTGACTTGCCCAGTGTCACACAGTTGGTATGTGTCTGAGGCCATCTTTGAACTCAGTTCTTCCTGACTCTAGGACCAGTGAGTGTTCTATCTTCTACTCCACCAAGCTGCCTCAGAAAGGTAAAGTTTAGTAAAGTAAAAAATTAAAAAAACAAAAAAACCAGTAGGATTTGAACTAAGTTCTTCTGATTCCAAATGCAATGACTCAAAATACGGGAACAACAGCACACATGGCCTTGATGAGGCTTATTGTTGTTTTTTCTAATACCACATAACAATGTCAACATATAGTATTATTTATAGTATTTGGCTGTAGTCTTTCAACCAATAATTTTTAGAAGTTATTTCCTATAGTCAGTGATATAGGTTAATGTTATTTAAGAAATACTATGGAACAAGATGCTTTGGAGAAGAGTTGATATGACCTTGGACAAATCATTTCTCTTTGCAAAATGGATGTAAGGATTAACGGGGTGAGGGCTGCAAGAAACCTGGAACTCCTTCAAAGCCTTGTAACAGCAGCATTTTACTGATGTGCAAACCTCCAAGCCACGACCCTTGGGTGAGGGATCACAGTAAAACCTAGACTGTTGTTTGGTGTTTAAAAAGAGTAATCCTGGTCAGGGACATATATGCTGATGCTCCCATATTGTGAACTTAGTGACTCATCCTTAAAATGGCAATGACACCAATGGATTTGGAATCAGAGAAGCTGGTTTCCAATTCTGGCTCTACCACTTTATTACCTGGGTGATCTTGGGCAAGTCACACTACCTCCCTCTCGGGAGCTTGGTTGCCCCATTTGTAAAGTGTGAGGGTTGGACTCTAGTCCAATCCTGCCCCAGATATTTGCTAATAAAACATTTAACCTCAATTTTTGTCGACTTCACACACTAGGTGCTCCCCACACTGATGAAATCACATATGCTTTGCATGTTCATATATTTGCGTATGGAAATAGTGGCACTATCAGAAGAAACAACTTTATTCCTTGGCCTTTAAAATTGCCTCAAAGGTCCCTTCCGGCTCTGAGTCTATGATTCTGTGAGCCCTTGTCCTGCCTACCCTTATAGAGTCATTGTAAGAATCATATGTGATAACACTGCGTAATGAGACATGTGTAAATATCAGTCATTATTATTTTTATTGTTATCATTTAGAAATAATAGAGACATTATGGTATAATAAATTGAATGCTGGATTTAGAATCAGAAAGACATGAATTCAAATCATGCCCCAGAGATTTGCTAATAAATCATTTAACCTCTCTGAGCCTTGAGGAGCTCCCTTGGATACATCTACTAAGTTGGTGACTGGTTTCAATTTTTGTGGACTTCACACACTAGGTGTTCCCCATACTGATGAAATCATATATACTTTGCACATTCATATATTTGCATATGGAAATAGGGGCACTATCAGAAGAAACAACTTTATTCTTTGGCTTTTAAAATGCTAGTGTTATGCTTTAAGGATATATAGAGATACAGATTTCTATCTAAATGCATATATATATATATATACACAACAAAAATATATATAAACACACACATATGTCTGCATACATACAAACACAGACAGACACACACATGCACACTCTGCTAAACTAAGAGCTCCAAATTTTAGTAATTTCCTCAGGAAAAGTAAGAGGCATTAACTATAATGAATGTCTTACTAAAAAATAAATTTCACTTTTGTAGGACAGAATAACCCCACAGAGTAAGCTGGGATATTTAACTTGAAATGCACGGAACACTGCCTAAAATGATTCATAGTGTGTGACAGCTGTTCTGTATTCCACAGAGTAATAGTTACCAACCTTATATCCCAAAATGAGAGCAATCCAGAGATCAGAGTAAAGGGAGGCACAGAAGTAGGTCTTGGTCATGGAACAGGTGATGTCTCTCTCTGTCATCTGAGAGAGACAGAAAGAGTCAGTGCTCCTAATCCTCGGACAATACTTGACACATGGAAAGCACTTAATACATGTTCTTTCTTTCATTCTTTCATTTAATCACCCTCATATCCCTTCACTTCCAATGTCTTGGAGGCCTGTTTCATGAAAAGCAGGAAGAAATACAGAGGCAAGATTCAGAGGGCTGCTATAGTAATGGATGTGAGGAAAACAATTGGTACGCATTTTGTTTGTCTTGAAGTCGTCCTGGTAGTGGCCTTTCTCTTCCTTCCTTTCTTTCCACTTTGTTCCTTTGCCCTATAAGACTTTCTTGTGGCTAATGTTACTGCCCAGGGTATTCTGGCAGAAGAATTGCTTTTACCCAACCCAGTTCAGTTCAGAGAAGAAGTTTCCCAGGGAATCTGGTTCCTTACCCTCACTGTAAAACGGAGAATCTGAAGGCACTGGATGGGATCAGATAATACCCATGTCACAAGCAGGATAATGTCAACCATCACCAGCACTGCTACCAGCCCAAGCAGCTGTAGGTCTTTAATAATCTGCAACATATTAAGCCCAAGGTCCTTATTGGTTATATATACATAGTGAGCCAGATCTGCACAAGCCCTTTGTATAAGTATCTCCTTGGGAGAAGCTTCCCATCTGGCAAATAATGCCAAAAATAGACACAAAATATTCACAGTAGTTTTTTGGTGGCATCATCAAATGTCCCCCTTCTCTCACTGGCTCTATAATCAGAGTCACCTAACTTCTCTGCTTCATTTCCACATCTGTCAGATGGGAAAAGGGTTGGACCTGATGGTCTCTGAGGTCCTTTCCAGTTCTAAATCTGTCATCTTATGCCATTTTTTAAAAGAAAACAAATGTATATTGGGATTGGGCCCATGCTCTCCATCCAACTGGGATAAGGGTGGGAGATCTAACCAGATATCATTGAGGTACTGCAGGGAATATGCCTAGGCATAAAACCCTGCATGAGGAACCACTCAAGTCTCCTAACTATGGATGTGTTCAGAATATCACTATGACAATCCTCTCTTTGAATCTCTCATTTGTGCCAAGCACAGAGCAGCAGAGAGGAACATAGATTTTGAACTGGATGGGACTTTGAAGGGTGGTTAGTCCAACTCTTTCATTTACAATTCAGGAAACAGGCTCATTAAGGTGATGTGACTTATCCAAGGTCAAACGAGGAGGGATTTGAAGAGTCCAGATTGGAACCCAAGTCGTCTACCTCCAACATTCTCTCCATTGGACTACACTGTCCCCCTCCTCCACAGCAGTCCTAGGGTTTAGATAGCAAATGCATCGGGGATTATTGCTAGTGAGTCATGGATCCCACCACTAACAGCATGTTGCCTCTGGAAAGTCCTGTTTATTTTGGTGATAGGCCAGGTGCCATGATCTAATTAATATGAAGGCTTTTCCATCTTCTTCTCATCAACAGAGACCAAAAAGAAATTTCCTCTGCAACAAAGCAGAATGAATTCAGTAGTGACTCACCACTCTCTTGTCTGGGACCCGCTGGGTAAAAACCCTGTACAGTCTCCAGCTCTTCCCCAATATGGGGCCAAATATTAAGGAACTCCCAACACATAGTAGGGACAGTCTGACCTGTAACAAGAAGGGGGAAGGGAGGGAAATAAATGAGTCAGAAGAGTTTTCTTACTTATTATAAATTTTTATTATAAGCACCATAGGTACCAAAAGTCCAATACACAAACAAAATAAAGAATAAAATCTTAAGTAAAACTTTAAATTGAAAACTACATGTGTACACAGTTTAATGAAATAATTTCCTTAATTGTGACTGCATTCCTTTTTTGGCTGATTTTTTACCTATATACTTAAAAACATTTGTTGTTCCTTTTTTAAAAAAAAATATAATCACAACAACCATTTATTTCTGCTTTCTTCACCCAAGCATCACTTATTATAATTCTTTTTTTCTTTGTATTTTCATCCAGCCACTTGAACAAATCCAGTCATGAACAACTAACTACTGCTTGTTAGAAGCCCATTATAATTTTGAATAATATTAATGGTTTGGAGAGATACTGCATAGTTTAGTGAGCAAAAGGCCAGCTTTGGAACTGGGGATACCTGGGTTCACGTCCTGCCTCTGGCATGGGTTAGCTGTGTGAACATAGGTACTTAACCTCTCAGTACTCCCAGACAGTGATGTAAGACTGAAAGTTACAGGGGAGTTACTGATCCACAGTTAGCAAAGGGAGTTTCTAAGCCTGGAGTTCTTTATACTGAGGAAAGCAAAAGCCTATAATTGGAGACAGGAGCACAGTGGATAGGAAGCACTGGGAAGACCTAAGTTCAAATCTAGTTTCAGACACCTATTAGCTATGTGCTAGGCAAATCATTTAACTTCTGCTTATTGTAAAATGTATATTGTAAAATGTAAAATTGTAAAATAATAGCACCTACCTCCCAGGGTTATTATGAGGAGCTGAAGTGATTATTAAATGTTTATTTCCTTCCTTCTTTCTTTCCTTCCCCTCTCCTTCCCTCCCTCCTTCCCTTTCTCCTTTCCTTCCTTCTCTTCTCTCTCTCCTTTCCCTCCCCCTCCTGGCTCCCTCTCTCCCTTCCTTCTTTCCTTCTCTTCCTTCCATCATTCCTTCCTTTCCCTCCCTCCCTGTCTCTTCCCTTCCTTCCTTTCTCCCTCCTTCTTTTCCTCCCTCCCTTCTTTTCCTTCCATCCTTTCTTCTTTCTTCCCTCAACTGGAAATCTGCTTCCTTGATTGATTGATTAGAACTTCCAACTCACTGCTCTTGCTGAGGCCAAGAAGAATATATACAATCCTGCTTCCAAGTGACAGTACATTAAATAATTGAAGAACGTTATCTTCCTTGCTATGTCTTTTCTTCACCAGACTAAATATCATTAGTTCCCTCAACCAAGAAAGTTCTGGGAGTCAGGAGATTTCATTAATACTAATTAATAATAAGATTACTTCAATCCTTCAAGTACATGGGATCTTCAGTGGTATGGGTACTCCCTCTACCAGTAAATGCAACACCTAATTCCTTATAGTTTCATGAATTACTGTGTCTGGAAAAAAAATTGATGATCTGGTTGTCAATACCCTGAGGGTGGGAGGCAATCTCCAAAATGACTTAGGCTGGTCCTGAGAGGAAATGTACCATAAGTCACCGGTGCCTGTATTTGCAGCCTTTACAACTTGAGAGTGCCTGCCAGAATTTTGGGGCTGCTGGCAGAACCTTTAAGAGTCACCTCCACCTCCAAATGAGTAGTAGGCAGAGCCTTAATTAGGAATTCTAATACCCGGGACAAATTCATTTGGTAGATAGCACCCTTCGAGGAGTGAAGTGAAGCAGAGCATTGGTACAGTAAATAGAATGCTACTCTTAAGAGTCAGGAAGATCTGAGTTTGAATTCTTATTAGCTGTGTGACCCTGGGAAATTCAATTAATCTTTCTCAGCCTCAGTTTCACTTTTTAAAATGAGGGAATTGGCCTCAATGGCCAACTCTGAGGTCCCTTCCAGTCTCCCCTGTGAAAGGAATAAAGTATAACTCTTCCTGTATCATTCAGATAAACTGAAGAAAGGGGTCTTGTGAATTGAGGAGGTCTAGAATGGAGAGACCAGGATATTGAAAGGGGGTGGGAGGCTGAGGTAGTGAAAAAGACTATGAGCCAGGTACATTCTGAACTTATTAGGGAGGAAGGAAATTGACCTACTAGTCCATAGATGACAGCAATAAGTTTCTGGACAGGAGAGACAGAAACTTCAAAGGAGTGAAGAGGGCGGGTCTGAAAGTCGACAGAGTACGGCAGTTCCTCCCTAAGCCTTTTATATGGGGGGTGATGGTGGGAGGTTTGACAGAAAGAGAAGCTAGCCTTGGAATGGGTGACAACAAACATTGATGTCTTCTGGGGAAAGCTAGAGTTTAGTGGCAAGGAATATAAGAGGAAAAGACATAGGAGGAAGGGGAGCTTGTACACGATGTAGGAAATGTCCCTAGGGCACAGTAGAAAAAAAGAGCAGAAGAGGATAGGGAATGGAAAAGCCTAGGGCTGAATTGACTGCTGGGTCAGGGTGGGGAGGGTGGTAGGAGGAACTGATCCTGCACTGATTCCAGGTGTCTCCTAAGGCACAGATCTCCAGGATAGAAAGCGGGTTAAAGTCGGATCCGAAGAGAGGAGCAATGAGAACTATAGCATCTGGGCAATTGGCAGCCTAGGGTTGGGAGCTGATGCTGGAGGAAGGAACAGGTGAGTCAGGTTTGCTGCACTCTGAAGGGTGCCGGGAAACATGCCCCTCAGGTAGGAGATGTACCCTCTTAGATGTTGGTACTTAGAGCAAAGGCTTGGCCACTTCTAGGAGATCTGACTTTGGCAGTAAGATACCAGTAGAGAGAACAACAACAACAACAACGAGGATGATAATAACAGCTAACATTTAAGGAGAGCTTTAAGGATTACAAAGCATTTTATAATTATCATCCCATTTTATCTTTATAAGCACTCTGGGAGATAGGTGCTATTATTATCCCCATTTTAAATCTGAGTCAGACAGAAGATAAAAGACTCGCCCAGGGCTATACAGTTAGTGAGCATCTAAGGCTGGATTTGAATTCAGATCTTCTCGACTCCAGGTCTAGCACTCTACCCACTGCACTACCTGGCAGTTTCTAAATCAAATAAAACAACAGCGAATATAGCATTAAATTCTAAATTTAGTATCTATAAGTTACAGACCAATACAGTAGAGAGAGCGCTTGATCTGGCGTTAAAGGGTTTGAAGCTTAGCTCTGCCACTTAGAGTTCCCGTGATCTGATCTTGGGCAGCAAGTATCTTCAGCTTTCTCTTTGGGCTTGTTTCCTCATCTATAAAAGGACAGGATTGTTCTAGACGACCTCTCCTGTCCCTTCCATCCCTAAAGATATGATGCTGTAAAAGTATTGACATCCTAATAAATTATAAATGCACAAATATAAACTTTGAAATAATAATAACTAAACAGCTATTTTTTTCCATTCCCCCTCCTTATCGCTTTTCACCTCATTGCTGGGATTTTTTCCCCACTAACAGTTACACCAAATGTGTATGTTGTTTTAGTTTGGCTTTCTTTGCTCTATATCATTTTGTAAAAATCTTTCTACATTTAATGATATCCTTCATATTTGCCATTTTTTGTAGCCTAATAATATTTTGTGACATGAATGTGCAAACATTTGTTCAGCTATTTCCTAATTATTGGCTTATTTCCAGTTTGGGGGCTATTGAAAATAAAGCAGCAATGAGTATTTTTGTATAGACAGACTCTCTCCTTTTTAACATTATCCTTAGTATTTAGTCCTGTTAATGAGATCATTAAGTCAAAAGCTTTGATCCAGTCTATAACTCTTATTCCATTGTCACGTTGTTCTAGGAAAAGATTACCTTAATTTACTGAGTGATATTAGGCTTGTTTCCCCACAGCCCCAGCAACTCTGAATTTTGTCATTTGAAACTGTCTTTGCCAATAAGCTAGTTAGAAGGACGCATTTTGAGGTAGTTTTATATTTTTCCAATTACCAGGGATTTTGGACAATTTTTCAAGTGATTATTAGCAATTTGGAATTATTCAATTAAAATTGTTGATTACATCTTTTGTTAATCCACTGGGGAATGATTAATAGCCATAAAAATTTATAAAATGTTCTTGTAGTTTGTAGAATACATAAATATTCATATGTATATATTTGTTGTTCAGTCATTTTTCAGTTGTATACACCTCTTTGTGACTCCATTTGGGGTTTTCTTGGCAAAGATACTAGAGTAGTTTGCCATTTCCTTCTCCAATATGTGCATTTACATATGCATGTGTGCACACGTATACAAATATGCATTCATATGTATATCAGCATTATTTACCATAAAAATTTTTCCTCCAATCAGATTCTTTTATCTTTTGATTTGTTGTGGGTCAGGACACTAGTGGGAGTTGGGAGACTTGAGTTGACCTTAGTAAAAAGACAATGGAGAAAGCAGTGGTGCCCTGGCCTCTTGGGTAGTAGCTTCAATAGAATGAGCCTGGCAGCATCAGCATAATGGGAAAATAGTAGGTCCTGGCATGAATAGCACTGCGAGCCCTGAGACAGTGACATTCACAATGACACCCAGCCTACTCCAATTGTACC
Organism: Vombatus ursinus; assembly: GCF_900497805.2. Taxonomy (NCBI): domain Eukaryota; kingdom Metazoa; phylum Chordata; class Mammalia; order Diprotodontia; family Vombatidae; genus Vombatus; species Vombatus ursinus. Next base: position 31,374,189 of record NW_020941197.1, read on the forward strand.
TGCAGCAAGACAGTGGAAAGGATAGTCTAATTCTAGTTGGCAAGATGGCAGTCATAGCTCCAGGTAGCTGCAGGTGGGCCTCAGCCAATCAGAGTGGCATCTAGCATGTGGGCAGAAAAAAGCCACAGGGTGAATGGGCAGACCTCAGTCAGCTAGATGTGTTGGAAACAGCACAATTCTATCCTGATGGATGGACAGGACAGCAGCAGTGGGAAGCCCATGCTGGCCTTTTGTTGCGGTTTCAATGGGGTTCCCAGCTTTGCTTCAGGGATGAGGGGATGGGAAAAAGCTGTTGAGTCATAAAACTGCCATCTGTGACCCTGGCTGCCCACGTTATTGGATGTTGTTATTAAAGGAATTATTTATCTGGGCCCTTAGGCTCTGAGGGATCCATTGCACTAGATGTAAAATCACAACTGGGACATGGCCATATTGCTTTTTTTAAATGTAAAATTCCTTTATTTTCATATAATCAAATCTATTTTTGTGTAATTCCATTAGTTTGATAGCTTAAAAATATCTTTTCAACATATATATCATTCCTTTCTCTTATAATCTTTAAAAAATTTTTTTTATCACTGATCTGATTAGGATTTACTATAACAGATAGCATGACATATACATTTGGGTTTTCCCTATACTGACTTCTAATTGTCTTCCAATTTTTTTTTGGTTAAGGATCTCTATTTCCAAAGTTTTTTATTTGGGGGGGGTTATCAAATATGAATCTCTAATATACATTTTATCCTGATTCTGCTCAGATTATTTTTTCAAAAATTTTCCCGGTACCATGTAGTTTTGATATTTACTGCTTTATACTATTTTTTGAAACCTGACAGGTCAAATTTTATTTCATTATTTTTTGCCTCTTAGTTATCCTAAACATTCTTGTTCTTTTGTTCTCCGTAGAAATTTTTTATTCTATTTTATAAAATATTGGTATTCAGATTGGTCTTGCATTAAGTCTATAAATTTATTTTGGAAATTTAAACTTTTAATCACATTAGCTCAGCATATCCATGTGCAGAGGCTATTCTTTCAACTGCTCTGTTCTTCCTTCACTTTTGTTAAAATAAACAGAAATATGTCTTCATATAGCTATATTTGTGATTTTGATAGGTTGATGTACACAGCTTTGATAAATTTTGCCATTCTTCAAATGATGTTATTTTGCATCATTTTTCCTGATTTAAAAATTATATATAAAAATTCATGTGCTTTTTATGGGCTTATCTTATTCACTGGGAGATAATGTATCATATTGACTAGAAAGCCATAAGAAAACCAGGGTTCAGATTCTGCCTCTGATACATACTGACTACCTGACTATGAAGAATTCACTTAGCTTCTCAGTGCCTATCTAAAACTATAAGCTGCAGAATTGTTTTGAATCTAGATTGGTAGAGTAATTTTCCCCACAGATGATTTCTGATACTAAAAAAAATCACCGGTCCAGAGCTAAACAAAACAAAATAATATAACAACAAAAAGAAACCTTAACTTCTACCTTACTAAAGTAATTTATTATCATTAAAGTAATTACCAATTACAGTGATTGAATTGAGTTTCTTGGATTTTCCAAACATCTAATTGTGCCATCTGTGAATAAGGATATTTGAAACTCCTTATTATAAATTTTTTATCCCCTCAACTTCTTTTTCATGACTGATCATCATGGTTAACATGTCTATGTCAGATGGGAGGGATAAAGAGACAATCCTTCTTCATAACCGTTTTTAGTGACAATGTCTTTCACATTTCTCCATCACATATGCTGGCTCTTGGTTTTGGGGGGCAGGGGTTTGTTTTTGTTTTTTGTTTTTTAGCATATACTACTTCTAAAGGAAAAGTCCCTCTAGTTCTACACTTTTTTGAATATAAATAGATGCATTTGATTGAAGACCCTTTCTATATCTATTTATAATGGGGATTTGGTACATTCCCAGAATGCCTCAGATGGCAATTCCATGTGGAGATTGCTAGAGCTGCCTCTTGGGGAATCGTGATGTGAATGGGAAGTGTTTTGGAGAAACCGACTGCGGAGATTCATAGACATTTTCTAACTAGTTCCAGTTGGCTAACTGCGTGCTGAAGAGGAGGTGCTTTTATTGGCTTTGGAGACATTCAAAAAAGTCTGTTAACTTCAACTACTGTTTCTTTGCTTTATTTACTTCTCAGGGATCTTGGAGACTTCTTTGCTTGGGGTATCTGGTGAAGGGAGTGGAGTCTCTGATCTTGGGAGTTTCAAAAGCTTGGGAGATTGAGCTGCAGGAATCCAAAAGGCTGAAGCCAGGTTTCTTAGCCAGCACAGTATTCATACCTCAGGTATCAAGGAATGATCTTCGGGTGAGCACCCAGAGGAAACTGAGTTGAGGATTCATCAGACAGAGATGCTGCCTTTGTATATGAACTTGGTGGAACCAATGTTATGTAGACTATTACCACCTTCATACCACAAGAGACTGAGGTGATGTAGGGGAGTGTATGCCCTGGAGGTGTTGGGGGGCAAGTCTGTATATTTGTTTTGGCTAAATCTTTGAGGTAAATATCCCTTTGCACAAAGATAAAGGAATGGCATTGGGGTGCTCAGCACTGGCCCCCTAACAATGGAGGTAACACAACTGGTGGGGACTAAGGCAGAGGGTAATAGAGAAGAGATACTTTAAACTCCTAAGGGTATCTGAGAACTCTGAGGGGGAGATGTAGCAACCTGTTCCTGAGAGAATGGGGCCAGAGCACACAAGCTATATACTAATATCAGATAATTTTGATGATGTTTATTGTTGATAGGATTTTTTATACTCATTGTTTTCCCAAAATTCAATCATCCTTGCATTCCTAGTATAAAGCGTTCTTGGTTGTAATAAAAATGTTTTTGTCACATTGCTCTATTAGACTTGCCAATATTTTATTTAATATTTTTATACCCAAAACATTAATGAAATTAGCTTGTAGTTTTCATTTTATGCCTTACATCTGGTAAGCTTGGGGATCAAAACCTCATCTCTCTTTTTTACTTCACAGAAAGAGTTGAATAGACTTTCTCTACACTTAGAAATATTGTATGTAATATAAAGATTACTTAGGATCATAAGATATAGAGCTAGAAGGAACCTTGGGGATTTTCTAGCCCAATCCTCTTATTTTACAGATAAGGTTAAGGATATGCTAAAGCCCAGTTAAGTGATTTGTTCAAGGTCACACAGATAGTAAGTAGCAGAGCCAAGACTCAGGTTTTAGAACTCCAAATGCAGTGATCTTTCCACTATACCTTACTTTCTCCAAAGGTTTTGAAAAAATTTCCTAGTGGATTTTTCTAGTCTCAGTACCTTTTTAAATGGCCCCTCTTTAATGACTGATACACTGATTTTTTCCTTCTGAGACTGCGCTATTTAGGTTTTATATGTAAGTATATGTATGTACATGTGTATATAATACACATATGTCCTATTTTATAATTTTTTTGCACTTTATATTTTTGTAGCATTCATCAATTTCTTTTAAATTATTCAATTTAAAGGAAAGCTTATTATTCTTAATTTCTTTTAAATTTATCTTCCTTTTATTATTTCTAATTTTGTTCATTTGAGTTTTTATTTCCTTTTTGATTAAATTTTCTAATTGTCAACATTATTGGTCTGTTAATAACAAATCTGAAAGTGCTAATAATCACAATTTTTAGACTGTCTCTAAACTTTAGCTTAGCTGTTGGTATTCTAACTATGAGATCCTCATTTAATGATCACTGAGTGGATGTGTTTTTGGAGTATTTGAAACCATTACATCAGTCTTAGTATTCTCATTATAACTGAAACCAGAAGACAGAAATAAGTTACAGCAAACTGAAAGATGGTACCAGGTTAACCTTGGAGAAGCCAATAAAGGAATTAACAGTATTACATTTATCATATATTCAAAGTCAACATTTTGTGGAATATTTGGTTCTCACGTATTATAGCACTCATGATAAGTATTGGCAAAGTTATGTACTCATAATAAGTATTGGCAAAATTATCAATATGAAAATAATAGCAAATTATGGAACAACATTTGTCACAGAGGATGAAGAGGTAGAGGAATTAACTCTACAAAGAACTAAAAAAAGATCCTTCAAATTAAATTAACACATTCTTCAGTGCTTGGTGACTTTAATGCAAAAGTGGGAGTAGGCAAGGAAAAACATGTTGGAAAATAGGATTCAGGAGGAAGGAATGAGAGAAACCAAAGATTTAGCCTACATAGAAACTTTATTTGCCAATGCATCATGAATACTTTGAGAAATAAATTAAGCACCAAGTAGCATCACAAAGATGAAAGTGATTATATATTAACAGAAAGGAAATGACTCATTACTAATGTGGGAATCATTCCTGAATCATTCCTGAATTCTATATATAGTCCCACATAAACAACTTAGAGCAAAGATCACCATTAGTACAAACCTAGAAGAAAAAAATAAAATGGTAAAGAAACATGGCACACAATTAAAACAACCCCAGCCTGACCTATTTAAACAAATTACTGATGCTGAAAATGGGAAATGGGTAGAGAAATGATATCAAGACTGATTATGATCATTTCAAAGAGAAGATTGTCAATATTATTCAATTCCATAACAAGACTCTATGGTAAATTTATGGAAGGACATGGACGAGAGTTGTGAAGTAGGCCTGGATGAGTTGTGATATGTATCATTGGAGAGAATTTCCACATTGTTGAGTTCAGATTCATTACGTATTTGATTACCGAATTTTTAAAAAATCTTCTTTTAGTTTTACCAATTCAGTTATTTTCTTGTTATTCATTTTACTAATTTATTTTTTTTAATTCTCCCTTTTCTCCTTTTCTTTCGAGGATCATAGTTTTCATGTTCTAATTTCAGTTTACAATTTCTGTTGCATTTCTTTTTCTTTTTATCTAGATGCTGGTATTATATACTTGCCTCTTTGTCAATTGTCAATATTTTTGAACATTGCTTTGAATTTATCAAACAAATTTTGACATGGTATTTTCTTTGGGCTAATCTCTTATGGTTTCTATAATTTTTCCAAACCAGGCATAATTCAATAAATAATTTTATTATGATAAAAGCAAACTTTTTACAATATAAGCCTATATCTCTTGATAACATTATCATTCTTTATTTCTAGTTTTATTGAATTATTGCCTCAAGTATAAAAATTAGAATTTTTGCTTTTCTTAAACTTACTTAGGAATTCTGTATGACCTGGGGCATGATCAATTTTTTTGTGAATATTTTATATGTACTTGAGAAAAAGAAAATATCCTGATTTCCCCCCAAAGTTATTGCTATATAGCTATTAAATCTAGTTTCTTCAATAGTTTTCAAGTCTGTCTGAGAAGCAGCATGGTAGTAGATAGGGCACTGAACTTGAAGGAGAACTGCATTTAAATCCAATCTCCAAAACTTACTAGCTATGTGATCCTGGGTAAGTCACTTAAACTGTGTATTCTTCAGTGTCTTCATCTGAAAAATGGATGGAATGGATGAACTCAATGGCCACTAAGGTCCCTTCAAGATCTAAATCTATAATTCTCTGAACTTTTTCCCTTATCTTTCTGATTTAATAATATCTTGATTATAGGATATTGAAATATATTGTTAATTTTCTATTTCTTCTTAACAATTGTTTTTCTTTATAAATCTAACTTCTATATAATTGACTATACATATGTGTATACATATATATGTATGTAAAGTCAACATGCTCTTGTTATGAATTGTGAATTTAATCATGATATCTCTTAATGTTTTCTCATTCAACTTGGTCAAATATTATCACTACAACCCCAGATTTTCCTGAACTGGTTATAGCATGATAACTATTAGTTAAAACTTTTGATTTAAATTTAAATGCATATGTTTGCATTAATTGTGTTTGCTTTTGAAAACATATTGTTGGATTCTTTTCTTTAATCTAATCTGTAATCATTTTTTTCTTTATAAGAGAATTAGATCCATTTACACCCAATGTTGTAATAATTAAATTTGGCTTATTCTCTATGTTTCTTTGTTAAACTAATGTTCATTTTGTTAGGAATTAAAAGTTTCTTGTATTACTTCTATTCTTTAACTGAATGTAATTAAAGAACACTAAATAGAATCCTTCTTATTTATATTAGTAATAACAAATGTCACTAAAATTTGAACATCTCCCTTCCTGTCAAAGTTCTTGATTTCTTCCTGTAAGCACTCTATGAATATTTTTAAAGCAAATTATGGAAAGTCAGGGTCTTTTGTAACCTCTTACAGGACATTCTCTGAAAAGGGAGCTTTCTACCAGATTTCCATGAGATCTGACCTTCAAATGCTTAATCCAATGCACTTAGAGGAGTCAAGATGTCTCTAATGAATATTTCCAGACAAGCACTTTTCTTTTTGAAAATACTAAATGACGTTCAAGGGAGATCAGCACATTTTGCTATTGATTATAAAGTGAAATGACCTCCTTCTTCTACTTTTTAATGAAAGAGAAACAATATAGTAGAATGGAAGGAGCCTAGTCTTGGAGTTAGAAGTACCTGGGTATGAGTTCTCATTCCCCTGCTTATAAGTTATGTTACTTGGAGTAAATCAGTTATCTTTTCTGAGACATAAATCATGGATAAAAATGGGAACAACAATCTCTACCTCAAAGAGTTTTTGTAAGGATCAAAAGAGATACTGTATACAAAAGTGCTTTATACCTGCAAAGAAGGTGAAGAGGATGTGTAAAGAAGTGTTTATTACTTTAGGAGCTATGAATAAGTTTCTCAATTAAACTTAATGAAATTATAGGGTTGGCCACATTGATAAAGGTCCTTAGAAAGCAAAATTGCCAATTCTGGACTTAGTCCAGACTTGAAGAGCTTTGCCAACCAAGAATAGAGATGTCTATTGAAGAAGAATGTGGCTCTTGAGAGATTATCACTAATTGCTTCTTCCCTTGTGCATCTCTTCCTGACTGCAGCAGGGGTGGGGAGACCAGATTTTTTCTCTCTTCCTTGCCAATTCATCTGGCAGGCAGAGTAACTCTTGGGCAGGTAGAGTGACCAAAAGGCAGGTCTAGAGTTTTCAGGTACAAAATTAAGTTGAGCTGTAGAGAAGAGCAGGGCCAGGACGTCTGGTGGAGCAACATGCCCAGCAGAGATGCTGTACTTAGAGGGTGCAAGATGAAGACACCACTAAAAGAAAAAAGACATCGGGGCCTTGGAGTGCCAGGGGTATGAGTTGTCTTGATCACACATGTTCCCTATTTGTGTGCCTCTCTACTTGTTAACTCTGTGTATGGACTCACTCTTTTCACTGATGTTGTATGTATTTGTAGCAGAGAGAGCCTGAGGTTTGGAGGGAAGAGATGTTTTTACTACTTATACCCCGTCATTTCATTATATGTCCTTACTTTGAGCTAATCATCTGGCTGACTGTTGAAGGTGAATGCATTGGTGTGAGCTCATAAGTTGTGCTTCTAGGAGTATGAATTCCCTAGGTACCTTGAACCTGGGGTGGTTATTTCCCATGGGCCGAACTTGTGAATGCAAGTTGGGGAGAGAGAGACTTAGAGGGGATGCTATATGACTGTAAGGTGCTATATAAATATATAAGATGAGCAGTACTTGTTGTTCAGTCATGTCCAACTCTTTGTGACCCCATATACCATGGCACACCAATGCTGTCCATGAGGATTTCTTGGTAAAGATACTGGAGTGAATTGCCATTTCCTTCTCTAGTGGATTAAAGCAGAGATTAAGTGACTTGACCATGTCACACAGCTAGTAAATGTCTGAGGCCAAATTTGAACTCAGGTCTTTCTGACTCCAGGCCCAGTGCTCTATCTACTGAGTCACTTAGCTACCTCTAAAATGCAAATATATGTATAAAAATTATTGTTATTGTTGTTGCCCATCCTCCATTTTTAAAAGATGGCCAGTAACATCATAGGTGATGTCTTGACTTGCATATGAATTGGATTTAAGTGAGGCAGAGCTGCACAAAGTCATCAGCCTCATTCTCTCTTCGAGAGTCACTGAAGACCAGTGGCAAGACAAAATAACCTTGTCTTCGATGCCTGACTAAGCTCTAAGTACTTCATAGCACCTGCTTCAACTGACTTCATGGCTGTTAGTACTACTAGCCACTTAATATACCTCCTGGGCCTTGGATCACACATATTTTGTGATTATGGCATCCATACAAATATGTTGGGAAGATGTTTTTTTAAAAAATGCTATCAATAAAGTTTGGACCTGAAGAGAAAAGGAGAAAGTATATTATTGCCTTCATTTCCTTTCAGAAGTAGAGGGTTATGGGATTGGAACAGTATTTATACTATCAGACTCAGGTGATGTATTGGTTAATTTTTCTAAACTGCTTTTAAAATTCTTTCTTTTTTATTCTTTAATACAAGGGATATCTGTCTGGGAAGAGGAGGAGGAAATGAAAAACAGGAAAAAGAAGGGAGTAAAAACATTTGAATGATCTGAAATGGGCATATAGGATGCTTTCAATCATAAAATTTCCTATTAGAAATGTGTCCCCTAAGAGTGCCTGTCATGAATCAAATAGGCCTAACAGAGACATGTTTGAAGGTGATATATGAGACTCAAAGTAGTCAAGTTTATTTATTCTCTCTCTCACCTACCTGAATGAGTGTTGTCATGGAGGATCCCAGAAAAATATCTTGATCTGGGATCCCAAAGAGATACGCGCTTGTGTATGTCAGACCACTGCCCATCAAGGTCATAATGTTCAGATTGGGACTGGACATCTTCACAATCCTATAAGAGTCAAGAAGAGATAAATTTATCATCAGGCCTCTTCTACACTGGGAATATAAGCTTGTACAGTTATTTTCTCCACACCACCGCCTAAGCATGAGAGTACTTAGAAGGAAAGAACCCTTATTGAAAAATCACCATATCTCTGTTTTATAGCCTTGTTATTTTCTGTCTACATGCTTTTCAATGATAAGGTTGTTCTAGTCCAATCTCTTCACTTTACAGGTAGCGAAACTGAGACTCAGAGAAGTTAAATGACTTTTCCAAGGTCACAGAGGTAGCAAGTAGCAGAAGCAAGATTCAAATTCAGGTCATCGGACTCCAAACCAGGTGCTCTTTTTTATGTATCCTGCTGCTCATTCACTACAGAAATGCCCTTGTGGAAGTAGCAGGAGCCTTCATATTCAAATGGCTATGTTGTCTAGGTTACTGTCATATAGATATCCTTTCTAGCTCTCATTTAGATCCATTTGATCTGAATGCTGCTTTATGCTCGGGTTTATTTGTAAGCAAGGCAGACTTGACTGAGTACAGATCCAGATTTGGAATTGCTTTCCCTCCTGATTTGGTTAAGAAAATTCAATGTGATTGTTATTTTCTACCATGCTTATTATCTGACAAAATCCTGATGTATCTCCTCAGTTCACTGAGTGACGTAGTTTTCATTTTTAGAAGGTACACATTATACATTTTAAAGCAGGGAATTTATCTGATACCCCCCCCCCCCCACCATCCCAATCACTGTACAGGTGCATTAGAAAGCTGAACTCTGATTTGAGTATTGCATTTACCAAAACAAATGACGTAGATTTTCTTGTGAAGCCATAGGGAGATGAATTATCTCTGGTCCAACAAGTTAATAGTAGGGATTGGCAGAATCCTTTTACCACACCCTTTTAGGTGGACAGCAATTCTCTAGACAAAAGGCATTTAAATGACTTTATGTAACTGGAGCTTAGAGATGCTAAATATTTTTCTATAACAACATGCATTGTGGTATAAGGCACATATAAATATACAAAAATATTTACCAATTTGAGATTTAAATGTGACTAAAATTTCTGGTAAAGGCAGACTATAGAAGAGGTGATTGGCATGCAATGGATTATATCATCAGAGGATAACAGCATCCTTGCATCACAAAAGGTAGGTTTGAAAGAATCACTGTGACCTAATTTGATTCCAGGCTCTGCCACATTCCAGTGTGTAACCTGGGGCAAGTCACGACCTCTGAGCCTCAGTTTCCTCATCTACAAAACAAAGGTAACAACTTGCATGACCTACTCCACAAGGTTGTTGTTGGAAAAGTGCTTTGTAGACTGTAAGGAACCATATCAACCAACAAACATTTATTAAGCACATAATATGTATCAGGCACTGTGCTAAGGACTGTAGGTACAAAGACAAAAAGGAAGAAGTCCTTACTCAGAGAGGTTATATTTCATTGCCTTATGAATATGAATTGCTATTATTATTATTTTATTATTATTATCATCATCATCATCATTATTTAATAACCTAGGTATAAGTAAACCAAAGTCTGGACTAGGGTTATGGCAATGGAAAGGGAGAGAGAATAAGGGGTCAAATGAGATGAGAAATTTAAATATTGTCCTCTGCAGCTACTAATCTTCACTTTCCTCTTACTATTTATTTAGAGAATTCAAAAGAAAGGCAAGAGCTTTCCTGACTTTTTAGTTCTCAAATGATTTCTCAGTTTAGTAGGAATTAACTCAAAAGCAAAAAAAAAAAAAGTATTCTTCCTATATTCAAATCAGCTAATACTCTTTTTTGTTTAGTATTTTATTTTTCCCCAGTTATATGTAAAATCAATTTTTAACATTTGTTTTTTGAAACTTTGAGCTCCAAATTCTCTCCCTTCCTGCCTCCCCAGCCCTCCTCATTCAGAAGGCAAGCAATTCGATATAGGTTATACATGTGTAGTCATGCAAAACATTTCCATATTAGTCATGTTGTAAAAGAAAACACAGCACAAAAAAACCTCAAGAAAAATAAATAAGGTGAAAAAGTATGCTTCAATCTGTTTTCAAACACCATCAGTTCTTTCTCTGAGGATGGATAGCATTTTTCATCATAAGTCCTTCAGAGTTGTCTTAGATCATTGTATTGCTGCGAATAGCTAAATCATTCATAGCTAATCATCATACAATATTGCTGTTACTTTAAGCACAGTACATTTCGTTGTAAGTCCAGGTTTTTCTGAGAGCATCCTGCTCATCATTTTTATAGCACAACAGTATTCCATCATAATCACATACCACACTTTGTTCAGCCATTCCCCAGTTGATGAGCAACCCCTCAATCTCCAATTCTTTGCCCCCAGAAAAGAGCTGCTATAAATATTTTTGTACATATAAGTCCTTTTCCTTTTTGTTTTTTATCTCTTTAGGGATACAGATCTAGTAGGGGTGTTGCTAGGTCAAAGGATATGCATGGTTTTATAGCTCTTTGGGCACAGTTTCAAATTGCTCTACAGAATTGTTGAATCAATTCACAACTCCACCAATAATGCATTAATATCTCATTTTTCCCACATCCCCTCCAATATTTGTCATTTTCCTTTTCTGTGCTATCAGCCAATCTAATAGGCATGAGATAGTATCTCCAAATTGTTTTAATTTGCATTTCTCCAATCAATAGTGAGTTAGAGCATTTTTTTCTGGCTATAAATAGCTTTGATTCTTTCATCTGAAAACTGTTTATATCTTTTGGTCACTTACCAATTGGGGAATGACTCCTATTTTTATAAATTTGACTCAGTTCTCTGTATGTTTGAGAACTGAGGCCTTTATCAGAGAAACTTGCTTCAAAATTTTTTCCCCAGTTACTATCCCTAACTATATTTCCCTTCATCTTATTTCCCCCCATTTATTCTATTCTTTCTCCTTTCACATTGTTTCTCCTTAAAAATGTCTTGCTTCTAACTACCCCCTCCCCAATCTTCTCTCCCTTCTATCACCCCCCCTTTTCTTATCCCCTTTCCCTCCTACTTTCTTGTAGGGTAAGATAGATTTCTATACCCAATTTCATGTGTATGTTATTCCCTCTTTGAGCCAATTCTGATGAAAGTAAGGTTCACTTGCTCCCCATCATTTCCCCCTCTTCCCCTCCACCATAAAAGCATTTTCTGGCCTCTTGTATGTGAGATAGTTGACTCCATTCTATCTCTCCCTTTCCCTTTCTCCCAGTACATTCCTCTTATTTTTAGATATCATCCCTTCATATGCAACTCAAACCTGTGCCCTCTGTCTAAATATACTCTTTCTATCTGCCCTAATAATAAAAAAAGTTCCTATGGATTACAAGTATCATCTTCCCATGGAGGAATGTAAACAGTTTAACCTTATTAAGTCCCTTATGATTTCCCTAACTTTATTAAGTCCCTTATGATTTCCCTTTCCTGTTTACCTTTTTTGCTTCTCTTGAGTCTTGTATTCTATTCAGCTCTGGTCTTTTTATCAAGAATGCTTGAAAAGTCCTTTATTTCATTGAATGTCCATTTTCCCTCTGAAGGATTATATTCAGTTTTGCTGGGTAGGGGATTCTTGGTTGCAATCCTAGCTCCTTTACCCTCCAGAATATCATATTCCAAGCACTTCATCTCTTTAATGTAGAAGCTGCCAAATCTTGTGTTATCCTGACTGTGGCTCCATGGTACTTGAATTGTTTATTTCTGGCTGCTTGCAGTATTTTCCCCTTGACCTGGGAGCTCTGGAATTTGGCTACAATATTCTTGGGAATTTTTATTTTGGGATCTCTTTCAGGAGGTGATCAGTGGATTCTTTCAATTTCTATTTTACCCTCTGGTTCTAGAATATCAGGGCAGTTTTCCTTGATAATGTCTTGAAAGGTGATGGCTAAGTTCTTTTTTTTTTTAATCATGGCTTTCAGGTAGTCCAATAATTTTTAAATTATCTCTCATGGATGTATTTTCAAGGTCAGTTGTTTTTCCAATGAGATATTTCACATTGTCTTTTATTTTTCTTTCTTTCTTTTTTGTTTCATTTTATTGTTTCTTAATGTCTCATAAAGTCATTAGCTTCCATTTGCTCATTTCTAAAGTTTAAGGAATTATTTTCTTCAGTGAATCTTTGTACCTTCTTTTCCATTTGACCAATTCTACTTTTTAAGGAGTTTTTTTCTTCAGTGAATTTTTGTGCCTCTTTTTCCATTTGGCTAATTCTGCTTTTTAAGGCATTTTTCTCTTCATTGGTTTTTTGGACCTCTTTTATCATTTGGTCTAGTGTGTTTTTTAAGGTGTTATTTTCTTCACTATCTTTTTGTGTCTCCTTTACCAAACTGTTGACTCATTTTTCATGATTTTCTTGCATTTCTTGCATTCTCTCATTTCTCTTCCCAATTTTTCCTCTACCTCCCTTACTTGATTTTCAAAATCCTTTTTGAGCTCTTCCTTGAGCCTTCCATGGAGGCTTTGGATGTAGGAGCTTTGAGTTTGTTGGCTTCTTCTGAATGTGTGCTTTGATCTTCCTTGTCACTGTAGTAATTTTTTATAAGATTCTTTTTCTGTTATTTGCTCATTTCCCCAGCTTGTTTCTTGACTTTTGACTTTTTATTAAAGTAGGGCTCTGCTTCCAGGATGGAGGGCACACTGTCCCAAGCTTCAAGGATTGTTTTCAGAGCTACTTCCAGGGACCTGTAAGTTTTTAGTTTTTCCAAAGTGCTATGATCTAAGGAGAGGTGTGTTTACTACTCTCCTGAACTGTGCTCTGGTATGTGAATGACTCCAAGCACTCTTTTCCATCCTGAAATTGTGATGAGGGTTCCTGCTCCACTGGGTTCACAAACTCTGCTACGCTAATTCTCCTCCTTGCCTTCGGACTACAGCCCAGATCTGAGTATGAGCAAAGCAACAGAGTCCTTGCCTCAGTGCTAGCAAAGAGACCCCTGTAATCTCTTCTGACCAGTTGTTCAACCCCCCTTACCATCTCTGGGCTAAGAGCTCCATAAGCAGTAGCTGCTGCTGCTGATTCAATAACTCTCAAGGCCTGATCCTGGTTTACTGGGGCTGGGTCTGTGCTCCACTCTCACCTAGGTGCAACAGACCTTTCCTGCAACCTTCTAAGTTGTCTTTGGCTAGAAAATTATTTCACCCCATCCTTTTGTGCTGCTCTAGGAATTGTTTTATGGAATTATTTAAAGGTGTTTGGAGGAATTTGGGGGAGAACTCAGGTGAGTCACTGTGTTTTCTCTGCCATCTTGGTTCCACTCCCTTGAAGCTAATACTCTTAAAATCTATATTATGACTTAAATAGTCTCATAAGTCTAGGGACATCTAGCAGTTCACTGGTATCATTTTCATAAAACTTCATTAGTAATCACCTATTTCTTGGATCTAACATTTATTATATTTGGAATTATAAATGTTTGATTTCTGGATATCCACGCCATAGTTTCTACTTCTATTGACAATTCTGGTAAGAAGAAGTCAGAGATAATTCATAGCCTGTTGTAACCTATTGAAGGAAATTTCTAAAAATATTGAATAAACATGGTTGACTAAAATAATACCTATGTAGAAGCAAGGTATTGGATTGGTTGGAATACAATACAAAATCTAGATAAGTTATTGTTGCAGCTGCTGCTGCATACATGATAAAGGCAGGAATGTGGTCTGAGATGGTAGAAGATAATGACATTTCTTTCTTTGTTTAGTTTCTGTTCATTCAACTTCATTAGTACACTAATCAACAAGGGTCTTAGGGATAAAAGGATTTGTAGCCCCAGACTTCATATAGCTCATATGTGGTTTCTTTATCTGAGACCCCTAAAAGGAGTTTGGGGGACAATGAATCCCCACAAAAGGTTAAATAGAAGTTACAGGAAATTCATAACCCCGATTCAGATAGTTATCTTTGACTTTGATTCAGTCCCAGAATTAGTACAAAGAATATAATTAAACTTTACCTGAGGTCATGCTGACTGGCTTTTTAGTCTGTGTCCCTTACCTGGATATGATAGTTAATAGCCTTTGCTAAATAACAAAATGCTGCCAGCAGGTTTTTTCAGGGAGAGGCTTTCTAGGCATTGTACTTCAGTAGACAGGAAAAGACATGGTCTTAGAAAGATCGAGGCAAGATGTTGGCAATCATAAGACCAGTAGAATACTCAGGAGAAGCACCATGATGCTTAGTAGACAACATAGATATGACACCCACCAGAGACCATCATGAAGAGATAATGAGAAGATATCAATAGTCCTATATCATTGGAGATGTGAATTACCCTAGACATGTGTGCCCTTAACATGGGAGCCCTAGCCATGTGGGTTCTTGGCACATGGCTTTTCACACATATTCTTCATGTGTATGTCTTCTCTGCATGTTACCTGGTCATACATATTCTCAGCATATATGTCAACTCTTACTGGCAAAAATGTATCCTGTGGGAGAGTATAACCCATGTTCACATAGGTGGAATATTCTCTTCTCACTCTATTTGCTCTGTGATTTGATTAAATATCTTATTTTGAAGTACTGCGTTCTTTGGGGAACTCATGAATTAAGGTTTTAAGTTGATTGACAGAGTGTCTCAATTCTGGGGCAGCTTTTCCAAGGGGTGTATGTGTGAGGGAACACCCAAAGGCTACTACAGCTTAAATTAAGCTTTCACTTATATAGTTTTTTATTAATGTAGTTTTTCTTTCAGAAAGCATTTTAACAAAGAAAAGATTGACATTTTTATTTTAAAAGACTTTTGATTGTATTCACACTGTAAACTCATGAATCTACCCCATTCCAAGTTTGTTAATGCTCAAATGACACTCTCCTAAAGTGACAATTTTTTCTCAAAAATACAGATATTTATTCTAAATGCAATTTGCATTCTGGATTCAAGTGATCATAACTCTGACAATCCCACATATATTTGTGCAGTATGCTTTGAGCTTTGCCCTGAGAAGTGATTTAGCACTCAGGTAATTTCCCTTCCTAGATCTCAGGTAAAATCTCACTTAACAAAAAAGACATGGCTTTCCACCAGTCTATTATAGAAGGGGAGTGTTTAAAAAGAACATATAAGCACATGGATTTTCAGGGAAATAACTAACTCAAAATGACTTCTATGAATGGAGAATATAATTCTTAAAAATAATCCTAAAGACAGAGCTACACAAGCATTCATGTCAGAAGGATAGAATTAAATTATAAATTAGTATATTTCCTAGGGCCCATTGAGCTGGCTTACTTGGCATGAGGTCATAGTGTGGGGGTGGAGGTGGAGGAGGAAAGGAAGAGCAATGAAACTAAGGCACAGAAAGAAAAGAGGAGTGACATCTTCCTGATACCCTAGCCATCTGAAAGAGAATGGTACCAAGAGACAGTAAGGACAAATGGAAGGCTTTGGATGAGTTGTTACTTAGTCCACTAGCAAAGAGAAATCTTTTTAGAAAGAAAGACAGAAAAAGTCCTGTGTATATCCTTTCCTGTATTATTTTCAGTCAAGTCAGGTCATATGTATTTACCCTTTCTCTTGCTAGAGTCTCCATAACAACATGGTAGACTGGGCTGAGTACTGGGCTTGGAGTCAGGGAAGATCTGAGTTTTAATCTCAGATCCACCATTTAATAGTTACATGAGCATGGGCAAATCACTTAATGCTTTTGGGTGTCATCTTCCTTATCTGCAAAATGTGACTAATGACACATAAAGTAGAACCTTGCAGGGTCCGAGTAAGGACCCAATGAAATAATGTATTAAAGTTCTTTGGACATATCATATCGTCTCTTACATAAATCTCAAACAGTTTTCTCCTTAGCTCACCAAGGGCTGGAGGCAAAATCAAACTTTCTGCAGTTCAATCTCTCTAACAGAGTCTAGGGTTATTGTGAGAGTACTGTCCCTTCTTTAATGGACAGATTAGTGTTGAACTAAGAAGGTGCACTCCTATTAATAACAGAAAGTGGCCTCTTTAACCCAATCACTTGGTCTACTGCTGTCCCTTGTTTTCAAAGACCTACTCTTGTAGTTGAATCTGGGCTGGATAGGAGTGGGAAAAGTCGAGATAAGGATGTCATCCCCTTTTTCAAATAGCTATAAGGCAATGAGATATGAATGGATATTGCAATGTTATGGTATGGTGAAAAGATCATTGGCTTTGCTGTCAGAAGTACTGGATTCAAATCCTACTTCTGATGCTTGCTACCTAAATGACCTTGCACAAATTACTTAATCTTCCTGGTCTTCAGTTTCCTCATCCGAAAAATGAGGGGGATGGACTAGATGGGTTCTGAGGTCCCTTCCAACTCTAGGTCTATGATTCTACATTTAGGAGTTTCTAAACAAATCTAACATTATTATTCAAAATCAGGCACCAGGGTAGGCTGACTTTATAGTTTTTCCTCTGTGCCCTGCTTTAATAATATCCTTTATATGGTACTTTAAAGCTTGCAAAGCACTTTACATGTTTACCTAGTACATTCAATCCTCATAACACTCCTGTGAGGTAGGTGCTATTATTATCCCCATTTTATAAAGGAGGAAACTGAAGCTGAATGAGGTTAAGTGATTTGCCCAAAATCACAAAGGTAGTAAGCATCTGAGGTGGGATTCAAATTTGGCTCTTTCTGACTCAAATTACCTTGAGGACACTTATCTACTCTGACAAGCTGCCTCTCTTTGTCTCTCTCTGTCTCTGTCTCTCTCTTTCTCTCTGTCTCTCTGAAGTGGTCTAGTTTGATTTCTAGAACCACACCCTTCTAAGGGCAATTTTTAGTTGGAGACAGAAAAGGAGAGGAAGAACTGAACACAGTATCTGAAAGCCAAAGAAATCTGGTAAATCTATTTTATCTTCTTCATTTCTTTTGTGCCCCCGCCCTTGCCCATTTTCCCACTTTAATGTTTGCCTTGATGACACTTTCCTTAGTTACAAAGAAGAAACAGTGAGGGTGGAGGGAATTAATTACTGCCAACTTGTCTTCAGTAGCTGCTAGATCCCCTTGCCACCCGGTGGAGAGCCATGAGCTGGTTATCTGATTAGCAGAGAAAACTGTTAAGATTGCTGATCTGGCCTTCCAGTACTTCTAACTCGGGTTTACTTTGGGGACTCTATGGGATGACCATTATGAGTAGCTTGGGAAGCTCCTAGGGGCTAGAATCCCCAGGGCGCTCCTAGAGTGGTATGAAATTTCCCTGGAAAGAAAGCACTAAAGCCCACCTTTTGCCCTGGAGTAGATCCTTTGGGATATTTGCTGCTTCACACAGGGCTCTGAGCCTTAGTACTTTGAGGCCCCACCTGCTTTCAACCTTCATGAGCCTGGGATGTGATTTAAATACCTCTGCTACTTGAAGCTGCCAGAAGTGAACAATGAGTCTGCAAAAACTTGCTCCAAAATAAAAGCTAAAAAAGAGCATCATAAGTGTCTTGGCAGCCTGAATTCTGGTTTCATTTTGTGGTAATGCTAATGTGGTGACATATAGGCATTACTTGTGGAGGGAGGGAGAGGAAAAGGGAGGAAGGAAAGAAGAAAGGAAGGGAGGGAGGGAGGAAGGAAGGAAGGAAGAAAGGAAGGAAGGAAAGGAGCAAGAGAGAGGGAGAATGAGAAGGAGGAAGAGAAGATGGAAAGGAGGGAGGGAGGGAAGAAAGGAGGAAGAGACAGAAAAAAAGAGCTAAAGAGAAATAGAGACAGAAGGACATAGACAGAGGAGAGACAAATGGAGAGAAACAGAGACCAAGACACCAAGAGAGGAAGTTCTAGCCCTCTGGCTCCACTTACCATGTCCCTGACTCTCCCAGACAAAAATTCTCTTCCCTGTCCACCACTCCCCTGTATGTGTTTTCTCCTTTTGGAATGTGTGTTCCTTGAGGATAGACACTGTCTAGTTTTTAAAATTTGCATCCCTAGCACTTAGCATGGTGCCTGGCCCATATAATAAGCACTTATGAAGTGCTTCATTCATTCATGACATGTTAATGATAAATGAGGGAAAGGGGCAAACAAGAGAAGGTGTTGTCTGTGAATATGCACATGCCTACACACCTCTCTTTCTCTTTTCCACAATATAATAAAATCAAGTCATTAAAATATACCATTTAATTGACTGGGTTCCTTCAGGAGCTCTTTCCCAGGGCTTGTTTCTGTCCAGATTTCCACAAGACCGTCCATAACCTGGTCCCAATCTATTTTCCCACCTTCTTGTACATCACTACCCCTACACACACACACACACACACACACACTCTATTTCCCATCTCCATGAGTTTGCACTAGACATTCTCCAAGCTTGGTGTGCACTCTGTCCTCATCTCTGCCTCATATAATCCCCAGCCTGCCTCCTTCTAGTTGCCACTCAAACACTACCTTCTACATGAAACTTCTCCTGATTCCCCCAAGTAGCTAAGTACTAGTGCTCCCTCCCAAACTACCTTATATAAAATCCTGTTGCAGAAATCTCCAATACAATTTCTTACTTGGAGATCATTATGGTACTTTGAGCAAGGTGTTGATATAAACTTCATTTTAAAAGAGCCATGAACAGCCATAAGAAATCCAAAGGAGTTTTAATTAATTGTTGTCATTTTAAATTCTGATCCTACCAAGAGTCAAAGAATTCCTACTGAGGAATAGTTTCAAGAGGATCTGATCATACCATGTGCCTAATAGATAATAATAGAGTTTTTGTTTTATTACTTTGTATTTATTCTCTTTTATGTTTCCTCTACACATACTTGTATATGTATTTGTTTCTCCCTGTCAAATGTAAGCACTCCTCAGGAGTAGGAATTCTTTTATTCATTTTATTTGTATACCCAGAACCTAGCACCTAGGAGGTGTTTAATAAATGCTTTTTGGTTGATTGATGCGTCAAAGTCCAAGCCGGCCCAGTGATACAGTAACAGTCTTTATGGGGGGGGATGGGGGACGGATGACTTGCTGAGAGTCCATTTGCAGCATCATACCAACCACTGCCTCTTTCATCTACATCAGCTTCTCTTCTTACAAAATGTTCTCTTGTCTGTGGAAAGCCTGCTGATTTTGGACTGGGTTTCCTCCTTTGCCATTGTGCTAGGAAGCTTGCCTTCTCCTTCCATTTCCATGCAGCTGCAAATAAATGACACCTTGTTGCTAACCAAAATATGAACAGTTGCTTCTTATCCTGCTCTTTGTTGCTTTTGAATTGGCCCTGCCCTCCTGCGGTCATTAATATTTCCACAGCCCTTTTCCTTTCATGCAGAAGGCTGCTCCCTTCATTCAGCTCACCGCAGGGCAGGTCCAAGGCTGCAGAGCCAGCCTCTTCAAAGCTGGAGAGGAAATAGAAGGATAAACATTTTCTGCACAGGACAAGCAGGGGCACAGGGACCACGTGACATAGCACAATGATGTAAATGCAAATAGGTGTGCCAAAAGATTATTCCTGGTCATCTAAGGTTAGAATCATACCAAGTAAAATAGGCATTCACAGTGATCAGCACCCAAACCCCACAATGGACTTTAAGAGGGAGTGTAGCATAGTGGAGAGCCTGCTGACCCTGGAGTCAGAGAGACTTGGGTTCTAATCCTACCTCTTATACTTACATCACATGTGTGACCATGGACAAATCCCTTAGCCTCTCTAAACCTTGATCTACTCCCATGCAAAATAAGAGTTATCCCCATAGCATCCACTTAGCAGTGTTGTTGTTGGGATACAACCGAGGCAGTCAGTCGATAAGCATTTATCAAGTGCCTTTTATGTGCTTGGTACTGTGCTAAGCATTGGAGATACAAAGAAAGGCAAAGCTCACAGTCTCATGGGGAAGGTAATGCATGTAGTCTTTTGTGAATCTCAAAGCACCAGATACATGCGTGTTGTTTTATTTATGTCTTTTCCTGTAATTTCATTGGTGTAGGGAACTCCTAATAAGGAAATATGTCTACTGATATAGACTGGCACCTGAGCCACAATTAAAGGTCTTAGAGAATTGTCTAGGATAGAAAGGTTGAGTGATTTGTCCAGAGTCACATAGCCAAGGCCTGTCAGAGGCATGTAAGAGTCTTCATGACTCTGATGGTGGCAGGTAGAGAAAGGGGTAGAGACCCTTCCCACTCAGAGGGTTTCTGACCACTTTGGGGCTTTCTCATGGGAATCCTCTGTTCCTCCTTTGTTTGAACTCAGAACCTTGTAGACTACATACGTCCCATATCTGGTTTGTGCTAGCATCTACCTTACTAGAGGGGACCCCTCGGATTTCGGCCTGACTTTCTGTGCAATTCTGGGATAGACAATGTCATTCAATTTATTTTTTAAATTTTTTTATTTTTTATTTTTAGGCAATTGGGGTTAAGTGACTTGCCTGGAGTCACACAGCTAGTATATGTGAAGGGTTTGATCTGAGGCTGGATTTGAACTCAGGTCCTCCTAACTTCAGGGCCAGTACTCTATCCACTGCGCCACCTAGCTGCCCCTCAATTTCTTGATCATTATTCAGTCTAGTGTGAACTTTAGGGTTTTGCTGGAGAAAGTATGTAGGAGCTAGGAGTCCTGTTTCCTATTCAGATAGCCATCTTGGTGGGAAGAATTGAGTTGAGTTTGGAAATGACTAGGGATGCTAAGTGGTAGAGTTGAGGGGGGAGTATTATAGGCAAGAGGACTGCACCTTATACGCATATCACTAAATATCTATTAAGCTCTTTCTATGTTCCAGGCAATCTGCTAAGTCCTAGGGAGAGTTGCTGTTGCCTAACAGTTGTTAGAGTTCACCAAAACTGTCACTAAGGATGTTAGCCACTATCCCTCTGTGTCCCTCCTGCTTAGGCTTGTCATTCTACTCATTCAGGTCAAAGTGGACGTCTCAACAGCTTGTGTAGTTCCAAGGGCATGAAGAATTGGTGGCCGCTGAACCCTTGGCTCTAGGAGGTCCCCTGGTCAGATATTAGAATACCTCATCTACTGGGGTGGCTAGAGGCCCAAAGAGCAATGCTGAAAGCTTCTAGAAGCTGAGGTCCACGTCTGGGCACTCCAGGAGGCTGACTCTAGCAAGCTGGATCCTAAGAGTATACGGTCATATGCTGCTGCGGTGGGATGATCTCCTTGATAGTGATTCTTCACTTGAATCCAGTCATCATTTTTAGGCCTGGATAGAGCCCCAGAGGTCATCTAATCCCAACCCCTTAATTTACAGATGAGGAAACTGAGGCCCAAAGAGTTAAAATGACTTGTTCAAGGCTCTACAGGGTGTGAGTGGCACATCTGGGATTCAAATCCAGGATCCACATCTCCCAGGTCAAGACTCTCCATACCACATGTACCACTGCCTCCAGTCCTGATCTCATGAGGCAGGTGTGGACCAGGTTTGCACCTGCTTCCTAGATTGCCTACAATCAAAAGGCCCGGTTGTCATCTGGTACTAAACACAAAAGTAGGCAAAGTTGTCTCAATAGCTGTCTTCTGATAGGCTCCAGGGGGTGGATACTGCAAGATCACTCTTCCTCCTTGACGACTCCTTTGGCTCTGGACTCTTTCCAGTATCTTGGGTCTTGGCTGGTATTCAGGTCATGGCTGTGTTAACTTGGATAGTCTTTGCCCACTGGTTTTGCTGTAGCAACCTTATTTAATTTCCTATTTTCTGTTCTCCTGCCTTATCCTTACATTTATTTGTTCCATGAATATTTAGTTATTACCTAATGAATTAATTACCTTCCCTTTTCAGAATCCTTCTATCTGTTCTGCCTGTATTTTATATGTATCTTGTTATTTACATGTTGCCCCTCTCATTAGAACGTATTCTCCTTGTGGGCTGGGACTGGTTCTTGTCTTTCTTCACAACCCCAGTGCTTAGCACAGTGAGGTACATTTGTTTTTGTTCAGTCGTTGCTAACTCTTTGTGACCCCGTTTGGGGTTTTCTTGGCAAAGATAATGGAGTAGTTTGCATTTCCTTCTCCAGCTCATTTGACAGATGAAGAAACTGAGGCAAACAGGCTTAAATGACTTGCCCAGGGTCACACAACTAAGTATCTGAGGCCAGATTTGAACTCAGGAATATTTAGTCTTCCTGACTCCAGGCCTGGCATTCTAGCCACTGTACCACCTACCTGCCCAACTGCCACATAGACAGAATGACGACTATATGCATAGCAGGAATATGTTAGGTGTTGGAGAGATACAAAGTTTAAATAAGAAATACGTCCCTGTCCTCGTGGAGCTTACACAAATACATATATCTATCTACTGTACCACCTAGCTGCCCCTTGAATTTTTTCTTTTTCTCTTATGGGTATTTACAGCACCTTATTGTAAAATTTGGGTTAAGTATTTGGTCATAGGCTTTGTGTTGTCTGCTGGCCATCATGCGTCATCTTCAGCCTCAGGAAAACTCCCCCCAAAATTCCCATTTAATTTTTTATGCCGACCTGCAATGTATCAAAACTGTGATGGGGAAAGTTGTCATGTGGAAGGGATAACTGTAATATATATATATATATATATACACGCACACACACATACTCCATATATATACTATATATTATATGTACTATATATAATATACATTACATAAATACATTAGAGTTTACAAACTGTGAGACTGAGGGGGAAAGTTATTATAACTTTGGGGGTTAGGAAACTTTGTATGGAGCAAACAGGCTTCAAAGGTGAGTATCCCTAAGTTTTGACTATGGGGACAACCTTTAAGGCACCTGACCTAAACATCAGATAGCAATGGAAGCAATGTGATATCTGGCCTTGATTTTTAAACCAACTTTCAGGGTTCATTTTGAAGTCAATACATATTCTGTCCAACTGCCTGTAGTTAAGTCAACAGTGGTATGAAGTGAAGAAGCAGTGTCATAATGATGACTGAGCCACTGAAGCATCCTAATGCTAATTATGAGTCAAAAGTAAGCACATATTTCGGACAGGATCACTTGAGCATTGCTTATCTCATTTTGCTTTCTGATTCTTTGAAAATAAATTTTCCCTTTATAGGATACAGGTACTGGAGCTCTGATTGGGTTGGAATAAAGAACTCTCAGTTGAGATGTCCTCTACCACTGCAGGTTGCTACCTTTTTCGTAACTTTTAGTCATAGACAGTTGTTTTGAGCACTAAAAGATTAAGTGTCTCGATTAGAATCACAGGAACCACATGGTGTCAGAGGGGGCACTCTGACTCTTAGGAAGGAAACAAACATTTATTAAGCACCTACAATGTGCCAAGGACTGTGTTAGGTGTTTTACAAATATTATCTCATTTGAGACTCATGACAAACCTAGATGGTTGATGATATAATAATCTCCATTTTATAGTTGAGCAAACTAAGGCAAACAGATTAGGTCACTTGCCCAGGGTCACATAGCTTAATAAGTGTCTGAGGCCAAATTTGAATTCCGGTACTCTGACTCTGGGCCCAGCACTTTATCCCTTGTGGCACGTTGCTGCCTCTATTCAGGCTCTCTATCCATCACCCCACAGTACCTCTTAGCGTATTATTATTCCTATTTTGTAAATAGTGAAACTCAGGCTTAGAGAAACTGAGTTGTCCTTTCTAAGACCTTCATTCATATTGCCACATATAACACATGCAAGATGCTGACCTCTCTGGGTAGAGCATATTACAACTGAAAGAGACCTGGAAGAGTCATCCAGACCAACCTTGACCCAGTAGTTATTCCTTCCACATGACAACTTTCCCCATCACAGTTTCAATACGTTGCAGGTTGGCATAAAAAATTAGATGGGAATTTTGGGGGAGTTTTCCTGAGGCTGCAGATGATACATAATGGCCAGCAGACAACAAAGAGCCTATGACCAAATACTTAACCCAAATTTTACAATAAGGTACTGTAAACACCCCATAAGAGAAAAAGAAAAAATTCAAGAGGCAGCTAGGTGGTGCAGTGGATAGAACATTGGCCCCGGAGTCAGGAGGACTTGAGTTCAAATCTGACCTCAGACACACAACACTTATTAGCTGTGTGACTCTGGACAAGTCACTTAACCCCAATTGCCTCTCCCTCCCCCCCCCAAAAAAGGAAAAGAAAAAATTCAGACTTCTCTGGTATTAAGGGAGGGCCCAAAATTTTTACAAGAATTTTCCAGATGGGGAGGGCATCCCTCTAACCCCTCCCATGTGGAAGGGAATAACTGTACAATTATCTGCTGCAGGTTCTTCTCATTTATTTTAGTCACTCATCTTCATAGAACAAAAATGTGCATTTTGCTGCAGTAACTGGATCCTGTCTGTGCCCAGGGGCCAGCTCAGCTGTTCCCTCTCACAACTGCTTTCCTGCCAGTCACCGATAAAGCTGGGGGCTGCAGCTTATGCGTTCCTAGGCCCCTTCCTCTGGATCTTTAAACATGAGGATATCATTATTTGATCTCACTGCTCTTCCCTGCTATCTTCTCAACTCCCTTTAATTAAAAAAATTTTTACAATGCACTTATTATATGCTAGTCACTGGAGGAAAACACAGGAACATAGTTTTCAAAATAAAAGGAATTTAAAAGGTCACCTAGGCAAAACTCCTCATTTTTACGAATAAGGGAATTGAGGCCCACAGAAGTTCATTTCTACTTGTCTAAGGTCACATGAGTAGTCATTACAAAAGTCAGGATTTGAACCTGGGTCCTTTGACTCCAATCTAGCTCTGCTATTACTGAACTGGTAAAACTCAAACCCTGCCCTCATCAAGTTTATAATTTAATAGATGCTACATACATAGGAGATCTAGCTATGTGAAAGGACAAAATACAATATCTGGAACTGTATCGCATACATTTTTTTCAGAAAAAAAGAAACACCCCTACAGATAAGCTTTGCTAATTGCTAACGCTCAAGAAAACAAGCCTGTTTTCCCTGCTAACATGAAGGCAGGAAAAGATCTATCATTGGGCAGAGAGGAGGCAGCAGACTGTGAGCAGCCCCAGAGGCCTTTCCAAGTGACAATGATTAATCCCTGCATCTACACAGTCAAATAGAAACAAAGGTCACTGCGCATAGATTAGCATCATTATGGAAATTGCCCTTCCCCCCACCAGACACACTGTGCTAACACCTTTTCCCTCACACAGTGGCAAAGTACTGAAAGGATGTCTTTGACCTGTCTGAAAATGGTGAGATGTGGGAGTGGGGAGATGATAAGATAACTCCTATTAGGAAGACTTCAAGCTTTATAAAGCACTTTGTGGTGATTATCCCTTTTGATCCTCACAACACCCTGGTGAGGTCTAGATAACGTTCCCATTTCATAGATGAGGAAACTGAGGCTCAGAGAGGGGAAGTGATTTGCCCAAAGTCCGATCACCAGTAAATATTAGTCAGGAGTGGAAGTAAGCCTTTGGACTCCAACGCTCTTTCCATACCACCACCACAGTATAGTATCAGAAACTGATTAATAATAGATTGTGTTCTAACCTGACTAATGCCCAAGTTAAAGGCAATTCTGGTAGTAGGCTATGTTTACAAAAATAGTCTGAAGGGGGCGGGGGAACTATGAAAGTATTTGGAACAATATAGACACCTGTTCGGAAGCAACTAGAAATTTTTATGTAGACAAACTATCTGGATGATTGAGTTTTCATCCATATATTTGGTTCTTCTGTAGACACTCTTGGCTTCCATTTCTGACCCAACATCTGTCCTCTGACTCCAGTAACTTCAACTAATGAACCTTTTTTTTCTTATTCTACTCTCTAATTTTCACATCAATGGATTTTCATTTTTCACCTCTTCAGTGTAAAGACGGCATTGTTCTGGATGCTAAAGATAGCAAGATGGAAATTGGAAATATTCCTTGCCCTCAAGGAGCTGTAAAGGGAGATAAGACATGCATACTACTGTACTACCTACAATAGAAATTAAAGTATTATAAGTGCATAGAAGTTTAAATAAAGTTCTCCGAGAGGTCAATGAGAGGAGGCTCAATCATTTCTAGCAGGACAGATCAGGAAGACTCCTTGGAGGAGGAAGCATCTGTGTTAGGCCTTGAAAAAAAATTAAAATTGAAAGATTTCAATAAGGAAAGATAGTGGAAAAGAGAGGCCTTTATAGGTGTAGACACCATCTTCCAGGGGTAAGGAACCTGTGGCCTTGAGACCACATGTGGCCCTCTAGGTCCTCAAGTGTGGCCCTTTGTCTGAATCCAAACTTCACAGAACAAATCCCCTTAATAAAGGAATTTGTTCTGTAAAACTTGGACCCAGTCAAAAAGCTGTACTTAAGGACCTAGAAGGCCACATGTGGCCTGGAGGCCACAGGTTCTCTACGCCCAATCTTGGCCATGCCTCCTACAAACAGATGTTACAGATGGATGCCAAACAGTTCAGGCAGAAATTTTCCAGTAACCTCCTCTTCCTCAATTCCTATAGAGTGTTACCCTGACCTTGAAGTGAAACGGATTTGGGGGGACGAGAAGTGGGAGGATCAGGAGGAGTCACACAATGAGATCAATGAATGGCAAACAGTCAAGTTGCTGGATTGTAAGGTGTATGAAGGAAATCATGTAAGATAAGTCTGGGAGGCGGGTAGGATGGAGATTCTAGAGGGTCTTGAATTCCAGGATAAGGAGGCTTTTCATGAGGCAATGGGGAGTCAGTAATGGTTTTTGATCAAGATAATGACTTGCTTAGTCCTATATACTAGGAAAATTATCCTGGCAGCAATGTGACAGACCAGAGCAGGAAAAGACTAGAATAAAGAAGAACAAGTGGAATGTTATTATTACAATAGTCCAGTGCAAGGAAACAGACACAAATTTGGGCAAAATTGAAGGAAAAATTTGGTAAAAGTTAAACTCTCCAAAACTAGGATGGGCTGTCCTGTCAGGTAGTGAGCTTCCTGTCACTGGAGTCTTCACATGGAAAGCCATCACTTGGCAGAGATATTGTAGCAGGGATTCATTTACGCTTTAGGTGAGAGTTAGACTGGATGACTTCTAATGTCCCTTCCAATTCAGAGATTCCCTGAGATTTCAGATGAGAAGTAATGAAGACTAGGCTTGTGGGAGTAGAAAATGGGAGACTGATGCAAGAGCTATTTTGGAGATAAAACTGGCGACTCATTAAATATTATGGAGTTAGGGAGAAGCCGGAATCAAAGAAAGACTTCAAAACTTCCAGCCTGGGCGATTGGGAGGGTGGTGTTGCAATCCACAGAAATAGAAATATTGGGAAGAGAGGCAGGTTTGAAGGTGAAGAAAAGCATGATGGTGAATACATTGGGTCTGAGGTGGTAAGCTGAAGCATCCAGATGAAGTCATCCAGCAGACAGATGGAAATGTGCCCTGGATGTGTGCATGGGGGTGGGGAATGGGTAAATGTCTTTCTGCTCTCTTCTCATATTCCCTCCCAGAGCCATACTGCCTCTGGACTCCCTGGAGAGAAATATTCTGCCCCCTCTAGGGTCTGCTGCCTGTGTGTCACTGACAGCTCTGGAACTCTCCTGTGTGGCTCAGATAATCGTAGTAGAGATCTCGAGTCACGTTAGGCAAGCCAACTTCTATTTTGTAAAAGTTTTTTTTTCAAAATTATAAACTTAACACAAATCAACAAACATTTCAGATGGAAAGAGGATTGTGTATGAAACCGTGAACTCCAGTTAGGTACAGTTTTTTTTTTTTACTGCAGCTAGGTAGCGCAGTGGATAGAGCTCTGGCCTTGAAGTCAGGAGGACCTGAGTTCAAATCTTGTCTCAGACACACAACACATACTAGCTGTGTGACCCTGGGCAAGTCACTTAACCCCAATTGCCTAGCAAAAAACAACAAAAAAAAGTATATAGTAAATTTAGCACAATAATAACAAAATTGACTTCTTTGTCTGTGTCCCCTTCCAAACTTTCTTTTTTTCTGTGTATTTAAATTTTTTTAAATTAATGCTCTTTTCTTTCTTTTTTTTTTGTTGACATCACTGTCAGTACACATCAACTCCTTCTTCCAAATAAAAATCCTCCCTAGTAATGAGTATAGTTAAGCAAAACAAATCAACACATTGGCTGTGTCTTAAAATATACATCCCATTCTGCTCCCCTAGCCTATCACCTTTCTGCCAAGATATGAGAGGAATACTTTATCATCAGTCTTGTGAAATCACGATTGGTTACTGTATTGATCATATGTCTTCATTCTTTCACCATATTTTCCTTTCCATTATTGTGGTAAGTTATTCTGCTTACTTGACTCTTTATCAATTCACACAAGTCTTCCCAGGTTTCTCTGAATCTGTCATACTCACCATTTCTTATCAGCTCTTCCCAAATGATTGGCACTTACTTTGTTTCCAGCTCTTTGCTACAACTATATATATATATGTATTCATATAAAAACATATATGTATGTGGGAGATATATAAAAATAAATATACACACATGTATATGTATATATACTGGGTCTATGGGTAGATATATATGCCTATATACATATATACTGAATACACATATATTGGGTATGTGGATAGATATATATGCTTATATACATATATACTGAATATGCATATATTAGGTATGTGGGTAGATATATATGCACATATTTATGTCTATATGCAGTATATATCCTATACTATATATGCTCACTATACACACATACATATACACATATAGATGTATGTATAATGTGCTTTCTCTCTTTGGGGCATATGCTTATTAGTGGTAACTCTATGTCAAAAGACATGTACTATTTAATGATTTTGGGGGTACAATTCCAAACTGATTTTCAGAATGAACAAACCAGCCTACAGTCCTGCCAACAGAACATTAGTGTGTTTGTCCTCCCATAGCACCTCCATTATCCTCTTTTGTCATCTTTGCCAATAAGGTAGAGTTCAGAATTATTTTAATTAACATTTCCCTTATTAGTGAGTTTGAACATCTTTTCATAAGGTTGTTGATAGCTTGAATTTCTTCTTTTTAAAACTACTTGTTCATGTACTTTGACCATTTAATCTTAAATGGCTCTTGTCAGACAGTCAATAAAGATTTATTAATTGCCTCTTTTGTGCCAGGCACTGTGTTAAGTACTGAGGGTACAAAGAAAGACAAAAGACAGTCCCTGCTCTGGAGAAATCCCCAACATAATGGGGAAGGCAGCATGCAAATACTATGTGCAAACAAGCTATATATATTGGAAGTAAATGAGAGGAAAGGCACCAGAATTAAGAAGGATTGGGAAAGGCTTCCTGTAGAAGGTGGGATTTTATTTGGGACCTGATGGAAGCCAGGAGGCAGACATGAGGAGGGAAAACATTCCAGACTTGGGGGACAGCCAGGGAAAAATGCTTATTCAGGAATGTTGTGTTTGAGGAACAGCAAGGAGGTCAGTGTCTCTAGGTTGAAGATCATTTCCATGTGTGAGGTGCAAAAAGACTGGAAAAGACTGGAAAGGTGGGAATGAGGAGGGCAGGTTAGGAAGGTCTTTGAACACCAGAGGATTTTACATTTGATCCTGGAGGTGATTGGGAGACACTGGCATTTATGGGGGTAGGGGGAGGTGGTGACCTGGCCTGGGCTGGAGGAAGATCACAGTGTTAGCTTTTATTTTTTTATCTATAAATGAGTTAAGTAAAAGGTCACAAGTACCCTGCAGTGGTAGTAGAAAGAGCCCTGGCCTGGGAGATGACAGATCTGAATTTCCCACTGACTAGCTGTGTGACCTTAGACAAGCCCTTTTACTTTTGTGGGGCTCAGTTTCTTCAGGTGTAAAACAAGAGGGATGGACTAAATAATTTTTCATCTCTAAACCTATGATCCAAAGTCCCTTTATTTCCCTGTGCTTTAGTCTCCTCGTTTGTAAAATGAAGGATATTCTATAATCTCTAAAGCCCCTTTTGGATCTAACATTCTACGATTCTTCACCAGGGACAAATAGGTAACAATAAGCCCCTTGGCTCCTTTCCACTTTCTAGGGTTGGTGTATGAGAGAGGGAGGTAGCCGGCACGCCTTGGCTCCTGCCCAGCTTCTCTCTTGTCCTTTCTAATCTCCATGCCTTTCACTCTCCCTGGGCTGTCAGGATTGATCTTAACAGCAGAATAGGCAGGAATCTACCAAGCATGATTTAAGACGGAGAGAAGCTTCCCTGCCCCCAGATCTTTCCCTTATCTTGCTATGATACCTGAAAATCCACAATCCATTGGTGATGCATGCACTTGATTTTTTTTTTAAAAGCAGACCCTTTTAAGATTAAAAAAAATCTTTGTGTCAGCAAAGGATTTATGCCCTTATCAGCTCCTGACACAGCAACGTGAATTGGTAAGGCAGCAAAACACAGAGTAAAGAGCACTGTATTTGGATCCCAGGGACCAAGGTTCGAATTTCACCACCAGTTCTTAATACCTGGGAGGCCTTGGGAAAGTCTCTCAACCCTCTCTGGGCCTCTGTTTCTTCATGGATAAAATAAGGGTTGGACAAGAGACCCGTTAGGGTCCCTCCCACCTCTAAATCTGTGATCCTTCCTTAGAGGGGTGATCTGACAAGATGATCCTAAATGACTACATGAACCTGAGGGATGGGAAAGGCATCTTTTGACTGAGGGAGAGGACAGGGCTGGAGGTGTAGCTCTGGAGTCTGGGGTACTGCCTGGAGGGTAGACTGACTGGTTGGGACTTTAACATAGGAGCAAAAGGTGGGTTTGGAAGCCATGGAACAGCATGGAATTACTAAGTGCACATAAGGGATGATACTGAAGAGGAGAGGGAGGAGCACTGAAGACAACATTGGCTTCCTTTGCATTTTACATGGGGGCAGTCCTGTTGGTAGGGACTACATAAGGCCATTTTAAAAGATGAGGTTTCCATCTCCCAGGAATTTCCAAGACCCCTTAATTGTAATCATCAAAACAACCTGAGTGTCTCCTCTATTTATATCACTGTTTTACACATCTGGTCCTAGAAGGGGGATGGGCAAATGACAGCTGCAGTTGCTCTTTAGGTCGATAATTATAATGATGACAACAGTCATTCCATTTCTCCTTCCCTTGAGATCCATATTTTTGAAACAGGGGTTTCCAGAGAGTTATTGAAAGGCTCCCAGAGATCCATGCTGTGTGCAGCTGGTTAGTAATTCTATCTCCTGCCAGCCCCATGGTTATTACTTTCCTTTCTTTCTAGCAATCTTCCTTCCTTTTTTTTTTTTTTTTTAGACCCAACTTGATTCTCATCTTGAAGAAACCAGGCCTGGAATAATGATGAAGCCCATCTCCTCTCCCTGCAATCAAGCACTAACCTTTTCAAAGTAAAAAAATCCAAAATGTACTATCTAGGTTGGTTCATCTTTGTACCTATTTTGGACTCAGGCTATACTGTCCATAACTTAATTCACAAATTTTGGTGGGGGGCGGGGACTACAGTAAGTGGAGAGGTGGTTGGGGGTTAGCAGTGGAAGGAGGGGCTATGTTTTTTTAATCAAATTTCCCACAGTTCCTTGAGCACAGTAGGTGTTTGGCTCAGTAAGTATTCATTGTTGATGATGAGAGATGGCCTAGACTGTGGTGAGAGCCTGATCATTTCAGAAATGGGCGAAACAAAGGAAAGACGACCCCACCCCTTTTCCACAGCTGGGGGAGGGTCGCTTGTGAAGCATCAGAGAAGCAGCAGAGGGGTGTGATATAAAAAAGTCTGAGCATCATTATGCATGAGAAGAGTGAAATAATATGCACAGCTAGGGTCTCTGGAGGCATAAAGAACACACGGAGCTGGCGATGCCCTTCTTGGTACATTAAATACCACAAGAGCGTGTCTCTCAGCTCTGGGTGGGGTGGGGCAAAGGGAAGTTGGAATCCTGATTCCTAATGGGATTCCCAGAGACTGGGAAGCAGAGAAATAACAAGGAACATGGGCGTGTCTCAGGATGTAGTATGGAGGAAAGACTACTGGATTTGGAGGATGTGAGTTCAAATCCAAGCTCTGCTACTTCCCATCTGTGTTACCTCTGTCACAATGCCTCACCTCTCTGGGTCTCAGTTTCTTCATCTAGCTGGACTATATAAGCTCTAAGTGTCCTAGCTCTAAATACTATGATCCCATGAAGAGCATCCTCCGGGCCAAGGAAAGGGTGGCTCTCAGTCTCCCTCTGCTCCCTGTACCTTGCTCAACCTACTGACATATCTCCATAAGTAGGGAGTATGCAATCACTTTGGCAAGAGTTAAAAAGATTATGCCATATCTCTCATCGTCTCTTCAAGATGAGATACCAATATATTGGTATCTCAACAACAAAGAATCACAGATTCTCCAAATTAGAAGGGGCTCCAGAGGCTAATCCCAGTAGTTCTCTTGGAGCCACAAAATTGCCACAAAAAGCAGGTCATATTGCCTACTTCCTGAATCCTCCATATTCTGTAGGTACCAATGACCATTTCTCCATCTGTTTCCCAGGGGAAGCAGGATGAACGCTGGTGTCTTGGGGACAGTGCCATCTGGTGTTAAGATGTAGCCTTGCACACTGACTACTTTGCAGGCCGAGGTAGTCCACATCCTATGTAAACTAAAGGGTGTGGCCCTGGGATGGACCATGGTGTTAATGGAGAAGGGTAACCTTTTACTAAGGAATTATCAGTATCCTAAAAATGAAGTCTGGGGAGATGTAGAATGTAGGTTTTATTGAGAGTAGGGATTGTTTCATTCTACGTATTTGTATGCCCAGTACATAATACAGGGCCTGGAATGTAGAAGGTGGTTAATATATGCTTGTTGATTGATATTCAAATGAGACATGGGATGCTGCCACTTACCTGCTGAGTACTAGGCTACTGGAATGCGCGAATAAGCTCAGGCACTTGAAAGTCACTTTGCACTGTGAAGAAGTGGTCGTAAGATACTGCGTAGTCATTAAATGATAAACCTCAAGACCACTTTGCAAGGCACCCTTCTTATTAGTAACTGCTGACCTGTTTATCCAGAGAAATGATAGACTACAATATCAGACAAAGGATGAATATAGTTATCCAAAAGACTGGAGATAAAATCCATGGACAAATAACCAAGTCATGAGACCATGTCACTGGGCCTACTTGGCATGGGTAGGCCATCCCAATGTCGGAAGATCAGGGCAAGCCACTGCCTAAATGCTTGGCAGAACCCTAGGACATCTAGGTCACCAGCACTCCCGGTGCTGAGCTCAGGTTGGAAAAAGGTAAGCCCATGGAGAGGCAGAAGTGGAAACAGACACGTATTACATAAAGGCCTTTATTCTTAAGGATGTAGCCATCAGTCATTTTAGGCCCATGGACACTTGGTTCTTTAATACAGATTGTCATGCTCCTGCCTCAGTTGTAGATCTGGGCAATTTCCTTCCACCACAACAGGACTGGTGAGGTAGAATTGTGATCCCCAACCATCCCTTTGTAACAGTGGAAGCCTGAATCCAAGATCCCCAGAAGGAAGAGGTTATTAGTGCTCAAAATGAGAATTAGATGTAGGAAAGGAAAGAACAACATCTTTTCGGTCTCAAGGAGAGTCATTTTGTATATGATAGAGTCCACCGGCACATAGCTCTTTTTAAATTCTTGTTTGCATATTGAAATGTTTCTGTTTGTTGATAATCGTTAAATCCTTAAGAAATATTTTTTTTAAATGAGATACAAAAGATCCTTAGGTACAAACTTGAGAAGAGATCCAATTGGAAAAGACTTTTGAATTCCAACCTCCACCTACAGAGGGATGGATCATGTGAAGAAGGGTATAGCAAAGCCTGGGCTGTTCCAGTTCCAGAGAGAGAAGGAAGGAGATAGAGAGAGTGACGGATCTGGAACCACTCTCCCTAGGCAACACAACAGCTTGACAAAAAGACCTCCTTTGGGAGAAAAAGGTTAAGAATGTAGTGAAACTGCGGGAAGCTGCAAGTGAAGGCTCAGACCTGGTATCCCATCTGAGAGTTCCTATGGGGCAGAGGTTCCTTCAGCGAGTACATGTGGCCCAAAATCTAGATGGAAAAGTCAAGTCAACAAGAATTTCTTAAGTGCCTACTGTGTGCCAGGCACTGTGCTGAGCACAGGGAATACAAAGAAAGGCAAAAACACAGTTCTTGTTCTCAAGAAGCTCTCAGTTTAAGAGGGGAGAATAAAGGCAAATAACTATGTTCAAACAAGAGACATAAAGGATAAATTGTAAATATTTGCAAAGAAAAGGCACTAGCACTAAGGAAAATCAGGAAAAACTTCTTACAGAAGGTGAGATTTTATAAACTTAATTAAACCTCAAAAAATTATGCCTAGAAGCCCAATGAGTATACCGAATATTTGTAATCTTTTAGCCAGAAGGCAACATTTATGGAATATCACAGCATGTATAACATGAAGGTAAATGAGTGAGGTAAATTTTCTCTTCCGGGCCAATGAGGCAGATTTGGCCCCTGCTCTTCTCCAAGAACAAGATGGAACTAAGGAGGAGTTAGGAGTGGGGGGAGGGGAAGGGCAGGGCTTGTTGTCAAACACTGATGAAAATGTCCACAAAAGGAGGGACAGCTGTGTACCTGAAGATGGGAAGAGGACTCAGTTATTTTCTTTAGAACTTACCCTTAACACTAGTATCAAGGCATGGTGGGAGAAACTAGCCCTGGGTGGGGTGAGTATCTGGGCAAGGAAAACAGATAGTGTGTAGGAGGCATGTCAGTGAGTGAGACAGAGATAGGGAGTGTTGGGATCTTCAGAAATAGGTATGTATTAAGGCTAGGATTGCTAACCTTTGCAGGCGTATGAAGACCCAGCCAATGCAGCAAGGAGTTGGGCTGTATTCTGTGTTCTACTCCTCCAAACTCTGATGAAATGATACTAGTACTAGGGATCCATGGTTCTATATCACCATCTAATCTATGTTACTCTCTAGGTACTGCATTAAAGAGTATATAGGTGTTTAGCATGATTGAACATGTATAACCTGTATCAGATTGCTTACTATCTCAGGGAGGGGGGAGGAGAGAGAGGAAGAGAGAAAATTTGGAACTCAAAATTTTAAAAAAATGAATGTTAAAAATTACCTTTACACATAATTGGGAGAAATTTTTTTTTAAAAGAAGAGTATATAGGAAGGGCAAATTTCTGAGCTCCGTATAATCTCAGAATGGTTAAAGAGCAAATCTGAGAGGAATAATAAGAAAACATGGAGCACAGAATGTGAGTGACAGTACAGTGAATAGAAATAGTAGGTCCCTCACTAATGCACTATTGGTGGAGTTGTGAACTGGTCCAATCATTCTGAAGAACAATTTGGAACTATGCCTAAAAGGCTATAAAACCCTGCATACCCTTTCATTCAGCAATGCCACTACTAGATCTGTATACCAAAGAGATCAAGGAAAAAGGAAAAGGACCTATTTGCATACAACTATTTATAGCTTCTTTTTTTGTGGAGATAAAGAATTGGAAATAGAGGGGATGTGCAACAATTGGAGAATGACTGAACAAGTTTTGGCATATGATTGTGATGGAATACTATTGTGCTATAAAAAATGACATGGGAGATGGTTTTAGAAAAACCTGGGAAGACATATATGAACTGATGCAAAGTGAAGTAAGCAGAACAAGGAGAACACTGTACATAGTAATAGCAATTGTAATGATGATCAACTGTGAAAGACTTAGCTACTCTGATCAATATTATGATCTAAGACAATTCTGAAGGACTCATGATTAAAAAGTGCTAGCCATCTCCAGAGAGAACTGATGAGCTCTGCATACAAACTGAAGTATAATTTTTTCACTTTATATATTTTTTGCCTTTTTTTTTTTTGCAATTTGGCTAATGTGGAAATATGTTTTGCATGATTTTGTATATATAATTGATATCATGTTGTTTGCCTTTTCATTGGGTGGTGGGGGAGGGGCTGGAGGGAGGGAGAGAATTTGGAACCCAAAATTTTAAAAAAGGTATATTGTGTATATATGTGTGTATATATACATATATATGTATAATATACATATACATATGTATGTGTATACATATATAAATAAAGAAAGCAAAAGAAAGAAATGGCAAGTCTTGATGCCTTGAACATGAACTGAATGCCTTGAACATGAACTGAATGATCTTCAGAATGTAGTTCTAGAACAGCTAGGTAGCACAGTGGTTAGAGTACAGGAGTTGGAGTGAGGAAGACTTAAGTTCAAATTCTGCCTCAGGTACTTATTATTATTTAAATTACAGAGTTTCAGCAGAAATGGAGAGATGAAGTTTAGAAGTAGAATCAACTTTTCCAGTCTACTAATTATACCTTATTTTTTTTTAATCTTCAATCACACTGATCACCTTCTAGTATGTCTTTTATATGACAAAACTGGATATAAAAAAAAATGAAAAATAAAACCCTGGATATCAGCTTTTTTTTTTATTAGATCTGGTACATTTTTATAAGTAAAATTTAGAAAATTATATTTTAAAAATAAAACTCTAACACAGCATGATTTCTTCATAACAAGTCACAGAAGATGCATGTCCTCAATACCTTTTAAAGCAGCATAATTAAGGATTAGAAGCTGACTTGGAAACATTGATTCTGCCTCTTTCCCCTAAAGAGAGGGACTGGGGGTGGAAGGTGTGAATTCCTTCATAACCCAGTCAAATGAAATGATGGTTGATGAGTAAGTTTTGGAAGCTGGGTGTGGTGGCAAGAAAATGGAACTGCCTATAATCTAGTAACCTAGGGATTATGCCAACATGAGTTAACCCCCCAATTTGTAAGGTGGGGCTCCATACAGAGATCCCAGAGAAGGTATGGATGTTCCTGGTCCCTTGAGTTGGGAAGGGTGGATTAGAAGTTTTTTATTAGTAAAAAAAAAAATAGTCAATATTAGCTGTTTGCAAGAAAGTAGGTATGGTGCATTGGAAAGGCTGCTGGGTTTGGAA
The DNA here is from genome assembly GCF_900497805.2 of Vombatus ursinus. NCBI lineage: Eukaryota > Metazoa > Chordata > Mammalia > Diprotodontia > Vombatidae > Vombatus > Vombatus ursinus. The sequence continues at coordinate 31,411,747 of NW_020941197.1, forward strand.
TCATCTTTGTTCTTCCCTTTACTGTCAATGTGGCATTGGGCAAATAAATGACTTTACCTCTCTGGGTCTTTGTTTCTTTGTTTATAAAATGGAGACCAGATGACCTCTAGGGTCCCTGGAGTTCTAGATCTATGATAACCATGAGTTTGACGATGCACATCACTGATTTTCTGTTTAACAATGGCCACAGCTGACTTCATTATTCTAACCACAGTTTTGATTTTAAGGTAACAATGTGAACTTTTACAATTAATGGCTTTAAGCACTCTCAAACGTACTGCTATATTTTAAAACTCATCTTTAGAGCATTGCTAGGAGATTGCTCAATTATTGGTCCTTGCCTGGTTATGCTACTGACAAAAATCAGGCAACATATAAAGCATCTTCAAGGCTCATCTTATTCTGCAGTACTCTGCCTGTGTTTCCCCTTCATCATTTTTTTCTGCCTTTTTTCTTTGCTTTGAAACGGCAGCCAGGACTGCCAGCAGAGGTTCCTTGGGGACTTGAAGAACATAAATTAGTTTCACAGTTGGAGGCAGATGCTTTCCTTCGGGAACACTTTTCACATAAAATAAACTAGGCTTTGTACTGGTCAGGGTAGACAAAGGGTTAAATTTTCAAAGCTGCCTGGCAATGGCTGATTCATAGATCTTCTACCCCTTTCTTCCCCTCCCCCTCCCCCATACATATCCAGCTGCCTCAGCCCTCCTTCCTTCTTTTCTGTCTCTGTCTCACTCCTACTTCCGGAATGATTGCATTCGCACTGAATTGTGGTTCTCTATCACAAGCCTGAAACAGTACACTTCTACCCCTGAGAGGGCAATAACAGAAATGGCTATTCTACAGGAACATGGTCCTTCTTCCTCCAAATAACAAGAATTTAAAATCCAAATCCGAAACTCGAAAGGAAATCCTAAATGTAAATGCCACCTTTCAATTGGCAAATCATCTATCTCTTCCCCACCTGCTCCCATTTCTCTTGTGAATACACTGGCATGCACACAGGGACCTAAATGCTTAATGCATTTTTTTCCCCTTCACTCTGAGTTAATGGTGCCCATAGACTAAGAATTAAATGCTCACACAAATAAATCTCTCTTCTCCACCCTATTTAAGAGAGAAAATATTAAGAGGGAGGGAGGGGTAGAAAAGAAATTATATGACTAGACATAGTATATAAACACTGCAGTAAATTTCTGTTAATCCATACTAACTAGCCGCCGGTCATTCTGAGAATTGTTGATGACCTTTGTAATTTTACAAATGTAGACAGACCAGCAAGACGGAGGAGCTGAGAAACTCAGTGTGTCGAGTGGCATACCTGTTGTTCCTACATTGGATTGTGAAGATGAGAAAGAAGAGTACCAGAAGAAGTCCACCACTGAGGGAAGTCCACACGATGCCCAAGAGGACAGAAGACAATGAGGAGGTGGGCTCAGTGCCAAGGTCGGAAGAGGTCTGAGGAAGGGAATAAGGAACAGTAGTTAGGAATGAAGGCTCTTCCATAGAGCAAACACAAACTGACAAGGATACTCATCTAGATTTGGGAAATACATGCCACTGAGGTAACGTCAGGGATTGGGACACAAAATAATAGATCCCATTGACAAAACATTTTGAAGCACTGTTCAGAGAGGCAGTGTGGGGCAGTGAATAGGTAACTGCCCTTGAACCTTGGTTTAAATCCGGCCTCTGACATATACTGGCTATATGATTCTGGGCAAGTCACTTAACCTCTCTTGGTTCTAGGCAACTCTCTAAGACTATAGGTTGTGGAAAAGACATTGACCTACGTAAGTGGAGGGACTTTCCTCATCTGGGAGTTCCCTATACCAATGAAATCAGAGGTTTGGTTCCTATCCTCTCTAAGACTAACAAAGTGTTTTCCTTGAAACAACTCTGATAGATGGTGTAGTAGGAGTAGTAATAATAATAATGATGATGATGATGATGTTGATGTTGATGATAGCTAGCATTTCCATAGCACTTTAAGGTTCAAAAAGTACTTTATAAATATTATGCCATTTTATCCTAAAAATAACCTGGGGGGGTAGTGGAGGTAGATGCTATAATTATTACCATTTTAAAAATGAAAAAAGTAAGACTCTAACAATTAAGTGACTTACCCAAGGTCTTACATTTAAGGACTTGAACCCAGATTTTGTCTTCACTCTTTTCACTATGCCCCTCAAAGATAGGACAGTCTGGCTCAAATGATTGACATGTGTCCCTTGTCTGGAATGTTCTCTCCCCTCCCACCTGACTCTCCAAATCGAACCCATCCTTAGTTGAATTAATGAAGGTCTTGGGGAAGACATGACAAAACACACCTCCTTCATGAAGCTCAAATAATATATCTACTGTCACACCAAGTTATTATATAGGATGCTTTTGCTTAACTTTTTCTTTATCACAAGAGAAGAGTTAATGTGGAGGGGGTGGGAAACTGATATAAAGACAAAAGTCATCAATAAAATGTATTTTCCAAAAAAAAATCCTGCCCAGCTCAAGTCCCATTCCTCTGTGAAGTCTTTAACTTCTTCAATCTCCAATAATGTTTCCTTTCTCTAAACTACCACTGTTCTTCTTACTAACAGATATGATTTCACAGGGCTACAAAAGATTGAAAACTCCAGGTTTATCTGGACCAAGGGTGGGGAACCTTCGGCCTCGAAGCCATAGGTGGCCCTCTAGGTCTTCAAGTGCGGCATTTTGACTGACTGTGAAGTTTGGATTCAGTCAAAGGGCCACACTTAAAGATCTAGAGGGCCACATGTGGCTTTGAGGCCTCAGGTTCCCCATCCCTGATCTGTGCCAAGATAAAGTGCAGGGTCATTAATTTTGGAGTTCAGTGGACCCATGCTCCCATGGTAATGAACAATGGCAAACTGTGAAAGCTTTCCCCTCTCCATACAGGGTATGTACATATCTTCTATGTGCCTATATATGTACATATATGATATATATGTTTTATAGACATACATACATACACAGACACAAAGAGACATAGAGACACATATATATGTGTGTGTGTGTATGTATTCTTTCCATTCCAATGTAAACTCCTTGAGGGCAAGGTCTAGCTTTTCTTTTGTTTTGTTTTTGTATCCCAAGCACTTGGCTCAGTACCCAGTACATAGCAATAAATGTTTGTTAATTGATCATTTGAAATATAAATAAAAATGTTGAATGACAGGGCTTTCAGGAATAAGGCACAGAAAAGGCCTGAAGGAGGTGAGAATGAGGAGTAGAGAATAATAGGTAAGAAATGCAGGGCTTTCTCCCTCTTGCTTTCTATTTTCCTTTACTCCTCTCAAAATCTTTCTCTCAGCCCCTTCTTTTCTCCTCTGTTCATAGCATTGAACTGAACTATAGGTATTATATAATTTTTACTTTTTGTGATATTTTTAAAAGAAAATTTTTTGTCCTGTATTTTTAATTAATGGGTGAGTTCAGCTCACCTCAAAAAACAAACAAACAAAAAAAACAATGAATTAGCTGTACGTAGCTTTTTACTTGTGTGTGACCCTTGATTGATTTTTTTCTGGGGATCAGTGGCCCTGAATAGGAAAAAGAAAGTTCCCTACCCTGATGTAAAGAGATCCTAAGAAGAAGGAATGATCTTAACCTTGAATGTACACTAGGTGGTAGTAATTTTCATGACTATTATTAAGCTGAGTAGAGAACTCTGATCTTTACTTATTGCAATAACAAAGAGAAAGGTCAAGGTGGATGATTGTAGTGTCTAAAGGCATCCTGTGATTGCTCTGCTCTACCTTACACACACACATACACACCCCACACCACTCTCTCCCATCCAGCTTCCACATGTTCCCAACCACCTACCCATTGGATTACTTTGTCTCCCACACACTAACCTACTATGTCCTCACCTGCCTCTTTTCCTACTATTCTGGTTGTGTTTTTGTGTATATAGCTTGGTGGATATTACAGCAACTGGGTGGCCCCTAGGAGCCACCTGGGAACAATAGAGAAGCAATTTGCTGCCAAACTGCTTATATTGATAGGGCACCACTGGCAACCTTGAACCTGGTCCTTACCTTCTGTGGTGACAGTTTTCTAAGATCCCGTAATCAGACCTGCAAGTCCATAGTGGTCCCTGTGCCATCAAAGTGTTTGAAGCTGTTGGCCCAGTAACAATACAGTATAATAGGACCATTGGTGATTGTTCCATGCTGCATGGAAAATCCATGGATCTTCCCTGGGCCTCATGGACAGAAAAAAAGGAAAGCTACAGGATTTCCTCTGATCCACCCAGAGCATGGATCTGTAGCTATAGTATGTGCCTGTATAGGTATCATGTATATATGCAGCCATGTGTGGGAGCTAAAGTATACTGGATATGTGTCCATATGTGCCTCTGTGTACATTTCTATCAGTAACCCTATGTAAATATATTTGGGGTGCATATAGATATGCACACATATTTGTGTGTATGTGTATGTTTTTATGTTTTACACTATCTACTCAAGTGTTTCTCCCCTGAATTGGGTTTCAATTGAATTGCGTCCATCTCTCCACTAGGGGATCCCTAGTTAAATGAATATGACCTTTAAATCAAGGTTTGGTGAGTGTAGCTACTGATACTTGTGCCTATCCTGGTCTCTACTGGACAGACTCAGCATCCCCTTTGATAGTGATGTTGAGTTATTCCTCCTCAGCCTTTTCTTTGGTCTGTGGGTAAGGGTCTCCATCCATATTAGAAACGCCCCGCTCCCTTGGCACTGTGAACTTACCACAGCTGTTCCACAGAAATCCTGAAGGGATCTGTCATTCAGTTCCTGAGTAGGGATACGGTGACACAGATCAGAGCAGTTTAATTCTGGCTCCATATCATCAGATCCCTTCCTGAGTCTGGAGTCAGTCACATCTTTGGTGTGGAGGCAGATCCTTGACCAAAATGCAACTGCAACCCAGGTCTCTTCATCATCAGAAGTACTGTGTTGGAATTGAAACCCGGAGGTCTCACTTCTTGGTACTGTGGTACCATTTCACCACTCCCTTCATCATAACTCTGGTATCTCCCCCAGTTTGCTGTTGCTAGATGTCTGAGCAGTGGTGCATCTGTTTAACCATTAGGACTGTGTAGACTGACCAACATGATGGTGACTTTCTTTTGCCACTAGGTGGCAGGCACTGCCACAAGTACCCCAGGACTGCCCCAGTGGCAAGGGGCCATCCATCATTAAACCTGCAAAGAAACAAAGAATGATTCTTTTTTTTTTAACGTAGATAAAGTTGACGTTTACAATTGAATATAAGTGGAAATGTGTTTTGCTTGACTACACATGTATAACCTATAAGCCAAATTGGAGAAAGGGAGAAAATTTAGAACTCAAAATTTGAAAAATGAATGTTAAATTTTTTTACATGTAATTGGGAAAAAATAAAATGTCAAATTACAATTGAATGTAAGACATTTCCACAGTTTCTATTCAGGTCTATATTTTTATGGCTCTTGTTACAGTTAAAAAACAAAGCAAAAACAGGCCACGCCCTCCAAGAGAAGAGATTAGAAAACAACGTGCACTTCCATCTTGGGCCGTTCTTAAGAATAAAGTAACATCTTGGCACTGCCAAAGAATTTACTGTTCAGTCAATGCTGGTTGGTGAGTTTCCTGTCCAACCTGGGTTGATTTTGTCCTCAAAGTGGCTATACCTGAGCAGAGTGCTTGAACTGACTTTCTGGCTCTTTGAATAATGGAAGAGAGAAAGGCTAGTTGAGAGAAGAAAAATGAATTAGGGCATTCTAAGAATTCCAGCTGAATGAACAGTCAGAGGAGGCCGGCAGGATGGCAGTAAAATGACTGAAAAAAACTCAGTGACATTCTCTCATCTCTCTCTTTCATTGACGAAAGGAGAGCAGGAAAGCTGAAAATAACAAAGCAACAGCCCCAGTAGTCTGAACGGAGACGTACCCCTAATCCTTTATACAAATAATTTATAGATATAGAAAATAGCTCACAAGTTTTACTGTCAGTTTGAAAGCAGGTGCCATTTCTTTCATGTGGTCTTCAAATGACTTAGCAAATTCTCTTTGACTATGAAGGTGAATTGGGTGAGGGCAAAGACATCAACTTTTATTGATTTATCAGCAGTGGGGTACGGGGCCCATTGAAAATCAGGATATTTGGGAAGGGCATACAATGCCATCCCTGCATCCCTTGTGCATGGGCAAGAACAATGTAGCACCAGATGCTGAGCGGTCACTGGCCTCTTCTGGGTTGATGAATTATTTAGCAGCTGGCCACAATGGAATCCCTAGGGAAATGTGTCCCCTATCCCCTATCAAGGTCAGCTAAATCATTCTACAGTCTGGAGAAGTGCTGACTGGGAAATGAAATAAACATAGAAACCCATACCATTTGCTAGCATCATATTCAGGTTGAAATTTTAATTGCGCACCAGTCACAAATTCTGCAACACAGTTCCCATGGCAACTAGAACTTACAGCCAGACAGCTCCTTGTTTTTGTCTTGTGGAATAGAGAAGAAAAGGCTCACAAACATCTGGGTGTGCCACCTGACAGTCTGGAAAAGCAGCCCTCTTTTTCCTATGCTGCTACTCTAATCACACTTGGTAAATGGCTCCATTCAAACAGAACCATAATTAAAGTACATATAGAGACATACTTTTTCCTGCATTTGCATTCACAGAAACATATAGATCATCTACAAGCATAATGGCCTCAGACGCTTGCTAAGCTGTGTGATCCTGGGCAAGTCACGTAACCTTTGTTTGCTTCAGTTTCCTCAATTGTAAAAAGGGAACAAAAACAATAACACCTACCTCCATGGTTGTTGTGAGGAGCAAATGAGATAATATTTGTGAAGTGGTTAGCACAGTGTACGGCATATAGTATGCACTTAATAAATGCTAGCTATTATCATCATTATTATTATTGTTGTTGTTGTTGTTGTTATTGTTATACCTCTAGGGGAAAGGCAGTATAGTTGGACTGTTGGCCTCTCCCAGAGGACACTTAATGACCTGATGTCACTACCTAGATGGGAAAGGGAAAAGCATTTATATAGCACCAACTATGTGCTAGGAACTATGCTAAGTGCACTACAAATATTATCTTGTTTTATCTCACCCTCACAAAAACCCTGAGAGGTAGGTGCTATTACTATCTCCATTTTACAATTGCAGAAACTGAGGCAAATAAAAGTTAAGTGACACGCCCAAGGTCACAAAGCCCATAAGTGTCTGAGACTGAATTTGTACTCGTCTTCCTGACTCCAAGCCCAGCACACTATCCACTGTGCCACCTAGCTGCCTCAAAATATCATTCCTTGCATTTTACATTTGAAGATGCTGAGGCACAGAGAGCTGAGGTAAGTTACCCAGGGTTATACAGTTAGTAAGTGTCAGAGCCAAGATTCAAATCCAGATCTTTCCTGTGTCCAAATCTAGTACTTTTGCCACTACACCACACTGATATAGGACCCAGTTACAGTGGTGGCCTACTGGACATCTTCACAGTAGAGGACTGTGTACTGAGTCATAGAAAGTAAACTAGTTCTGCAAAACTCCATGACCACTCAGGCTACAAGAGAAGCCATGGCAGAGCCACTTCTTGTCTGGGCTAGACTTCAGAATACATGCCAATGGTGCCTTTTCATTAGGCTCCTTCCACTGGACTGGCTATCTGGTGGCATGGTGTCTCTTCAGTCACTGGCCACCTCCCAAGGTACGTTCTGAAATTCCCATCTTCTATTAAAACCTCCTGTCCTTCCATCACGCCCTCTGTTTTACTCCTCCTCAACCTAAATTTCATTACTACTTCCAGTTTTGCCATTCCTTCTTGTTTTCCCAGTCCATCACTCCTGTTCTCTGATCTCCCTTGTCTCCTTTCAGTCTGGCCCCTCTAGTTAACCAATTCACCTACATCGGTAGCTCTCAGGGTATGGTCTGGGGACCCCTGGTTGTCATTAAGATCATTTGGGGGGTCTATAAAGTCAAAACTATTTTACAATAATATTGACATTTTAATTTCTAAAACATTAAATGCTAATACATATAACCCATATGAACAAAAACTCTTTGGAGGGTCTAAATAACTTTTAAGAGTATAAGGGGGTCATTTTTATTATATTGGCCTTGCCTACCCATGAACAATTACTATTTCTCCAATTATTTAAATCTGATTTTGTTTGTATAAAAAAGTTATATAGTTCCTGGGTTCATTTTGGCAGGCATACTCCCAGGTATTTTATACTGTCTAGAGTTATTCATGAGACCAAAAATTTGAGAACCACTGACCTATGCATTGCCTACCATCCTTGACCCACTTACCTCTTTTTCCCATCCTTTGTTAACACCCTGATTATTCTCAGCCCTAGATTATTTTCACTTTCTTCCTTCTTCACTCCTACTTCTTGACAAGGCCAATGTCATACTACCTGCATCCTTCATTCCATTTTCTCTAAGAGCCTGCTCCAGTAATCATACTCTCATCTTTCTCTCATCTTCACTCTCTCCCTATCTACTGGCTTCTTCCCCCCTTGCTTATAGAAAAACATATCCTTTAAAAAAAGTCCTTTACTTGACCCTTGCAACTTCATTATTTATTCCTACCCAGATACCAAATACCCTCCCACAGCTGAACTTCTAGAAAGAATAGTCTCCACTCATTCCTTCTACTTCCTCACCCACTCACTTTCTTCTCAGCCTCCAGTAATCTGGCTTCCAGTCTCACACTTCTACTGAAATTGCTGTCTATGAAGTTACCAATGATCTTTAACTTCTGGATCCAGAGGCCTTTATTCAATCTTATTCTTTCTGCAGCTTTTGATATTGCTGATTACCCCCTTTTACTCAATATCTTCTTCCTTTTTAGCTACCAAGAGTCTATTCTCTCTTGGTTCTCTTTCTATACAGCTTTCCAGATGGCAGAGTAAGAAGTAAGTCACTCTTACCCTCCCTTATTAACCTCTGAAAGCCCAGAAAATATCACCCTAGGAAAAACTTTGGGACAGCTGAACCAGAAGAAAGATGGGGTGCAGCAGTCCAGTAGCCCAGGTAGCTTGAGGGATTAATAGGAAAGGCCCCTCTTGCCCTGAGGGAAGGGGAGCAGTACAGAACAGGAGGTGTCCCAGCAAGCTAATGGAAAGCCCCACCTCAGCATACCAGAAGGAGATCCTGAAACCCAGGTGGTGGAACAGGCAAACACCAACACCTGGACCCCTGAGTGCCTCAGTGAGGGCACGGGAAACAGTAGAAACCAGCTTGGAAAACCACCAGGTGCCTTGGCATTCTACAGCAACTGGGTATCCCAGTGCCTCAGCCAAACTAAGGGAAGCAATGCTCCAAGGGGCCCCAAGGGGCCCCAAGGGGATAAACACCCTACAATATCCATTTGAAAGGAGCTGAAGAAAACGAAAGGAAGGAAAGGCCCAGGTGAACAGGAAATCTCCAGAAGCCATACTATCCAATCCTACTCCTAGAGTTCCATCCCTGCTGATTCCAGCCCAACACCAGGTAAGCTACCAGAACCCTACAGCCTCCAACTGCCAGCATTGGAGGCCCCAGCACACAAAGCCAGTGACCAGACCCTGGGCTCCCAACACAAGAAGCTTGGGTCAGTGCCCTCTGCTCCCCAGCAGGAGAGCTCAATCTCTTCAAAGGCCCGAAATAACCAGACACCATGAGCAAAAAGAAACGTACGATAGATTTTTATTATGGGAAGAGTGAAGATCAAGGCAGAAATTCTGAAGAAGACAACATTGTCAACAGACCCACATCTGCAACATCAAAAGGGAATATGAACTAGTCTGAAGCCCAAAAAGCCTTCTAAGAAGAGCTCAAGAAGGATTTTAAAAGTCAAATGAGAGAGGTAGAAGAAAAAATGGGAAAAGAAATGAGAGGTATGCAAGAGAGAGTCAATAACTTGGAAAAGGAAGGACAAAAATTAACTGTAGAAAACAAGTGCTTATATAGGTTTCCTTTACTAGATCTTCAGCCATGACTCCACACCCAGGGCATGGACATCTTCCAGGGCTCTTTTCTAGATCTTCTTCTTTTCTCTCTACACATATACTTTCTTGATGATTTCACCTGCTCCCATGGGTTCAAGTATCATCCCTATGCAAATGACTTCCATGTCCATATATCCGACCCTAATCTCTCTCCAGAGCTTCAGGCTTTCATTCACTGTCTGTTGGACATCTCCTCCTGGGTGTCTTATAGGCATCTCAAACTCAACATGTCAAAAATGGAAATTGTTATTCTCCCTGCTCAATTTTTTCTTACTCTACACAACCCTATATCTCTCAAGGGTATCGCGTTCTCCCAGAAACCTGAGAGTCACATTTTTGACCCTTCACTCTCCTTCACCAGCCATATTGCATCATTTGCAAATCTTGTCAGCTCTGTTCCCACATTTTTCAAATCAATTCCTTTTCTATTAACAAGGCCTTCCTCTCCTGGCTCAGATGAACTACATCTTCAAACACTGAAAGAATGGAGAAATGTGAGTGCTAAGCCATTGTCAGGGCAGCTGGGTAGTTCAGTGAATAGAGTCTGGAATCAGGAAAACCTTAGTACAAATCCAGCCTCAGATACTTAGTAGCTGTGTGACACTGGACAAGTCACTTAAACCTGTTTGTCTCCATTTCTTCATCTGTAAAATGAGCTAGAGAAGGAAATGGTGAACCACTTCAGTATCTTTACCAAGAAAATTTCAAATGGAGTCACAAAGAGTTGGACACAACTGAAACAACTTAACAACTAAGTCACTGTCAGGAATATTTGGAAGATCAAGGAAAATGGGAAAGTTACCATAGAATTAGAGAAAGTCAAGTGTTGATGAGATTTTTCAAAGAAAGGAATAAAACATAGTCTGCCAATTACATGACAATGAGTTTAACTTCAAGGTTTGGGGAAACTCTAGAATACATTATTAAAGAGATAGTAAGTATCTAGAAAGGGACACAGTGCATAGCGTGCTCACTCTGGAGTCAGAATTACTCATCATCTTGAGTTCAAATCTAACCTCAGACACTTACTAGCTATATGACTAACTTAACCCTGTTTGCCTTAGTTTCCTTATCTGTAAAATGAACTAGAGAAGGAAATGGCAAACCACTCTAGTATCTTCGCCAAGAAAACCCCCAATGGGGTCACAAAGAGTTGAAAAATGACACAACAACAACAACAAAAATCTAGAAAAAAAATATGGTGATTACAAAGAGCCAGGATGCCTTCATCAAGAATGTGTCATACCAGACTAACCTTACTTTCTTTTTTGATAGGATTACCAAGCTAGTAGCTATTACTTGCCTAAATTTTTTATTTACTTGTTTATTTACCTAGATATAGACATTATTTATCTAGATTTTAACAAAGCATTTTTTAAAGTAGCTCATACAATTTTGCTGGAAGAGATATGGACTAGATGATTAATGCAATTAGATGGACTTGGAATTGCTTGAATGCCCAGATTCAATGGCCACTGGTTGGGCAGCTTAGTATCAGATCATGGAGAAGCCTCCAGGCTTCTGTGTTTGACTCTGGGCAGTTTAACAATTTGCATCAATGACTTGGATAAAAGCCAACTATGTTTGTAGATGATGCAGAAAATGCTTAAATACCAAACAGAGAAAAAATCTTTGAGGAAATGTGTTGCTATTTGAAATTTTTGAGGTGGGAACCAAAACGGTTGGACTTGTGCTATCTGAAGAGTGTTTTGACAGCTGTGTGGAGGATGGATAGGAGATGAAAGATGCCAGAGGCAGGGAGGACTAGTAGAGTAGTCCAGGTAAGACTGGATTTGCATTTCTTACCAGGGCTTAAAACAAAGCTGGGATGGAGAACTAATATACTTAGTGAGAGTCAGGATCCAAAAAAGAACCTGAGAGGTTAGAGTATTGGGCTGAATTTAGTAAGAAGAACTTTGTTTTTTAAACTTATTTATTTTTAATTTTCAACATTCAATTTTTTAAGATTCTCCCCCATTTCCTCCACTCCCCCTCACCAAGATGGCATGCAATCTGATATTGGCTATACATGTATGATCATATTAAACATATTTCCACATTAGTCATGTTGTGAAAGAAGAATCAGAACAAAAGGGAAAAGCCATGAGACAGAAAAGAACAAAAAACAAAAAAAGAAAAAGAGAAAATAGTATGCTTCAATCTGCATTCAAACTCCATTGTTCTTTGTCTGGATGTGGATAGCATTTTCTATCAGGAGTCTTGGAATTGTCTTAGATCATTGTATTGCGGAGAAGAGCTAAATCTACCAAAGCTGGTCATCACAGAATGTGGCTGTACAGTGCACAACGTTCTCCTGGTTCTGCTCACTTCGCTCAGCATCAGTTCATGCAAGTCTTTCCAGGTTTTTCTGATGTCCGCCTGCTTATCATTTCTTATAGCACAGTAGTATTCCATTACATTCATATACCACAACTAGTTCAGCCATTTCCCAGTTGATGGGCATCCCCTCAATTTCCAACTCTTGGCCACCCTAAAAAGAGCTGCTATAAATATTTTTGTACATTTGGGTCCTTTTCCCATTTTTATGATCTCTTTGGGATACAGACCTAGTAGTGGTATTGCTGGATCAAAGGGTATGCAGTTTTATAACCCATTGGGCATAGTTCCAAATTGTTCTCCACAATGGTTGGATCAGTTCACAACTCCACCAACAATGCATTAGTGTTCCAATCTTCCCACATCTTCCCACATTTTCCTGTTTTGTCATGTTAGCCAATCTGATAGGTGTGATTGGTACCTCAAAGTTGTTTTAATTTGCATTTCTCTAATCAATAGTGATTTAGAGCATTTTTTTCCATATAATTATAGATAGCTTTAATTTCTTCATCCAGAAACTGCCTGTTTATATCCTTTGACCATTTATCAATTGGGGAATAACTTGTATTCTTATAGATTTGGCTCAGTTCTTTATATATTTTAGAAATCAGGCCTTTATCAGAGACACTGGCTGTAAAAATTGTTTCCCAGCTTTCTGCTTCCCTTCTAATCTTGGTTGCATTCACTTTGTGCAAAAATTTTTTAATTTAATGTAATGTAATTTTGCATTTCATAATATTCTCTATCTCTTGTTTGGTCATAAATTCTTCCCCTCTCCATAGATCTGACAGGTATTCCTTGCTCTCCTAATTTGCTTATAGTTTCACCCCTTACGTATCCATTTTGACTTTATCTTGGTATAGGGTGTAAGATCTTGGTTTATGCCTAGTTTCTCCCATGCTGTTTTCTAGTTTTCCCAGCAATTTTTGTCAAATAGTGAGTTTTTATCCCAGAAGCTGGAGTCTTTGGGTTTATCAAACAGTAGATTACTACAGTCATTGACGACTGTGTTTGTAACAAGAACTTTAATTGGAATAAATGTAAAGTTTTACTTGTTCCGTCATGTTCAACTCTTCATGACCCCATTTGGGGTTTTCTTGGCAAAGATACTGGAGTGGTTTGCCATTTCCTTCTCCAGTTCATTTTACAGAGGAGGAAACTGAGGCAAACAGGGTTAAATGACTTACCCAGGGTCATATAACTAGTAAGTATCTGAGGCTGGATTTGAACTCAGAAGATGAGCCTTTCTGACTCCAGGCCTGGAGCGCAACCACCACATGAGTTAAAAAAAAAATTAACTTCACAAGTACAGGAAGGGGGAGGCATGGTTAGACAGAAAAAAGATCTGAGGGTTTTAGTGAACTACAAATTCATTATGAATCTGCAGAGTGGCATGGCAGCCAAAACAACCATTGAAACCTCAAGCTGAATCACGAAAAGCAGAGATTCCAGAAATAAGGATGTGATAGTTTCTTTGTATTCTGTATTGATCAGGCCATATTTGGAGTATTGTGTTCAGTTCTGTGCACCATAGTTTAAGAAGGACATTGAAATGCTTGAGTGCATTCCATAGAAGGCCACAGCATCTCAAGACTAAGGGTCTCAAGTTCATATTATATAAGAATTAGTTGAAGAAACTAGGTGTGTTTAATTTGGAGTAGATTCAGGAGGACTATGATAGCTATGTCCAAATGGTTAAAGGGTTGTCATGGGCAAGAGGGATTTTACTTGCTCTCCTTATTCCTAGAGTGTAGTCAATGTGTGGAAGTTACAAAGAGATAAATTCAGGCTTTGATGTCAGGAAATAACTTCTTAATGTCTCCCTGCCTCCAGTCTTTCCCCAATTGCCAAAGTGATCTTCCCAAAGTGCAAGTCTGACCATGTCACCCTCTACCTCTTCCTCAATAAAGTCCAGGGGCTTGCCATTACCTTTGGGATGAAATATAAAATTCTCTGTTTGGCTTTTAAAGTCCTTCACAGCCTAGCCTCTTTCTACCTTTCCAGTCTTCTTTTACCTTGCTCGTTTCTGCATACTTTATGATCCAATGGAGTAGGAATCTTTGAAGTTCTTCAAATCAGACACCCCATTTCCCGAGTCTCTGTTGTTTTTTTTTACTGGCCTGGAAAACTCTCTCCTCTACCTCCCACTTTCCTTGGTTATCTTCAAGACTTAGTTCAAATCCTACCTTTTGCAGGAGGCCTTTGTGCCCTCCTCATTCCTTAACCAGTGCTTTCTCCTCTGAGGTGATCTCCCATTTACACTGTACATAGTTATTTGCGTGTTGTCTCTTCCCATTAGATAATATGCTCCTCGAAGCCAAAGACTATGGTTTTGCCTTTCTTTGTAACCACAGTGCTTATTTGGCACATAGTAGGCATTTAATAAATGCTTGTTGACTCAATAATAGTTACCCCAAAGTAGAAGTGTCTGCCTTTTGAGATAGTGGGCTCCATCTCACCTAAGGTCTTCAAGCTGAGCCTGAATGACCTCTTATAGGGTACATTATAGGGGATTTCTTTTCGGCTATGGATTAGAAAAGATGGTTGCTGAGGTTCCTTCCAACTCTAAAGTTTCTGTTATTCTGCCTATTTTTACTTTAAAATGAGGAGATGACTGGACAGGAAAGAATGTTTATAAAGGAGAAAGACTCTAGTAGAGTGGTAAGGATTAGGAAAAGACGGGAAAGTCATTTACAAAGCAACTGTTTCATGCTATCAAATCTAATCTTTTTTTTTTTTGGTGGTTATTCTTTTATTCCTCCCTTGTCTATTTTTGTAGCTGTCAGATCTTTAGTGTTTTTAACAACTTTGATGGTTCTTAGTGCTAGTCCATTCTGTATTTTGGGGCTCACTGGCTTTCTTTTATTCCATGGCATTTACTTCACTAAAGTTTTTTGCTTACTCAGTTCTTTAGTTTTTCTATTAGTATTTCTTTGAAGTGAGATTTTCTTTCCTTTCCTTCTTTTGTTCTGGTGGTTATTCCTTTATTTTATTTGACAGCTGTTGCTGTTTTGAGGTCATGTGGCAGTGGGCCACCACTCACTTCACCATCTTGCTTAAACTCTCTCCCTGCACCCCCCAAGCAAATAAGAGGTGATGTTTACATTTAGGATTTCTTTTCCTTTCATGTGTCAGTTTTGGGGTTCAATTAGATTTGATGGACAAGAGGGAAGATCAGGCAACTGCTGAAGCCCCAGATCACAGTCTCACACTCGATGAAAGAAGAATTCTCTAATTGAGGATTCTAGTTATAGTAAAAGGAAAGAGACTTGGTTTTATTGCTATGAACCCCTTTTGCCTCCAGCTTTGATGTTGTAAAGTTGCTCCAGGAACCTGAGCCAGCAGCTCGGGTTGCTGTTTCAAAGCAGAAAAAAGTACGCATGTGGTAGGGGTGAGGTCATGGGGCAAAAACAAGGGAAGAATTGAAAGATGAATAGAATGGACAGGAATAAGCATTGATTAAATGCCTTTTACGTGCCAGGCACTGTGCTAAACACTTTTCAAATATTATCTCATTTATCTTGATTCTGAGGTTGACATAGGTAGGGCAAATTATATTAATGAGGGAATCGTTATGAGGTAATGATCAGAAATTTGTGGAGGAAACTGTGCTCAGGTAGAAAGAGAAAGGACATCGTTTTGAAGAAGCCTGAGCCCTGGGACTTGTAAACTTCTTTCCCAACTCTGAAAGTGAGACTGAGTCAATCCCTTTCTCAGAAATTCACATTTGTCCTAGGGAGAGATTTAGCAATAAAACCTCAAAGTACACTCATAAAACTTTGGCAGTGCTTCCATATAAAGTCCTTATATACTTTCTAAGTGTTCATTAAAAAGCATCCCAGTACCCCGGAGGAGAATCCTCCAAGGAATTCTTATTCATGAGGAAGAAAGAGGCCAGGGAAGAAGTATGACTCTGCAGCCCTCCCTGTTGCAGGATCCCTCCCAAGATGGACTCCCCCACCCCAAGCAGAATGGAACCAGTGAGGGGGTCCCTGGGATTGAGTCACAACCCCCTTAGAGAATATCTGAATACCAAGGCTGGCTAGTCTCACAGCAGATCTCCAGATGAGGGCCCTTTAAATTCTAAAACATGGCCACACACCTGCTCTCCCTCACCCTCTCTGATTAGCCAAATCCCACCCATCTTTCTTAATTCTTCCTCTTCATGAAACCTTTCTAACCAGTAATCATTTCTTCATCAGCCCAAAATCATCTCTTGTTCTATTCTCTTAGAGCATGTAATACCTAAATCTAAATCTAATAGCATATTAGATTTAGAATTGGAAGGGCTTTAAAGGTCACCTCTCTCATTTTACAGATAAGGAAACTGAGGCTGAGACAATTAAATGATTTGCCCAATGTCACACAGTAAGTGGCAGTGCTGGGATTCAAACCAAGGTCTTCTGACTCCCAATCTAGAATTCTTCTCACTCTGCACCATCTTTCTTTCTTTCTTTCTTTCTTTCTTTCTTTCTTTCTTTCTTTCT
>NW_020941197.1:31428581-31474393 GCF_900497805.2 Vombatus ursinus
TTCTTTCTTTCTTTCTTTCTTTCTTTCTTTCTTTCTTTCTTTCTTTCCTTCCTTTCTTCCTTCCCTCTTTCCATCTTTCTTTCTTTCTTCCTTCCTTCAATTTACTTTTTTTTTTGCATTTCAGTCACATACAGCTTTTCACCTTTCTTATAGTGTTATATTTATATCTTCTCTCTTATATTGTCATTTAACTTTTTAATTGTTTACACCTTTATGAGGTCCTTTAGGGCAAGGTTATCACATATATAGTAAATACTCACATTTACATTGTGCTTTAAGAGGCAGCCTGGAGTTATAGATGGAGAGCTGGCCTCAAATCCAAGATGGGTTGGGTTAAAGTCCTGCCTCCAACACATACTAGTTGTGTGACCTTAGGCACACAGTTTACTGTAAGCAGCTAAGCCTATAAGTGACAGAAAAGATGGCCAGCTTCATTTGTACAGAGTGTTTCCTCACCTGGAAGCTCAATATAGCAATAAAATCACAGGTCCAGTTTCTCTCCTTCAAGGTTTATAGGAAGCTTTCCTTACAGCTATCTTGTTGATTGAATTATAGTTATCCAAAAGTAGAAAGGTCTGCCTTGCCAGGTGGTGGTTCCACCTCATCTAAGGTCTTCACACACTGCCTAGATGATCTCTTGTAGGGTATGTTATAGTGGATTTATTTTCAGCTTTCCTACCTTTCAGAAAGAGGAAGTTTAAGTATTTAAAACTGAGACTCGGGTTAAGTGATTTGACCATGATCTGACCACTAGTAAATGTTGGAGACAGAATTCAAGGCCAGCTCTCTTGATTCCAAGTCCAGAATTCTTTTCATTATTCTATACTGCTTAGACATCTTTATTATCATAATTGAGGACTTAGCAGGAGCAGAAACGAGTGAACCGGGAATAGCTAGGACCAGGAATCCAGGCAGGACTGGGTAAGATAAGATAAAAATTTAAATACAGGCAGAGATCTGTTCTATCCTAGCATAATAACATGGAAATAAAAGTCTATAAAGTGTATCCAAAACCAGGAGATCAGGACAGCAGTGGAAATGGTGAGACATTAACCAAAGTCCAAATAGAGTCCAAGATCCAGGGTATTGATTCAAGTAGGGGCTGATCAGGTGATTGGCAGAGATCCAACCAGGCAGGCAGAAGGGGGCAGGGAGGTCTATCAGCCAGTACAAGGGACTTAAGATGAAAGTGGGGCAAAGAGGCAGGAATAAGGGGGTGGGGTAGGAAAGGGGAATAGGCATTTATATAGCAATTGCTTCATTCCCAGTGCTTTACAAATATCTCATTTGATCCTCACAATAAGCCTGGGAAGCTATTTATCCCCATTTTACATTTGAGGAAACTAAGGCAAATAGAGGTTAAGTGACTCGCCCAAGGCCACATAGCTAGTAAGTGTTTGAGGTGGGGTTTGAACTCAGCTCTTCCTAGCTCTAGGCCTAGTGCTCTATCCACTGTGCTACCAGCCTCCTTTAGACAGAAGACCAGAGACAGGATATCAAACCAACAGGGGACCCAAATGGGTTAGGACCAGTCAGTAACCCAAATACTTGGGAATTTCCAAACTTCCTATTTATTTACGAATCTCTGATATGATGCTAAGGCACACAATTTTAATGATCTTTCTATCTTTTTGAAGATCATAGGAGCATAAATTTAAAATTAGAAGTAACCTCAAAGGTCATCTACCCTATCTCCCTCTTTTTATAGATGGAAGTCCAAAGTCACAAAAGGAATGCAGGTCCAAATCATTATTGATTAGAGAAATGCAAATCAAAACAACTCTGAGGTACCACATCACACCTATCAGATGGGCCAACATGACAAAATAGGAAAATGATAAATGTTGGAAAAGATGTGGGAAAATTGGAACACTAGTGCATTGTTGGTGGAGTTGAGAAATGATCCAACCATTCTGGAGAGCAATTTGGAACTATGCCCAAAGGGGCATAAAAATGTGCATACTTTTTGACCTAGCAATAGCACTTCTAGGTCTGTATTCCAAAGAGATCATAAAAATGGGAAAAGGACCCACATATACAAAAATATTTATAGCAACTCTTTTTAGGGTGGCCAAGAGTTGAAATTGAGGGGATGCCCATCAATTGGGAAATGGCTGAACAAGTTGTGGTATATGAATGTAATGGAATACTATTGTGCTATAAGAAATGATGAGCAGGCAGACTTTAGAAAAACCTGGAAAGACTTGAATGGACTGATGCTAAGTGAAGTGAGCAGAACCAGCTCCACTGCACAGCCACATTCTGTGATGGCCAACTTTGGTAGATTTAGCTCTTCTCTGCAATACAATGATCTAAGACAATTCCAAAGGTCTCATGATGGAAAATGCTATCGACATCCAAAGAAAGAACTGTGGAATCTGAATGCAGATTGAAGCATACTATTTGATATTTTTTTCTTCTGTTTTGTTTTGTTTTCTCTTTCTTGTGGTTCCTCTTATTGGTTCTAATTCTTCCTTACAACATGACTAATATGAAAATATGTTTAAAAGGAATGTTTATGTATAGCCTATATCAGATTGTGCACCATCTTGTGGAGGGAGGCAGGAAGAGATGGGGTGAAAAATTTAAAACTCAAAAGCTTATGGAAGTGATTGTTGATAAATCAAAATAAATTAATAAAAAAAAAAGAAAAAAAAAGGAATGCAGGGAAGAACTGGGGATTTGAACCAGGGTTCTTTGAATCTAAATCTAATGCTAAGTGGTCATTGTATGGGTTTTGATTGCACAGTGACAGTGTAAATAGCAATTGTTTCTCTTCTGACCACTAATTCTGAGGGTCTTCCTCTCCCAGACTGATTGTTTTGTGAAGTCAAACTAGGCCATCTTTTGCCTTATGTCTCACCTAGCCTTTAATCACTGAATGGGTGTTGCCTCAGACAAACAGAGAACTGGGAAGGACCTTAGCTTAAAAAGACCAAGGTCTTCCACTGTATCTGGGGCCATTGATAGTCATCCTGACCTATGTCTTGCCACTGGACTTGGATGACCACGGAGGAGAGGGTGAGGCTGATGACTTTGCATAGCTCTGCCTCTCTCAGATCCAATTCACTTACAAATCAAGATATCACTCTCCTGATGTCATTGGTCCTCTTGAGAAAAACAAACAATAGCAATTCTAGGTGGTGTTATGGATAGAGTGCTAGACCTGGAATCAGAAAGGCCTGAGTTAAAATCTAACCTCAGACACTTTCTAGCTGTTCATCCTTAAAATCACTTAAATCTCTGTTTGCCTCAGTTTCTTCAACTGTAAAATGGGCATAATACATTCTAGGGCTTTTGTAAGGATCAAATGAGATAATATTTGTAAAGGGCTTAGCATCGTCCTTGGCACATAGTAGGTGCTTAATAAATGCTTTTTCCCCTCCCCTTTCCTTTTCCCATTTCACTACACATCTTCAAAAATCAAGACTTTTAAAATAAAAATTTGGGTTCTTTCCTCTCACTGTAACTTTTGTCAAATCCAAAGATAGTCAGCACAATTGTGAAGCAAGTGAAGCGAGTTGCGAAGAGTGAAATCTTTCTGTTTCTGATTCTATTGCAGTCCAGTTTTCAGGAACCTCAGAACACACCTAATCGAGGGGCCTGGGCCTGGTGCCTCATCTGTCCTCAGAAGGTAGAGGGCTGGCTATAGGACAGTGACTACAGAGACATCTTCTGCTTTCACAGACCTGCAGTAACATGTTCTGCTGACTTCTTCCTCCTCCACAGGGTTCAGGTATGTACGAGCAAGATCACACGAGCCAGGCCATGAATCACTGCTCTGCAAAACGCTGTCTGGTGGAGGGAGCTCCAAGATCTGTTCATCTTTGCTGTTACTTTCATTCACTAGGGCAGTGGTTCTCAGAGCAGTCCAAGGAACCCTGGGAGTCTGCAGGTCAAAACTATTTTCATAATCACCCTAAGACGTTTTAGTTTCTAATACCGCAAACACCTCACATAAACAAAAGCAATTTGGGGAGGGGGGGGTCCTAAATCATTCTGAAGAGTGTAAAGGGGTTCTGAGACCCCTTTGAGAACTTTGAGAACTGCAAGGGTAGGACTTTGGAATAAACACAAACACATCACTACCTCCACCAACCCACACAACCTACACACACACACACACACACACACACACACACACACACACACACCCCCTTGCAAACATCTCAGAGTTGGACTTATGTTCTATTATGCAAATCACACGTGTAATTTCCATAAATGCCAGTCACAAATGGCAATTAGTGCTCATTAATATGCAATAAAATTCTCATTTGAAAACTACCAAAAGCCAAGAATGAATTCCACTTGGATGCCCTCCTTTAATTAAAGTTTGTACAGGCTATGCTCTGCTTTCTTTGCATCCGGGAAATAAATAACACACCATTATGAATCTAGCTTCAGGCAATAACAAGAGAGAGTGGTCACTGGAGCCTGAGAGGTTGATTCTGAACAAGTGATCTTGAAGCATCTGTGACTGCCTCTCAAGGCAAACAGAATGGGCTGAATGAATGAACCCTAGGAACCACACCTTGCCAGCAAAGCAGTGG
Organism: Vombatus ursinus; assembly: GCF_900497805.2. NCBI lineage: Eukaryota > Metazoa > Chordata > Mammalia > Diprotodontia > Vombatidae > Vombatus > Vombatus ursinus. Next base: position 31,433,132 of record NW_020941197.1, read on the forward strand.
AGAGCCAGGGCACGCCTTTGAGAAGAGATCTCTCAAGGAAATGTGGGGTGCAGCAGGAAGTAGGGTCAGTGGGCTACTTGAGTTTCTCAAGTTCAAGTCAGTCTAGCAGCTGTTTGTGTTGCTACTGAGGGTTCTAACCATCAAATAAAGCAAAGAGAGGAGACCCTAAGAATTACTTACCTACCACAAAATAGTCCTGGTATTTCCCTTGCCCCCACCCCAAAGTAAGAGATTCCTTCCCTAAAGTTTCCTGGCCAGATACTTTATGAGAGGGTCTCATGCTGTGTCTCTAAATTCCTGTTTCACTTAGGCACTGGGTCTCTCTAAACTATTGTATTCTGTTGCTGTGCAACCCAGGGCATTCGTTGGAGTGGGTCCAATTGTATAGGGAAGGTCCAAATCCTACCCCCCCTCCTCCCTCCCACCCCTACCCCGAGACCTTTTAGGGTTAGGATATAATCTGAAAATATAAGCCATAGATGTTAGAGTGGGCATCTAAGAGATATTGCCCCAGGTTTGGCCAGCTAGGAGGAGAGAGCCTGGACAGAGAAATAGGAACCAAGCAGCTCTCATATTTTCAGCACCAGTTGGGCCTGGAATGGACAACATAGTTGCTGAGAAGCTTCTCTTAGTTATTCCCTTAGGAGGAAAACATATACCAAAAACATGGGTAAAACTAAATTTCTGTAACATTTCCCATAAAATTAACTCCTGAAAAGCCTGGAATAGAATCTGTGGGAAGAATTCTGGTCATAGAGTGAGAGGCCCTGGGTTGAAATCCTGGTTCTGCCTGGGTGACCTTGGGCACATTTAATCTCTCTACTTTGTTTTCTCATCTGTAAAAGGAGGGAGACAGAAGAAATGTGGCACCTCCACCTCTAAATCTAGAATTAGAAGGGATTTTGGAGATCATGTAATCCAGCCTGAGGCCTAGACCCAAGAGAGGAAGTGAATTGCTCAAGGTCATACAATATCTGTCAAGGGCAGCTAGGTAGAGCAGTGGAAATAATGCCATACCTGAAGTTTATATCACCTCCTAGCTGTGTGACCCTGGACAAATCACTTAACCACTGCCTGCCTCAGTTTCCTCATCTGTAAATTGGGGATAACAATGACACCTGCTTCTTATAAGGATGTTATGAAGATGAAATGAAATAACATTTATTAAACACTTTGCATACCTTGAGGCACTCTGTTAATGATAGCTATCATCATTATTATTCTTAGCAGCCAAAACTAGAACCCACATCTCCTCATTCCTCATGCAGTGGCCTCTCTCTTCTACATACCACCTCTTGAAAGGCAAGTCCAAGAAAACCACTTCCTTGAATTGATAACCTCAGACTCATACATAGATCATAAAGTAAATGATGTCTGTGGGTGAGTTGAAAGGGCTATGATATTCCCAGGAAAGCACAGGAAAACCAATCCCGTCTCATTAATGGGGCCTTCTGTTACGGCAAGTCTGGGAATGGAGCTGCCTTCCTGGCACTCAGTCCTCTGTTTTCCTCTTCAAGTCATGGTAAAGTAGAACCCAGGGAAAAACAAAAACCTTTTCGCCCTGTCTGTTTTCCTTTCTTTTTTAGATTGGATTCACACACTCAAACAAATGTATTTATGACTGATTACCATTAGAACCTGGCTTGAAATGCTAAAGGAGGCTCTGATGCAGAATGAACATGTCACAAATGAAAACATCTTTAGACTCCAAGCATGTCATATTTTAAAATGACTATTTTCAGCAAGAAGAGAAAAGGAACTTCATCAGACTAGCTTTAAATGTAATTTAGACCTTAAATACCCCCCAAAGGATAGTATAAAGAAGGTACTTTTTTTTTCCCTTGGGAGAATGAGAGTGGCTCGAACCTGTGATTTCCTCGGTATATGGAACTCCCACCATGACAATGACTTCCATATATGCACATGGGTAACCCCTTTGTAGTCTTAGAAGGTATCCTGGGGCACGGAGAGGTTGCCCACAATAACGCAACCTGAGTGTATCCTAAGCAGGGCTTGTACTCAGGGCTTCCTGATGCTGTGACAAAGGTTCTTAACCGTAGGGTCATTTTCATTACACCCTTATAAGAAGCACGTGTCATTGTTATCCCCAATTTACAGGTGAGGAAACTGAGGCAGGCAATGGTTAAGTGATTTGTCCAGGGTCACACAGCTAGGAGGTGATATAAACTTCAGGTATGGCATTATTTCCACTGCTCTACCTAGCTGCCCTTGACAGATATTGTATGACCTTGAGCAATTCACTTCCTCTCTTGGGTCTAGGCCTCAGGCTGGATTACATGATCTCCAAAATCCCTTCTAATTCTAGATTTAGAGGTGGAGGTGCCACATTTCTTCTGTCTCCCTCCTTTTACAGATGAGAAAACAAAGTAGAGAGATTAAATGTGCCCAAGGTCACCCAGGCAGAACCAGGATTTCAACCCAGGGCCTCTCACTCTACGACCAGAATTCTTCCCACAGATTCTATTCCAGGCTTTTCAGGAGTTAATTTTATGGGAAATGTTACAGAAATTTAGTTTTACTCATGTTTTTGGTATATGTTTTCCTCCTAAGGGAATACTAAGAGAAGCTTCTCAGCAACTATGTTGTCCATTCCAGGCCCAATTGGTGCTGAAAATATAGATTTCAGGCACTTGAATGGGATAAAAAATTACATCTTCATTTCAACATAATTGGTTGCCTTTGTAATCCTATGAATTTTATTTTATGCATTTAAAAATGTGATTCTAGGGGCAGGTAGGTGGCACAGTGGATAGAGTACCGGCCCTGGAGTCAGGAGGACCTGAGTTCAAATTCGACCTCAGACACTTGACATTTACTAGCTGTGTGACCCTGGGCAAGTCACTTAACCCTGATTGCCTCACCAAAAAGCAAAAAAAAAGAAAAAAAAGGGAATCAATGTCTGTTGACTACACAGATCTTTAATATCTTTATTTAATATTGTATTAATTGTATTGTATTAATATTGTATTGCCTGTACTGAGAGAGTAAGGAATTTGCCCAGGATCATACCGCTGGAATGCCTTATCAGCAAGACTTGAACCTTGAACCTCATAACTTCCAGGTCAACTCTCTGCCTACTATACCATAGTCTCTGAAATAGATATATCTCTCTCTTCAGCACCACATGCCTTGTTATGTAATTTCTGGGGCACCTGCCTGGGTAGCCTGCACAGTATACTGCATATAATTGCTACTTAATAATAATCATAATAGCCAGTACTCACATAATGCATTAAGTGTTACAAAATATTTTGTATATGTTATTTTATCCTCACAAAAATCCTGGAAGGCAGGTGCTATTGTTATCCCAGTTTTACAGACGAGGAAATTGAGGGTAAAAGAGATGTAGTGACTTGCCCAGGATCACACTGCTAGTGTCTGAGGTGGGGTTTGAACTCAGGTCTTCCTGAGTCCAGGTCCTCTGCTCTTTTCCACTTTGCCACCTACTTTTGTTAAAAGGGGTTGAATCTGATAAGAACTGTGGAATCTGTAAACTGTGCAAAGCACCACGAACTATATTTTCTTTGGATTGTTATTTCTGTTCCATTAATGTAGAAAGAAAAGAGTAGAAATGAAAAGATTCATTTGAAAAAATCCAATCATTTTAAAAATGAACATAAAAGATCAAGTACATTCTGTTACATAAACCTACACAGACAGACACAGACATAGACACACACAGAGGTGGTCTTATGATTAACATTTCTTACTAAAAATTGATTAATCAGAATTTGATTCTGTTATCTTCTTTGATTTTATTAGCTGCTGGGCCGAGGGATAGAGGTCAGTTTCAAAGCCTCACACTCAAACTCTTCGCCTTTATTACATAAGTTATTATTTAACACCAAAGCTCTTACAAAACAGAGTTTCCTCAGTTTCACCGCCTTAATTGGGCAACTCCTCGAGACAATTGATACTGTGGACCCAGGCACAAGATAACAATCAATCAATCAACATTTATTAAGTGCCTACTATGTGCCAGCTGGGGCAGTTAGGTGGGTCAGTGAATAAACTGCTAGGCCTAAAGTCAGGAAGTCTCATCTTCCTGAGTTCAAATCTGGCCTCAGATATTTACTAGCTGTGTGACCCTGGGCAAGTCACTTTACCCTGTTTGCCTCAGGTTCATCTTCTGTAAAATGAGCTAGAGAAGGAAATGGCAAACCGCTCCAGTATCTTTGGTAAGAAAACCCCAAATGGAGTCATGAAGAGTCAGATGTGACTGAAATGACTAAACAAATATGCCAGGCACTACGGATACAAAAAGAGACAAAAGACAGTGCCTGTCCTCAGGAAGCTTACAATCTAATGAGGAAGACAACATGCAAACAAATATATACAAAGCAAGCTATGTGCAGGGTAAATAGGGAATAATTAATAGAGGGAAGGCACTGGAATTAAGAGGGGGTTGGGAAGGGCTTACTGTAGAAGGACTCTATATACACAACCTCTCAGGCAGGCCTAAAATCCTAGATTTCCTCAAAGCAACCTCCTGTTCCTTGGATTGTAGTTATGTGCCAGAGTCCTCTACCAGAATGGAGCTCCCACCCATAGGCTCACAGATTTAGAACTGGCTTTAAAGCTATCTAGTCAAACTCCCCCATTTTATAGATGAGAAAATTAAGGCTCCAAGAGGATCATAACTTGTCCAGGGTCACACAGCTACCTAGTATTGTAGGTAGGATTTGAATCTAGGCCTTCCTGACTTCAAGTCCAGTGCTTTACCACTATACCAATCTGCCTGTCCTCCCCACTCTTATGAAGGCTCTTATGGAAGGTTCATATCTCAATGAGAGAATAGCTAAAATCAAGTCAAGGCAACAAGCTTTTATTAAGCACTTACTAAGTCTAAGTGCCAGGCACTGTCTTAAGTGCAAAGAAAGGCAAAAAACATTTCCTGCTCTCAAGGTGCTCACAGTCTAATGGGGGAAATAACAAGCAAACCACCATATACAAAGAAGATTTCTACTGGATAAATTGGAGATGATCTCAGAGGGAAGGCCCAAAGATTAAGCAGGACCAGGAACGCCTCCTTGCAGAAGGAAGTATTTTAGCTGAGACTTGAAAGAAGCCAGAGAAAGCAGGGAAGCCAGATGGTGGTGATGAGGAGGGAGCACATTCCAGGCACAGAGGACAGCAAGTAGAAATGCCCCAGAGTCAGGATATGGAGGGAGTGTGTGGGAGGAAGAGCAAGGAGGCCACAGTCACTGATGGAAGAGTACATGAAGGGAAGAGAGGTAGAAGACTGAAAAATGGGAAGAAAAAGTCATGTGAAGCATCCCTTAACCCTAGGTTTTGTGAAAGTTATTTGTTTATAAATAGATATGTATATATGCACATAGATATATATGTATATCTAAACATTACATATTATAATAGATAATAATATAAAAATAAATGATATATAATGTTACTATATATAATATATTATATAACATTATTATATAATGTTATTATATATAACATATATACACACATTTATGTTATTCGGTCATTTCAGTTGTGTCCAACCTGTCTTCTGTGACTATGCGTAGGGAGCCCTGGAAGAGGAGGAGGAAGCTTTTGCTTGAGAGAAGAGAAGCTGAACTCTCTGCTAACTGCTCCTTAGTTCACACCTGACAACCGTGCTTACCAGTAATTTTGAGAAGGCTGTATTTCACTCAGGCTGTAAAGAAGGTATGTGGTTGTGAACCAAAGGCTGAATCATCATCCAAACTCCATTTGGGGTTTTCTTGGCAGAGATATTGGAGTGCTTTGCCATTTCCTTCTCCAGCTCATTTTACAGATGAGGAAACTGAGGCAAACAGGGTTAACTGACTTGCCCAAAGTCCCAGCTAATAATCGTCTGAGGGCAGATTTGAACTCAGGTCTTCCTGACTTCAGGCCCAGCCCTCTATCAACTGTGTCACCTAGCTGCCTATACTTATATGTTTGTGTGTGTATATATTACACACACACACACAGAGTAGCCCAGGACAGATTCTTAAGCTTCATGATCCTTGCATACCTAGCTACGTATATATATATATGCCACATGGTCAATCTAGTCACTTGTCCCTCAGCTTCTTAAAACCTTAGACTTGTGATGTAACAGCTTGGAAGTGGGGAAGCACCTTACAGATTATACCAGTTCAGCCTCTTTGTTTTATAGGTGAGGAAACAGAGCCATAGAGAGATTAAATGACCTGCCCCAGTCGCCTAATTTGGAAGCGACAGAATCAGTATTAGAACTTGAGGTCTCTGACTCCCAACCAAGTGTCATGCCACGTTGTCTCCCCAGTAATGTTGGCCCCGGAAGAACCCTTCCTAATCAGTGAGGGGTTCTTAACCTGGGGTCTGCAAACTTGACTTTTAAAAATATGTTGATAACTATTTCAATAAAATTGGGTTCCTTTGTAATCCTGTGTGTTTTATTGTATGCATTTAAAAATATTGTTCTGAGAAGAGATCCATAGGCCTTGCCAGACTGTCAAAGGGATTTATGACACAAGTAGGGTTAAAACCTCTGATCTAATATAATTTCCATATTTTATAGATGAAGACTCTGCAGGCCTGAGAAGAGGAGGGATTCCCAGTCATCTGTGGTCTCCAGATTCCCTGACCAGCTACCTTTATCCTTATCCTTATCCTTATTCATATGAAGGAGAAAATCAAAAGGGATACTGAGATGGGAAACTAAGGGACTTTTTTTTTGGTAGTCTCTCAGTTAAACCAGGAGCATGACAAATAGTTACTGGATATAGAATCTGAAAGTAAGGCTTTGTTACAAAAGTTGGACTCAATTTTCTAAGCCTGCTTCCCTCCCCCACAGAACACCCAGAGCCCCAAGATGCTGCTGCCACAGCTATACACCATGTATAATTCCACAGCGTGAAATAAATGAGCAAAAGGGACTATAAACAGTTTGGTCAAGCAAAAGCAAGACACACACACACAATGGAGCCCAGATATTTCAGACTTTCTTCCCCACAGAGCTGATCTAATCCACACTTGGCATAGAAGAGTTCTCACTGCTCTGCTTGGTCCTGAATGTGTAGGAAATCCTGGAGGGAGAAAACAGGAGAGAAAGGAGAGAAAGAAAAAAGAGAGAGAGAGAGAGAGAAGCAATGTGCTATAGAAGCGGCCTACAGGGAGAGCTGTTGGGGAGGGATCTTTACATTGGCAATGGGAATTCTAAGTCTCTGTAGCTCAGTGGGAGATGTGTGGTCCTTAGTGTTGCTGCTCCTTTGATCTGGTGGGGGAGTGGGGGGGAAAACCAACCTTGACCCCCCCCAAAAAAGGGACTACTGTAAAACAGCCAAATAAAGGGCAGAACCCCAACTCCTTTCTAAAGAAGGTATGTGGTTATAAACCAAAGGCTAAATCCTCATCCATAAAAAGGTAGTGTTCATCTCCCAAGTACATCTGTCTTCTCTGACTATGCATAGAGCCCTGGAAGAGGAGGAGAAAGTTTTTGCTTGAGAGAAGAGAAACTGGATTTTCTGTTACTTAGTCCATACCTGACAGTCTTGCTCACAAGATGAAGTGTCCTGTAAACCTGTAATTCTGCGAAGGCTGTATTTCACTCAGGTTGTAAGGCTGTTAGCAGACATGCCACTCATAATTCTTTGACTAAAATGAACGATGTCCCATCTAAGAATAACCTGCAAGATGGGATGGTACCTGTTTTGGAGGTTGTTGGGTGGTTTTTTGTTTATTTTATTTTTCACTTTGTCTACCACCAACTATAAGCACATGGGGATTCTACTAGGAAGAAATTTCACTGCATTCATCAATATTCACAGATCCCACACTACATTCAAGGAGAGTGGTAGTGCAGCATAGTCCTTAGAGGCTGGTCCTGATTAGACCTACCTGTGTTATTGTCTTGATTTTGAGCTAGCTAGGTAGGTAGACAGGTGGCCCAGTGGATAGAGCAGGGCCTGGAATCAGGAAGAAGTTCAAAATCCAGCCTCAGACATTTACTAGCTGTGTGACCCTGGGCAAGTCACTTAATTCTGTTTGCCTCAGTTTCCTCATCTGTCAAATGAGCTGGAGAAGAAAATGGCAAACCACTCCAATATCTTTGCCAAGAAAATCCCAAAAAAAAGGAGTCACAAAGAGTTGGACGCAACTGAAAAATGACTAAGCAACAACGAATGTTTGGAGAAGAAAATGGCAAACCACTTTGGTATCTTTGCCAAGAAAACCACAAATGGAGTCACAAAGACTGAAATGATTGAACAACAACAACAGGTGGATAGAAGCTCAATGCTCTGGTGGCCAGAGTACTGGAATTTGAGTCAGGGAGATCAGAATTCAAATCCTATCAAAGATATTCACTAGTTGTGTGAACCTTAAGCAAGTCACTTAGCCTCTCTCTGCCTCAGTTTCTTAATATGCAAAATGGGGATAATAATAGAACCTACCTCATAAGGTTGTTGTGAGAATCACAAGAGATAACACACGCAATGTATTATATAAATGCTAGCTATTGTTATTATAAATTATAAATAAATGTTATTATAAATACAGGCTTTGTGACCATGGGCAAATGCCCATGACAATGCCCCAAACATCTTAATGCCCCACACAACTATGAAGTGCAGAATTGCATTGTGGCTCCAAGGTGAGTTCCCTAGACTCCAAGGCATTGTGCCAGGTGCTAGGAATGTGAAGATGAAATTCTAATAGCCAAGTGAGAAATGTATACAAACGTTGGAAGATGACAAAATAAGGTAATTCACGTAGCAGAAAGAGCACTGACTTTGGAGTCAGAAGCCTTGTGTGGCCTTACCACCTGTGGGACACTAAGCAAGTCATTTTGTATATTGTATCTATATCTATATTGTAGTCATTTGGGTGAGTACATTATTAGCAAAAGCTACTGGACTGTAAACTCCATGAGGAGAAGTGCAATACCTTATTCTTCTGCATATACTCATGCACAATATTGCATGGTCACACTGTTGGATCACCTAGGACAGTTCCTAAGGGGTGTTCAATATATATTGAATCTCTGAGCCTATTTCCAGCATCACAACCCTAAGCAACAGCCCACAGAGAGGTATAACAGATATTATAACTCGATGGTCCTGGAAAGGTTATTTATCGTCTTCTTTCAGCTTCCTAGGATTTAGATTTGGAAGAGACTTTAGTGGTTACCTAAAGTAGGAATTCTTACCCTTTTCCTCAGAACTGTTTTTAAATGCAAAAAATAAAATAAATAGAATTACAAAGGAAGTCAGTTCGATTGAAATACAGTTATCAACCTATTTTATCGAAAAAGCAAACAAACAAACAAAAAAACAAGTTACCTGGGTCCCAGGTAACTTCTGACCAGTATCAACCCCTTCATGTTACAGATGATGAACTGAGACAGAGATAAGTGAGGTGACTTGTCCAAGATCACATGGGTAGGTAGAAGCATAGGTCACAGACCTAGATCTGAAGGAACCTCCAAGGTCATCTAATGCAAACATCTCATTTTACAGATGAAGAAACTGAGACACATGGAAGTTAAGGGACTTATCCAAAGTCACATAGATTGTAAGCATTGTAGGTAGGACTTGAACTCAGGTCTTTTGACTTCAGAGCTGGTGCTCCTTCTCTACCATGGAATAAATTACAGAGTCAGGATTCAATTCCAGGACCTCTGACTCCAGGTCCATTGCTCTATCCACTGCACCCGGTGACATTTAAATACTCTGTGTGCAGCATATGAATGTGCTTCTGTTAAGCTTTTTTCTGGTTAGCATTTTAAGTAATTTTCATGACTTTAGGCTCTATCTTCCCAATTAGGCATTGCAAAATCTTGGGTTAGGGAACTACATCTTCTGTTTTTTTATTTCCCCTTTTCCCACTGACTCCATGCCTTGTGTTTTTTTCCTATTAATGAAAGTCTGTCTTTTCTCTTTCCTACCTTTCTCCTACTCATTGAAAAAAAACAAGACAGACAAAATCCTTTGAGCAAAATAAATTTCCAAATTGGCAACATTAAAAAAAGGTCTCAGTGTGCATTAAGTCCATCACATCTGTATCTAGAGGTAGGTAGCATATTGATCATGAATACTCTGGAACTTGGTCATTTCATTTATCAATTGATTGTCTTTATAATAGTGCTGCTATTACATAAATTGTTCTTCTGGTTCTGTTTATTTTACTCTCATCAGTTCATATACGTCTTCCAGGTTTCTCCAAAACCATCCCTTTCATCAATTCCTGTAGCACAATACATAATAATATTTCATCACATTAATTTATCATAAGTTTTTCAGTCATTTCCCAATTTGTGGTCATCCCCTCAGTTTCCAATTCTTTGCCCCCACAAAAAGACTGCTATACATATTTTGGATATATGGCTCTTTTCACTCTTTCTTTGATCTCTTTGGGAATATAGACCTAGGAGCAGTATCATACATAGAGAGTATAATAGCTTTTGAGGCACAATTTCAAATCACTTTCCAGAATGGTTGGACCAGATGAAAGCTCCACCAACAATGCATTAATGTACCTGTTTTCCCCATAACCCCTCCAACATTTGTCATTTTCCTGTTTTGCAAACTTTGTTAATCTGAGAAGCATGAGGCAGAGCCTCAGAGTTGTTTTAATTTACATTTCTCTAATTATTAGTGATTTAGAGTGTTATTTTTTTTTCATATGGCTATTCATAGCTTAGATTTCTTCCTCTGAAAACTTCTTGTTTATATCCTTTGCCTATTTGTTGATTGTAGAATGGCTCTTATTCTTATAAACTTGACTGAGTTCCCTATATATCTTACAAATGAGACTTTTATCAGAGATGTTTGCTGAAAGGATTTTTTCTCTTTTACCTGCTTTTCTACTAATTTTCTTCACATTGGTTTTGTTTGTGCAAAACCTTTTTACTTTTATGTAATCAAAATTATCCATTTTATCTTCTGTGATCCTCTCTGTCTTGTGTTTGGTTATGAACTCTTTCCCTATCCATCTTTCCCTCACTCTTCTAATTTGCTTACAATGTCACCCTTTAAGTATAAGACATATAACCATTTAGAGCTCATTTTGGTATGCAGAGTGAGATATTGGTCTATACCTAGTTTCTGCCAGGCTGCTTTCTAGTATTCCCAGCAATTTTTGCTGAATAGTGAGTCCTTATCCTACTAGATAGGACCTTTGGATTTATCAGACACTAGCTACTTGCTTCTGTATATTACATGCCTAATCTGTTCCACTGATCAACCTCTTTATTTCTTAACCAGTACCAAAATATTTTGATGATTACTTGCCCCTTTTCCTTGTAAGGAAGGGCCTGGTGCACAGAGGGTGCTCAATAAATGTTGGCGAGCTCTCTGACTGTGTCTTATCTCTCAGTATGAGATCCTTAATGTTACAATGACAGGCGCCTCATAGAAAGACCTAGAGATGGAGAGATTGAAACTGATACCCCCTTGGAAACATATAAATATCATGGAAACAAATAAATATTTCATCAGATTCTAACTCTAAGCCATTCTCATAAATTCTTAAACATATCTGTGGCACAATTCTCAGTGCCTGATTAAAGTCAAAGTATAGTTGGGGATAGAGGGAGGTAGAGAAGAGACGGAGGAAGAAGGCAGAGAGGAAAGGACAGTAACAACAAATGGCACATTTCTATATTTTTTAGTGGTCTAAAATATTCCATCAAATATTAACTAAATATCTATGATGTCCATAGACCCTCCTTTAATTTATTTTGGGGGAGGCTTTATAGGCTGGTAGCTCTATAGCTGGAAGAGGACTCATATGCCTTCAATATGAGATTTGTGGATCTTTTTCCTCTTTCTTTGATCTCTTTGAGAATACAGACCTAGTAATAGTATTACTGGGTCAAAGGGTATATGTGTATATGTATGGAGATATGTATATATATATGTGTGTGTGTGTGTATGTGTGTATGTATGTATGTCTATACATATACGTATATATACACGTCTCCATATATACATATATAAATATATTTGTTTCAATTGTGTGTTTACACATATATGTATATGTGTATATATAAATGTGTATGCATCTATACATACACATATACATATATCCACACACACAAGGATATGAACCTACTTAACCTTGGGTAGCTGGTTGCACAGTAGCTAAAATGCTAAACTTGGAGTCAGAAAGACCTGAGCATAAATCCTACTTCAGACACTTACTAACTGTGTGACCCTGGGCAAGTCTACTAACTTCTGTTTGCCTCAGTTTCCTCACCTGTAAAATGGGGTAATAATAGCACCTACCTCCCAGGGTTGTTGTGAGGATCACATGAGGAAATAATTGAAAAATGCTTAGCATAGTCCCTGGCACATAATAAGCACTGTATAAATGTTAGCTGTTACTATTATTATTATTATTATTATTATTATCTGTATGACCCTGATCAAGTCACTTCATCTCTCTGTGCCTCAGTTTCCTCATCTTTAAAGTGAAGGGGTTGAAGTCAAGGACCTCTAAAATCCCCCATTAGCTCTAATTCCTATGAAATCTAGGACTGTGCAGCCCCCAATTCTTGAGCAGGAAGTAATATCATAATAATTACATAGCACTTTATAGTTTAGGATACTAGATTCAGACCTGAAAGGGACCTCCAAGGTCACCTAACCCCATTCCCTAATTTTTTTTTTTAGACAATTGGGGTTAAGTGACTTGCCCAGGGTCACACAGTTAGTAAGTGTCAAGTATTTGGTCTGAGGCCAGATTTGAACTCAGGTCCTCCTGACTTCAGGGCTGGTGCTCTATCTACTGCACCACCTAGCTGGCCCCCATTCCCTAATTTTCAAGATGAAGAAACTGAGACCCAAAGAAGGAAAGCCAACCCAAAGTCCCAGAATTTACAAAGCACTTTTCTTGCAACAATCCTAGGTAGCATCAGCAGGATAAGTATTATTATTCCCATTTGACAGAGGAAGAAACTAGGGCTAAATGACTAGCTTAGGTCACACAGATAATACAAGTCCGAGTTCTGACCTGAATTCAGTCTCCTGCCTCTAAGTCCTATGTTCTTTCCACTATCCATATTCCCAGGAGGCAGTCACAAAAAATATTGGACTTGGAGTCTGGAAAGCTGGGTTTGAATCCACTTATTTAAGTGTATAGGCAAGTCATGTCACCTTCTGAAGCCATAGGTGAGGAATCACCTAAAAAAAATGATGCTAACAATACTTGTAATACCTCCATTGCAGCACTGATGTGAGGAAAGTGCTTTGTAAATGTTAAAATGCCATCCAAATGTGAGCTGTTGTTATTTCAAAATGTCAAGACTAGCACCAGATGCAGAAAAAATGTTACATCCCTCTAAATAGTGTCAGGAATGATTCTGGCTGGGGCTGGAGGCAGGATAATGGAGTCACCAATGATTGTTGCTACCTGGATTACAGAGCAGGGAGTTAAAGCCACGAGGGTCCTTAGAGATCAATCAGTTCAAACCCCTTATTTTGCAAACGAGGAAATGGTGGCCTTGAGAGGAGAGGTGAATTGCTCAAGACTATTTAGACAGGAAGTGACAGGTAGGATTTGAATCCAGGAGCTCTGCCTCCCGATCTGGTCTTCTTTCCACTATACCTGCTACCTCTCATTAGTCCTGGTTTTGTTTCACAGCAAACTTATATGGCAGCATGGGTTTTGTTAAAGTTTGTAATGCATAAAATAACTCACTTATAAATGATTTAAGGTTTACAATGAATTTCCCTTTCCCACAACCACCATGAGACGTAAGTGATGCACATATGATGATCCCAATTTTTTGGTCTGAAGTTATATAACACAGATAGAGTGCCAGGCCTGGAGTCAGGAAGACTTACCTTCCTGAGTTCAAATCTGACCTCAAACACTTACTAGTTGTGTGACCTTGGGCGAGTCATTTAACCTTATTTGCCTCAGTTTCCTCATCTGTTAAATGAGCTGGAGAAGGAAATGGCAAACCACTCCAGTATCTTTGCCAAGAAAACCCCATATGGGGTCACAAAGAGTTGAACAGACTGAAATGACTGAACAACAACTATGATATCGTGGGAGTAAGGAAATCCTGAGACCCTCCCACTAACACATACTGGCCACGTGACCTTGGGCAAGTCATGTAACTTCAGTGTTTTAGGCAACCCACTAAAATTTTAAGTTGTAGGAAAGGTGTCAACCTGCATGGGTGGAAGGAGTTTCCTCACTTGGGAGCTCTCTAAACTAATCACAGGTCCAGTCTCTATTCTAATTCTAAGGAATTCCCAATGTAGAAAATCCCTCTGGTATAAACCAGCTACTCATGTGTAACTTGAAATGTTAGAGAATTGCCCAGGACACTCCAGAGGTTAAATGACCTACCCACTGTCACATGGCCAGTACAGATTGGCCGAAGATTTGGACTTAGGGCTTCTTAATTCCCAGGTCAACCCTCTATTATTTCTGGCTGGCCGTCATCTTCATTAGCCAGAAGGATATGACAATATGGATATCATCCTCAGTAGTGACACTGTCATCATCATTACAGCAGGCGAACTTCGAATGAGATAAAGTATGGAAAGCACTTTGCAATCATTCTCTTATTTGAGCCACACAACCATCCTATGATGTAGATATTACAGGTATTATGGTCCCCATTTTACAGATAAGGAAAACTGAGGACCAGAGAAATTTAATGATTTGTCCATGATCACACAATTAACCAAGTGTGGGAGATTCCATCTTTCCATATAGCAATTCAAATTATAGCAAATAGGAAAAGACCTTCAGCAGTCAAGTCATCAGAACATCACAAGAGATGATCTTTCCATCACCAGTTAGGCATCTTGTCTAGATAACTTCTAAGACCTTTCCAGTTTTATTATGCTATGATTCTAAGTCAATTTGTTGCTGTTGTTGTTTAGTCATTTCCATTCATGTCCAACTCTTTGTGACCTTATTTGGGATTTTCTTGGCAAAAATACTGGAGTGGTTTGCCATTTCCTTTTCCAGCTCATTTGACAGATGAAGAAACTAAGGCAAACAGGGTAAGTGTCCAGCATCATACAACTAGTATCTGAGGTCAGACTTGCACTCAGGAAGATGAGTCTTCCTGATTCCAGACTCCAAACTTTATCCACTGCACCACCCACTTGCCCACGTTCCATAGGATAGCAGAGGCTAGTGACTATTCTAATTCAAATTCAAATTCAAATCTAACCTCAGATACATACTAGCTGGGCAAGTCATTTAACCTCTGTTTACCTCAATTTCTTTAGCTATAAAATGAGGATAATAATAGCACCTACCTTCCAGGGATTGTTGTAAGGACCAAATAAGTTAACATTTACTAGCTATGTGACCTTGAGCAAGTCACTTAATCTCTATCTGCCTCATTTTTCTCAACTGTAAAAGGAGGATAATGATAGCACTTATCTCCCAGGGGTTATTGTCAGGATCAAATAATAACATGAAACCACACCATGATTGGCTAAACATAACCAATAAAGTCTATTTGTTTTTACAGCTTTTCATATGAGGGAACAATGTACTCCTCTTCCTCCCTCAACACTCAGCTAGCACTTAGGGCAGGGGTCTAGAATAATTATCTATTATATCTATACTACAAAAACAAAAGTTAGAAAATGCCCAAACCGAAGATGTGGGAAAATTGGAACACTAATGCATTGTTGGTGGAGTTGTGAAATGATCCAACCATTCTGAAGAGCAGTTTGGAACTATGCCCAATAGGCTACAAAAATGTGCATACCCTTTGACCTAGCAATACCACTTCTAGGGCCATATCCCAAAGAGATCATAAAAAAGGGAAAAGGACCCACATGTACAAAAATATTTATAGCAGCTCTTTTTGTGGTGGCAAAGAATTGGAAATTGAGAGAATGGCCATCAATTGGGGAATGATTGAACAAGTTGTGGTATATGAATGTAATGGAATACTATTGTGCTATAAGAAATGATAAGCAGGGGGACTTCAGAAAAACTTGGAAAGACTTGTATGGACTGATGCTGAGTGAAGTGAGAAGAACCAGGAGAATGTTGTACACAATAACAGCCACATTGTGTGATGACCAATGTTGATAGACTTAGCCTTTCTTAGCAATGCAAGAATCTAAGACATCTCCAAAAGTCTCACAATGGAAAATGCTATCCACATCCAAAGAAAAACTATGGTGTTTAAATGCAGATAGAAGCATACTATTTACTATTTTTTCTTCTGTTTTGTTTTGTTTCCTCTTTCTGATGGTTCCTCCTATTGGTTCTAATTCTTCCTTACAACATGACTAATGTGAAAATATGTTTAATAGGAATGTTTATGTATAGCCTATATCAGATTGTGCACCATTTTGGGGAGGGAGGGGGAGAAAAATTTAAAACTCAAAAGTGTATGGAAGTGATTGTTGAAAACTAAAAATAAATTAATAAAAAAAAAAAAAAGAAAATACCCAAACCTCTCATATATTGGCAAGTCTTCCTTAACTACAAGGTTTTCGTGAGAGATCTTTTGAGAAAGTGGAAAATACTATATTGGTGATATCAAAGGGGTAAGTCTGTAACTCAATATGGAGCCATTGGGTCAAATCCAGCCCAAACCAACTAGGTCACTGGGAATTCAAAACTCCTGCCTTCTGTCATGACAGCAGTTCTGGGATGAAATGAGTCAACCCTGCCTCAATCCACCCTGGGACTGAATCTGTCTGTACCACTCTACATTATGGAAAAACAAAGAGGTTTTTTTTTCTCTTCTTAGCAAAAGGTGGATTTCCTGCTGTACCTCACCCCCAGAAAAGAATGAGGCAAGTGGACAGATATTTACATTTGACTTTTAGATATATTTTCTGAGGAAAGGAAATGTTATTGTTCTCTGAGGCACATCTCACCCATATGATATTTACTGTCCTGAATTACATCAAAGGACATCCTAATGCTCTATCATTGTTAATTAGGTTCTATGACTGTGGTAGATGTCTTGTTAAGCACATTTTATGGATGGGCCAACTGAGGACAAAATAGAAAATGAGAAATTTCCCATGATTAGACAGTGAGTCAAAGTACAATCATGAATAAACCTGAGATTGTTAGGAACCAGTCCCCCCCTCCTTTTAAAATAACATTTTTGTTTTTAAGTCTTTCTACAAGCATCCACTTTTAGACTATCTTTTCAAACCGCAGGATGGATAGAGCAATAGTTCTGGAGTGAGAAAGAACTGAATTCAAATCTAACCTCAGATACTTACAAGCTGGGCAAGATAACCTCTGTCTGCCTCAGTTTCCTCAACTGTAAAAGGAGAATAATGATAGCACTTATCTCCCAGGGGTTGTTGTCAGGATCAAATAAGTTAGTATTTGTAAGGCTCTTAGCACAGTGCTCTGCATATAGGTGCTTAATAAATACTTTTTAAAAATAGTTTACTATATGCCAGGTACATGGTACCTGGGGATACAAAGATAAATGCAAAACCAGCCCCTGACCTCAAGGAGGATATACGCTACCATAGGCAAGCCCGTGCACATGCAAATAAATAAATAGGCAATAAATCCAAAGTAATTCTGGGAATGGGAGAGACACAAACAACTGGGGGGATCAGGAAAGATCTCTTGTACCCAAAGCTCCTGCCAGATGTTTCTACAACTTCTCCCTCCTCCATGAAACAATAATTTTCAATGAACGTGTTTCTGCTTCAAAAGATCACTTTTTAAAATAGAGATGCTGATTTGCATATTTGATCAAGCAAAATAAGCTTCCAATCAATCAGTACAATTGTAGAGTATGTTATATGTCATTTTCTGTACACGTTATACTGTCACAAGCATCAGTTGAGCATTTGTATGCCTCATACTGTGCAAAGTGCTAAGTTTACCAAGGGGGAAAATGGGAGATTCCCAAACAATTTATACAAGACAATGGTTTCCAATGTATCTACTCAAGCCAAGACTCTTTTGATACTTGAATACATTGTTATGAACTTCCCTTTCAGTTTTTAAACCCAAGTATTCCCTCCTCTGAGATTACCCCAAGGAAATATTCTTTTGTCTGAATAATGCAGCAGCGTTCTATAGGTTTCTCCAACCCCACTGACCACCTCCAACCTCTTCCCAAATTACCATCCAGGCCCTAGAGTTTGAATGCTGAGTGCCCAGAAAAAATCTAGAAAAGGCCTCCCCTTTTAATCCATCACCTGGAAGTAACTAGGTGTTATAGTAGATAGAGTATTGGACCTGGAGTCAGGAAGCCCTGAGTTCCTTACTAGCTGTGTGACTCTGGGCAAGTCACTTAACCTCTCTCAGTCTCAGTTTCCCCATCTACAAAATAGGAATAATAATGGCACTTATTTCATTGCAGATTTGTTGTGAGGATGTAATAAAATGTATAAAGTACTTTGCAACCTTGGAGCACTATACCAGTGCTAGCTATTATTATTTCTCAAAATAATCAATCAGACCTCAAAGTGGTCTCAAATTCTACTGAAGTAGTGGTACAGAATAGTCCCTACTCCCTTCACTCAGAGGTAGAGTCTCTCTAAATAATCATTTATCTCTAGCTCTTAAGGGTTTTTAAATTTACTTTTTTTTCATCCATCCCTATTCAACCTCACTTGATATATTTTGTTCTTAAGGATGATCAATCAGTCTATAAGCATCTATTATGCACCCACGATATTCCAGGCACTGTGCTAAATGCTGGGGATGCAAAAAGAGGCAAAAGACAGTCCCTGCTCTCAAGGAGCTTACAATCTAATGGGGGACAAAACATGCAAGAAATATAAAAAAGCAAACTACATACAGGATAAATAGGAAATAATTAGCAGAGGGAAAGAAGACACTGGAATTAAGAGGGGTTGGGGAATGCTTCCTGTAGAAGGTGGGATTTTAGTTGGGACTTGGAAGCCAGGGAGGTCAGTAGGCAGAGTGGAGGAGGCATAGCGCTCCAGGAATGGGGGAACCTCCTTTTTCAAAAGGCCTTGAAGTGGGAAAAGAAGAGAACTAGAATGATCTTCTTTCTTTTTTCTTTCTTTTTTTCTGTGTTTTGGTCTTTGTATCCTACCATGGTTCCTGGCACATAATAACCATTTCCTAGCTAAGTGACCTTGAATAAGTCCTTCCCCTGCTCTGAGACTTCTTTCTTCATTTTATAAAATAGGGATAATAATCCTTGCACACTGCCTACTTCCTGGGGTTGCTAATGAGGAATTTGCTTTATAAATGCTAAAAATCCTATAGAAATAAGAGATGTTTAATAAACACTTGTCCAGTTGAAATGAACTGATTTAATCAGCACAGATATTCTCTTCTCTAACACAGATGAAACCCAGAATCTCAGAAGATAATATCTGGAAGATAATCTCAGTGGCCACCTACTCCAACCCACACCTGGAGTCACAGAACCCCTCAGTCATGGAAATATAGAGCCACACTCACAGAAGCTCAGAATTGTAGGGTTCTGAGTGACCATCTAATCCAACTTGTATCTGGATAAAAATCCCCTTAAACAAAGACTCACTTCTTTCACAACATGACTAACGTGGAAATATGTTTAATATGATTGTGCATGTATAGCCTATATCAGATGCCGTCTTAGAGAGGGGGGAAGGAAAGGAGGGAGAAAAAAATTTGGAACTCAAAATCTTAAAAAAGTGAATGTTGAAAACTATCTTTACATGTAATTGGAAAATATAAAAATAAATAAATATAAAATAAAATAAAAAATGAAATAAAATGTAATTGGAAAAAAATAAAATATTAACTGGAAAAAATAAACAAATAAAATTTTAAAAATTTAAGGGGAGGCAGGAAGGAGAAAAAAATCATAGAATTTCAAAGTTGGAAAGAACTACGTGACCCTTCCAGACCAACCCATATCCCCAAAACAATCCTCACTAAAACATACCTGATAAGTGGTCAACCTGTCCCTGCTTGAATACTGCCAATGCAGGGGAACCCACCAACTCTGGAGGTACACCAGCCCACTTTTAGATAGCTAAAAGGCAACCTGGCAGGGTAGCTAGAATGCTGAATTTGGCATCAGGGTTCAAATTCCAACTGAGGTACCTCTGAGCAGTGTGACCTGCACCTTGTGTACAGACGGCCTTCATGAGTTGTTGTGGCCAAAAAATATTTATCTACCAGTGATCAAACATCTGATGATGAGTCTGTCCACAGAAAAACCACTCATGGCTACTTCTGGATGAGAGACAGTCACATTGCACCTCTACTCTAAGATTTTCCACCTTGGGAGTATATGCTGTAGTTTTTGCCCTATTCCTATTACCTTAGACCCTAGGGTCACCCCCATGCTATGAAGAGGCATTAGAACAGCTCTTTAATGGGCACTTCCTAGCATGTGATACCTTTATTTTATGTCTATCATTATAACCCAAAGACTAAGATAGTCCGATGAACATGGTATAAAAAATGACGGGGATAGGGTCTTAAGAACTTGCAGGCATACTAGATGAACTTGGAAAAACTTGACCCAAGATTAAAGAAGGGAGGAAGGCTGCCTGGCACAGTAGAAAGAGCACTGGCTCTGGGGTCATAGGATTTGGGTTCAAGTCCTCTGAGAGCACTTGAAATAAGTGTAATTCTATGATCATATGATGATATGAAAATAAAATGAGAGAGTTAGGTGAGATGGTGTCTGAGGTCCCTTCTAGTTTTAAATCTATGATCCCAAAGACTAAAAAGTCCAGGCTCAGCAATAATACACAAGCTCAGGCTTTGGCTGGACAGAGTCCACTCCTTTCCACGGTGATTTCTGGTCTTTGCTTTCTTTCTTTATGTAAACAACTGACCTGCTTATGTAGAAAAGAAACAAAATGGAGTGCATGCAATATATACCATGTTATCAAATGGACTGGATTGAGATGACTGTGAAAAAGAGTGACCAAAATACAGGGATTAAAAATTAACTAAAACTAGGTAGGAATAGAGAAAGAAACAAATGGACCCAAAGTCAAGAGAATTTGGGATGGGGACAGAAAGAAACAAAGATAATATGCCAGCAAATGAATGGATAAATTTTTTAAAAGTATTTTTAAATGCTTATTCTATGCCAAACACTGTGCTAGGTTTTGAGGATAAAAATATAAACACTGAGACAGTCCCTGCCCTCAAGAAGCTTATACTTTAATAGGATGTGACACATGTAGGAGAATGGTAGCCAGGGAAGGAAGTTTTTACTGGGGAATCACGGAGACGAAGAGTTGATCCATAAAACAATCAATTAGTGATGTAGCCATGATCTCATCTGAGTTGGGTACTTTCTTCACTAATGCAGATAGCAATCCAGTCAGGCCTTCTTATCCCTTACCATTCTTACCCATTTGGTTCTGACCTGTGACATACTTACCCTTATGATTCCATACATCTTCCATAGAGGATCCTCCCTTTCTCTCATATACTCATGGGCTTTCTCTTCAGAAGAGCTACATAATCTTTACTCACTTGGGAATTAGAGGCTGAGATAAGTTTAGGGATGTTGTTCCACCCACCCCTGCACCCCAATTAGAATGGAAACTCCTTGAGAGAATGTATTGTTTCAGTCTTTGAGTTTGTACTCCCATCACCTAGCCGTGAACATAACAGGTGCTTAATGAAGAGGCCTATGGCATGCTGCTGTCTCAAGACTGAATCTGTAAACCTCTCTTTTTCTTCAATATAGTAGAAGTAGGGGTCCAGGCACTAAAGGCTTTTCTTTATGAGGCCCAGACTTCAATGATTTAGGACAAATGGGACTAAAATGTGGAGGTAGGAAGGATAGGAGCTATGTTTTTAGAAGCAACCACTAAAGTTAATCACATGACCAGCAAGATGGAGGACTAGATATTTCTCCAGTTCTCACTAGGTTTGAAGAATTCCAAGAAGAGGAATTATGAGCCAGATGTAGAGGAATTGCAACTGTTCCCAGAGTAGCAGAAAACAGGAAGCCCAAAATGATATAAGCCTTATTTATTAACAGTGGAGAATTCACTTCTCCTTCCCCACCAGCCCCCACACTCCAGCAGGGCACACAAACTGACCCATGGGCTTGTGCTCTGGGACTCAGACATTTCACTGTTGCTGCAGTCTTTACTGACATATAACACCCTTGCCCACCGTTAGTGTCCTGTTGCAACATGCAGTAGACCTCAACTCTTCCTGGACAGTTACAGAGAAGGTTAAGGAATAGGATAGGGGAGAATTGTTCTTTCCTTATTCCTAGAGTGATGCCTAGGTTTCAGCCAAAGTGGCTGAAACTCTGACCAGAATGCCTGAATGGAGTGCTATATATATAGATCACCCCTAGGGGAAAAAAGCACCTCTGTTTCAAACCAAAAGGCTCTCTGGTTCTATGGGAAACTCCTTACTAACAGAAATGGTTTCCTAGGAATTCATCTCCTGACTCCCACCCCCACCCCCCTTGTTGTTGTTTGTCCTTCTTTCTCAAAGAGGACCAATGACAATAGGAGGGTGATGTCTTGTGAATTGGAGCTGTGCAAAGTCCTCAGCCTCACTCTTCTTCCAGTTCAGGGGCAAGACAAAAGTCAAAGTGACTGGTGATGGCCCAGGATGCAGGGGGTGCTTAGAGTGGAAATGCAGTGAGGATTGTCCTTACTTTGGAGAGGGGGAAAGACAGCTGAGGATTCTACACTCAGATCCCTCATGATTTCTATTTCCCAACAAAAGCTTATGGTATAGAGTATGTGATATGCCATTTACAGCACATGCTGTGGGATGAATGCTTCCCCCTGCCCCTGTCCTTCTCCTTTCTCCCTCCCCTCACAAATCTGACTTTATAAAATTTGAGTGCAGTCTAAAATTGTGCTCTTGGCCCCGCTTGAAAAGCTCATGTCTAACAGGTTTTCCTAAACAGCAGCTTTCCACTGATATCCTCTTCAACCCTTCCTCACCCCCTTCTCTCAAACTCATTCAGGAGTTGATGCTTCAAGGTAAGGGAGGTAGATCCTAAAGGGCAGAAACTATTTTCACAGAGAACATGGATGCAATGCCAATTGACAGCTTTATGGATGGTGAGTGGCTTAATAAATGCTTGGTGATCGATTGGTTGATCATCTCACTGCAATGCTCATCCATTCTTGCTCACTTCCCAGAACCTCTCTCCCCCACCCCCTCCTATACTCCTCACTGATCCATGAGGTTGGAAAGAATTTCTAGGAAGAAAAAGGCAGGCAGATAGTATAGAAAAGGACCCCTTGGAGTTTGCCTTCCTAAAGAGCTGCATTTTGGACTGTGGCTTGGAATCCACTTCCATTGGGAGATGCTCACAGCAGCAGAGAAGGCTCTGTAGAGTTGAATGCCACAGAGCAACGGCAACCCAGGCAGAGGGGATGGACCCCAGGGAATAATAAGGTTTGTCAGCTCTGCAACTGAGCAAGAGGCATCCCCAGGAGTGGAGCACTGCAGCAAGTGAGCAAGTAAGAGGGACCCAGCTGGGTTAGTCTCCTCCTCAGTCATAAAAAGCCCATTGAAGCTGGGAGGAGCAGTTCTGGGGGTAGTGGGAGAGAGTAATTCTTTGTCAGTGTGCATTTGCATTGTTTTTTTCCTTTCAGAGACTTCATTTTAGGACTAATATACAGGCCCAGCCTGCAACAATATTCTCCTCCCCAATACTACTTTATTATAACTACCAAGGGTGAAAGCCCAAAGCAGGTCATTCAACCAATTACCTTTTTTACTCCATTGGTCTGAATATAGGTTGCCTCCAAATATGAGACATGCCCATAAAATAATTTCTCTTTGAAGGAAAAGGAAAAAAATCATCTGCATACAGTCAACTGAACAAGAATTTAATAAGCACCTGCTATTTGCCAGGAATGGTGTTAAGCAGTGGTGACAAAGAAGGACAAAACAAACAAAACCTCAAGGAATTCAGTCCAATATGGGGGAGATAGCATGTAAGCAGCTACTACAACCAAGTTATAGACCAAATACACTGAGGGCAGTCTCAGAGGGAAAGCCCTAAGATGAAAAATTATGGGTCTTAAATATTTCAAGATTTCTATGATCTCATAGTGTGGGGAGCCCCTCCAGCTGTGCAGATGACACCATATCCATGCCTTCTTAACCTATGGGAATCTTCTCTGTCTTCCTATAAATCCTCCTCAGGGGGACATTCTGGGCAGTTCTTCCTGTTCTCCTATAAGTTTGTCCCAGAAGGTCCATGGGCTTCCAGATATGCAACGTGCTCATAAAATATCTTGGAAAGAAAAATCATAAGCACACAAAATGAGTGAGACCTTTCTCCAGATGTCCTAGCACTGAATGGGTACCAATGGAGTTGTTCCTCAGTCTCACCCTATGGCAGTTTTATACAAGTTTTATACAAGTTTGATTTGGGAAGCATGTGGCCTATATGAAGGCCAATGGGGTATATAATATTTTATTATTTGTTCTTATAACAATCATGATGGGCAGAGAGCTGGCCTCAGAGCCAGGAGGACCTTGTTTCTGGTCTTTACCTCTGCCACATATCGGCTATGTGACTCCATGCAGTGCTACAGGCAACTTTTTAAAACTATAGATTGCAGAGCAATTTCTAGTCCTGAATTCGTAGAAGGAATTCCTCACTAGTAGCTCCTGATATTAGTTGAAATCACACATGTCTCTGTCAATCAATCAATCAACAAGCATTTATTAAGTACCCACTGTGTTCTAGGTACTGTACTAGGTGCTGGGGATACAAAGACAATAATGAAACAGTCCTTGACCTTAAGGGACTTAACATTCTATTAGGGAAGAAAATAGGCACGTAAATTAATACAATATGTCCCAAAAGTCCTAGTGCAGTTTTAAGCTACTAAAGTTTATTATTAAAACTTTAGAAAATAAGCTATTCAAGTTTATTAAAGCTTAAAACTGAACTAAGATATGTGTAATTCTTTGTCAGTGTGCATTTGCATTGTTTTTTCCTTTCAGAGACTTCATTTTAGGACTAATATACAGGCCCAGCCTGCAACGATATTGTCCTCCCCAATACTATTTTATTATAACTACCAAGGGTGAAAGCCCAAAGCAGGTCATTCAACCAATTACCTTTTTTACTCCGTTGGTCTGAATATAGGTTGCCTCTAAATATGAGACATGCCCATAAAATAAGGAGCAGAGTAAAGAATAAAATTCTCCATTAAAGAAATAGATGAGTGTAAAAGAAAATGGACTGACTGTGTCACAAAAGCAACAGATAAGCAATGGAAAGCCCATATGCTCCACTGGGGAGGATCTTGAAAGACAAAAGAAAACACAGAGGGCCCCAGCACACTGGGTGGACCCCCTGTGACAAACTGACAGGACACTGGATGGGTAGACTTGGAGGTGCATCGGGCATCATTGGAATACTCATTCTGATGAGATCACAGATGTATTTGATTACATTGTGTATACATACAAAACAGTGTACATTATTATATATCTTTCAGCCTCTGAATAATGTGTCATATGTAGTAAACTGTTAATACCTATTTGATGAACAAATGAATGGAATAGCTGTATATCAAAACACACACACACACACACACACACACACACACACACACAGAGTCAGCCAGCAGATCTACTTTTAGCAGATGGTTTCTACATTCTCATCCTCTAATCTAAAAGGCAACCTATGACCTTGCCATAGCTGTTAGGGAAACTCCGTTTCTTATCAGAGGCAAGGAAAAAGGGGAACCTACTTCAGGGAAGCAATAATCACCACTCTTGCCTATATAATGAGGAACAATGGGACTGGGGGGGGCGCTAAAGTTTGGTGCTTCTTCCTTCATCGGTTAAAATTCAAGGTCCTTTTGAATGGTGATTGTTTTGTTGTTTGTATTTGGATCCTAGTGCCTGGCACATAACTGTGGCTTAATAAATACTTGATGATTGATGGATGGAGGATTTCAATGACAGAATGGCTGATCGTTTTCTTTCCAAGATCCAAACATCTGTCTCCAGGTAACCAAAAATATCCCCTAAAGTCTTTCTATGTACTTTTGGAGATGTGGAGAGGAAAGAAATAAATTAGTAGGTATGGTTGCATGTGAGAGCTGAGAATGAGGTTGGTCGGGGAATGCTAAATAACCGGCAAAAAAACTTACAAGGCTTCTCAATTTCAACTCTCAGAAATGAGTAACTTTATCAAAACAACAATTGTCCCAGCACCAAAGTCCTGCTGCAGTTTTCTGTCAGAATATCACCCTATCCAATAACATACTGTATCACAATAGTCTGGTTCCCACTTTGGACAACAGTGGGAGTCTCTGACCTTCTTAAAGTTCCTAAGATTTTCAGTGTCCTCTTACAGAGCACATATCTTCTAGAAGAGAAAAAAAAAATGTTGTTTGGTCCCTCACTACACCCTCCCCCTTTAGGTTATAAAGGTATCATTAGGCTCAATGAGTTGCCAATTTCAGGCCAGTGTAGTGGAAAGAGCACTGTGTGGAGTCAGATGAACTGGGTTCCAATTCTGCTTCTTAAACCTACTATCTCTGTGAGCTTAGGTAAGTAACTCTTTAGCCTCGCTGGACCTCAGTTTCCTCATCAGTAAAATAAGGGGGAGGGCGGGGCGTGGATCATACTGTTTCTTAAGTCCCCGGCAGCTTCAGATCTAGGGTCCTATTATAAATTCTTATAGAGAACTCTGCTCACCACAGTGTCCTGTAAAGTAGGAAGCTGTGGCCAGAACACAGAATGTTCCCCAATGATTCCCACAGATTAAAGACAGGAGGTGGCAGCTGGAACAGGCGCGGCGGGAAGTCTTGAAACTGACAATTCTGCAAAGAATGGTAGTGACTACATGCACACTACCTGTCACAGCCCACGGAGCTGGTTGGTTCAGCATGCCAGTGGCTCCCCATGTCCAACCTTGTGCGGTGATCGCAGCTTGGTCGTTCCCCGGCTTCTCTCTTGCCGTGGGACAGAGGGGATGGGCCATTTGCCCTAGCCCGAGGTGAACTCTACTGAGTCAGGTTCTTAGCCCAACAGCACCCCTAACCACCTCCAGACTCCTGGACCCAGCTCCCTCAGCATCCCCTCCACACTTGGAGGAGCCGGAACTCGAAACCAGGGCGCACACTCACCTGGGAGCCTACCGCTCTCGCAAATCCTGCGCAAGCGCTGAGGCTAGGTGGTGGTGGTAGAGGTGTAGGGTCTCTCTCCGAGGCTCCGCACTCAGCCTGGTTTCGGGAGAGGACCAGAAGGATGCAGCGCGAGAAGCCAGGCGGAGGGAGTTGCAGACTGCAGTCTCCGCTCTCCTGGGCTAAGCTCTTAAAAATTCAGCTCTTCTTTCCCCTCCCCTCCTGTGCCGTTGCCACCGCCTCCTTCTCCCCCCTGGGCCACCCTTTCAACCCCGCCTCCACCCCCCTCCCTGTCTAGGCCTTTTCGCTTTGCTCTGCCAGCTTACCCTTTTCCTATCTTTTAGACCCCTCTTTCCATCTTCTCCTCTTCTGCCGGAGTTTTCTGAGCTGAAGTGTCCAGTGACAGGTTTAACTTTCTCTCTCCTAGAGAAGCATATTGGGGATTTCCCAAGAAGGGATTGCAATCTTCAGTCTAGTCAGAGCAGTCACTGAAAACTAGGGTGGGTGGGCAAGCTGTTTATAATGAAACCACCTGAGATTGAGAAGTAACTGACTTAATTTTCGTCTTCTGACTTTCTAAGCTTTATCTCGGACAGCTTCTATTATGAACACATTTATTTTCAGTTTAGGGCAGGCAGGTGGTGCCGTGGATAGCGCCCTTAGAGCAGCCTGAAGTCAGGAGGACCTGAGTTCATAGTCCAACGTCAGACACTTACTAGCTGTGTGACACTGGCAAATTACTTAACCTTTTTCCTCAGTTTCCTCATCAGTAAAGTGAGTTGGAGGAGGAAATGGCAAACCACTTTGTCAAGTGGTTTCTCTGTCAAGAAAACCCCAAATCGGGTCAACAAAGGGTGGGACAGGGACAAGTCAATTAAACAACAAATTGTTTATTTGCAGGTTGCAGATTTCTCAGAGCAAAAGCACCAAACTTTTGTTTAAATAAATTTAGGTCTGCCATTAGTGAGTAGTAGTGATTCCAAAATACTTCAGCTTTCTAATACCCTGACTCCTGTTTGATCTCATTTCATCCTGAAAGACAGTGGATTTATGGAGGCAACATGAGCTAGTGGAAAGAGCTCTGTATTTGGAGACACAGGACATGGGTTCAGGTTTTGCCTCAGATAATGACTAAGTGACCTTGGGCAAAGTCTCTGGACCTTCCTGCTATTCCCTTCCAATAAAATGGGGAAGGGGAATGGATTGAAATTAGCCTCTGAGCTTTCTGACTAAATCTGTTCTCCCATGATCTTAGTTTCATAAGGTGACTGGGAATTGGAACCCTAACCCAGAGTTTATTGATGCCTTGCTCTCTTCATTTTTTTTTAATTTTAATTTTAATTTTTTTATTTTTGGGCAATTGGGGTTAAGTGACTTGCTCAGGGTCACACAGCTAGTAAGTGTCTGAGGCAGGATTTGAACTCAGGTCCTCCTGACTTCAGGGCTGGTGCTCCTAGCTGCCCCTTGCTGTCTTCATTGACAGTTAATTGTCTAGTATAGACCATTGTATAGTTAGAAACAATTGTCTAGTATGAGGTGGCTAGGTAGTGCAGTGGTGAGTGCTGAGCCTGGAGTCAAGAAGACCTCCCAATAAGGAAGACCTTCTTTCTAGTCCTGCCTTTGACTAAGTACTGGCTCTGTGGCCCAGGGCTGGTCACTTAGGGCCTCAGTGTCCCCAGGCAACACTCTAAGACTATGAATTCCAGAACACTTGTTGATCTGCATTGATAGTTACTTCACTATGAGTGCCCTCCCTAGGACTTAACTATCTCATCTCTTAGGGGCCCAAGGTGCGAACTAACTCAACTAATGCAAGGGATCCCCATGTAAACAGCTTAGAAGGTGAATATGGGCCCACTCTAACTTCCTGAGGACCATCTTGTTGTTTCTTTCCTCTAAGACTCTAGTGCAGGCCTTTATCACCTCATGCCTGGATTATTGTAATAATCTGCTGGTGAGTCTGCCTGCCTCAACTCTATCCCCCTCCAGTCCATCCTCCATTCAGTCACTAAAGCGATTTTCCTAAAGTGCAGGTCTGATGATATCACAGCCCTGCTCAATAAACTCCAGTGGCTCCCTATTGCTTCCAGGATCAAATAAAAATGTTCTGTCTTTCGTAGCCCTTCATAATCCAGCTTTTTTCCTCACAGGTGTCACATGACAATCCCAGGAAGGGTCTCTCTCTCTTAGTCACTGTTGGCAAGATTCTTGTCAGAATCCTCCTTTTAATCAGTTAATCCTTCACTTGGAAGAGGTTCGTCTACCCAAAATGGTGAGGAATCAGAAAGGGCCACAGAATGGTTGATATGGTATTTGCTGCCCGATAACGCCAGGAGAAATGCCAGGAGCAAAACAGAGATCTGTATACAACATTCATTGTCTGACCAAGGCTTTTGATACTGTCAGTTATGAGGGCTTGTGGAAGATCACGGCAAAACTTGGTTGCCTGGAGAAGTTCATCAGTGTTGTACGCCAGTTCTATAACAGCATGTTTGCATGAATTCTAGATAATGGATGATGCTCTCATGCTTTCCCAGTTACCAGTGGAGTGAAGCAGGGCTGTGTGCTTACTCCCATGCCTTTTAGGATATTTTCAGATGCCTTCAAGAAGGATGAAAATGGCAATGAATTCAGCTATCACACTGATGGCAAATTATTTAACCCAAAAAGGCTACAAGCCAAGAATAAAGTGGAGGGAGAACTGGTGCACCACTTTTTGTTCTCCAATTATTGTGCATTCAATGCAGCCTATAAGGCTGAGATGCAACAGAGTATGGATCAATTCTCTGCTGCTTGTGCTAATTTGGACTTGGCAATTAACACTAAGAAAACAGATGTTCTCCACCAGCCAGCACCACACCACCTATACGTGGAACCATTGTTTACAGCAAATGGAGAGATTTTGAATGCTGTGCATAAGTTCACTTATCTTGGCAGTATACTTTCCAGGGATGTACACATAGATGAAGAGGTTGATGCACGCACTGCCAGAGCGAGCTCAGTGTTAGAGAGGGTCTGAAGGAAAGTGTGGGAAAGAAGAGGTATTGGGCTGCCTACCAAAATGAAGGTTTATAGAACCATTTTACTGACCTATGAAAGCTAGACAGTATACCAGTGTCATGTCAGAAAACTGAACTGCTTCCATTTGAATTATCTTAGGAAGATTCTGAAGATCACCAGGCAAGATAAGGAACCAGACACTGAATCCTTTTTCTCCATCTGAACTGCCCAGCAGTCAAATCACTGCAGAGTGCAACTCTGTTGGGCTGGCCACATTGTTCAAATGACAAGACTATTTGCCTAAAAGATGATTTCACAGAGAACTCACACAAGTCAAGCACTCACAGGGAGGTCAGAAGAAGCAATTCAAGGACACTCTTTGAATCAAGGTAGAATCAATTGTGAGACATGGGAGACACTGGTACAGGATTGCCAAGGATGGTGTTCCTGCATCAAAGAAGGCACAGTGCTTTATGAGCAAAGTAGAATTTCAGCAACTCAAAAGAAACAAGATGCAGAAATCTGGAGATATATCCACTTCAAATATTCATATGAACTATTTGTGCCTAACCTGTGGTAGAGCCTTTCAAGCTTGTATTGGTCTGATCAGCTGTAGTCAGACACACTGTACCTTGACCCCAATTTAGTGATGTCATTTTGATCCTCTTCAAGCATGAAGAACAATAACCAAGCAACTAAGCAACCAACCCCTCTAATCTTCTTACTTATACCTTACTCTTGGACATGTATTCTTCAATGCAGTAACACTGGCCTCCTGGCTGTTCCACAAACACGATACTTCATCTCTTGGCTCCAAGCATCTTCCTTATTCTTGGAATGCTTTCTCTCCTCTTCTAGGGCTTTCTTTAAATCCCATCTAAAATCCCACCTTCTAGAGGAAGCCTCCCCCAACCCCTTTTAATTCCAGTGCCTTTTCTCTGCTAATTATTTCCTATTTATTCTGTATGTAGCTTGCTTTGTATATATCTGTTTGCACTTTGTTTCAGGGCAGGGACTATCTTTTGCCTCTTTTTGTATATCCAGCACTCAGCAGTGCCTGGCACATAGTAGGTAATTAATACATTCTTATTGATTGATTGTGTTGACTAAACTCACATTAGGTGGGGATTTCAAGACCATGGTGAGCTCTGAGCATGCTAGATTTTTGATACCTCTCAAATTGATGCCCGCCGTACTCGTGGAAAGAACAATTAGTATAACATCATTTTCTCTTTTATCTAGGAAGCATCATTGAATGATTGCTCATGGAAGTGGCTTGTTGTCAGAATGACACATTCACTCATTCATTCCACAGGTATGGATTTCTTCAGAACTATTAACCCTGGAGCAAATTGCAATTCTAGTGGAAGAAGTGAAGATGGGTGCTTTGACAAGGCAGTTTATGACTTAAATCACGTGAATGGAACAGACAATGAGGACTCTAGGGATACAGCGGAGGGAGTGAACACTTCCAGCTGGGGTGCGCAGGAAAGTTTTCATGGAGTACAGAGCCCACTACATATTGGGTATTTTAAAAATACTTGTTGATTGAGATGGCATTTGGGCTGGACCTTAAGGGATATAAATGATTTTGATAGGCAGAGACAAGAGGGAAGACATTCCAAACAGAGAGATTAGCAAGAACAAAGGTTGAAGAAAGCTCGAGGCATACAGAAGAGTTTGACTAGAGATGCAGTCATTAATAGCATGGGGTGTGCAAGGCTTTCCTCTAGAGAAGGTACACTTTCTCCTCTGTAACAGCGGCTGTCCTTGTACCTTGCCTATCAGATGAATCTGGAAAGTGATTTCAACCACCCCCAGTCCATCATCACCAGAATCCTTTGGCCATGGTGATCCTCTCCTGAGGCCTGATTTTCCCAGCAACCCCCACATAGGGGTGAGGACCAGAATCCCTTGGGGGAGGGGGATGAGTTTTCCTTGCCCTCCCAGATAATTGGTCCTCTGCACCAATATGACATGCTCCCACATTTGTTTTTGACCCACTTGAAAAAATTCCTAGGTAAGGCTCTGACTAGAGCTGAGAGTTTGTACAAAATTCGGTCAACACGCATTTATTAAATGCAAATGATGTACAAGGCATTGTGTAGAGGAATTGTAGGACACAAGAAGACATAAGGAAGTTTGAAGTCAGACTGTCTTACTTGAGCGCTGGAGGAAGGAGTTTGGACTTGATCTGGGAACAAAGGACAGCCGTTGAAAAAATGTTTGAGTAGAGAAATACCATGATAAAAGCTATGCTTGAGGGAGATTAGTCTGGTAGCAAAGGGTAGCAAAGAGAAAATCTGCCTCAGAGTCAGGAAGACCTGGGTTCAAATCCTTCAAGTCCCACTTGTGACATATACTGATTATTCGACTCCTGGTAAATTACTTATCCTCTCAGAAACTCTCTAAGACAAGTTGCAGAGAAGTTATTGACCTGCATTGATTAAGAGATCAAATTTCTTCACCTCAAAGCTCATAAATACCAACAAAATCACAAGTCCAGTCCCTATCTCTAATCTGGAAGCACTGAGGGTAGATAACCTAGGCTCAGCTAGCCTGTGTTAGCTGTGTGACCCTAGGCAAGTCACCTAACTGCTCTGTGCCCCAAGCAAGTCTATAAATTGCAAAGCAGGTGATGATCTGTATTGGGAGAAAGAGTTTGCTTTTGGGACCTCCCTACATCAATGGAATCACAGGTTCAGTCCTCTTTGCCTCTTCCACTCCTCCTCCAAATGGGCTGCAGGATGTAGGATAAACTTCGAGGAGGACACTAAGGGGTGGGGCCCAGTGAGAAATGCTTCGATAGGAATCTGAATATTCATGGCCATCAATTCATGAGTATTCATTGAAGATTCTGGGAGTAGTTTGGGAAATTCTGAAACAAGTTGTAGAAGATAAGCTGGGTTTCCTTGATGGTTTTGTCTAGGGCTGACCCAGTGGTTCCTTCAGATTTCAATGAGTATTAAACTCACAATAGAATCTTTGGAACTTTGATAAGAGTAAAGAGCTATGAATAATAGTTCACTTATTCTCAGTGGGTGTTTTTAATTGTTATTGTTTTCCACTGTAGTATAGTGTCACTAGAACTCAATTAAACCCAACAAACAAATCACCCAACAAATGAAAGGGGATTTGCTTTGAAAATTAAACAAACACAGTAAGAAAATAAAAGCTGATTCCAAATGTAACTTTTTGATATTGTGAATAGAAACAGATGTAAACTCAAAGATAAGACAATTTGACATAGAAGCATTGAGTTTAAAAGTAATTTTCAGGCAGAGCTAACAAATTTATTGAGAGACCTCAGAAGTTTCAGAGGAAATACTAAAAAAACTTAGATAATCCCTTTGTGGTTACAAAATTCAGTGCTTCATTAAAAAAATAAAACTCTTCTAAGTTTTGAAGTCTGAAAATGAGAGCAGGCTAGCTGTGTCCCCAGTTCAAGAATTTTTCTGAACAACTGATCTAATTTGTTGATAACAGGTAATAATAAAAACAATAATAACAAATGATAACAAGTAACAATGAAACTAACAAGTGATGCCAAGTAACAACAACAACAAAGCTTTATGTAACTCATAAGTCATTAATGAAATTCTGGACTCATACGAACCAGGTTCAAAACTGGGAAATTTTCTTTAAAATCTCTTTTGCTCATCCCTCCATTCCACGGTTTCCCTTAAGAATACCAGAATTTGGGGGCAGCTAGGTGGCACAGTGGATAGAGCACTGACCCTGGAGTCAGGAGGACCTGAGTTCAAATCCGGCCTCAGACCAAACACTTGACACTTACTAGCTGTGTGACCCTGGGCAAGTCACTTAACCCCAATTGCCTAAAAAAAAAAATACCAGAATTTGGCTATGCCTGCATCTCTATAACAAAAAGAGGAAAGACCCACAACTCTCATGCAAACACTCAGGCAGGCAAAAACATCACCTATAAGAGATGTTTTCTTTAACCAGGTAAAACACAAAGGACAAACCACTAAGTTCATAAATCATTAAGAAAACTTTTCTTCTCTTTACATTGGGTCTCTGCTTTCCCTAAGGAACCATAGGCTCCCCAAACATATTGCTATTTTATGCGGGTTCCCCCACAGAGGAGAGAGTTTGAGATTGCTTTAAAAACTCAAGTAATCCCCTTGCAGTGTGGGCTTCTGCCTGATCAGAAACCTATATTGCCCTCTGGACATATGTGTACTCCCCTTCCTTCCCTGTCTCCTTGCCCCACAACCTGGTACCCTGATGTAAGAAGAAAGTTGTGACTCTCTGCTATGCTGATCCTTCTCCCCTTTGCCTTTCCACATGGCACGGGTTCCCTTTCTCCTGGGCCTACGTAGAGAAAGAAGATTTTGCTGGCCTTCCTCCAGATCTTGGTATATGTGTCTGGCCCCAATTCCCTGTCGGTCTGTGTCTCCATCTGGTGCTGGCTTCTTGATGCACGTGGTTCCCTGGCAAGGCTAAGTGGAGGCTTAGTCCTCTTTTAAAGAAAAGGTTCATGTTTGTGTGTAGCCTCCCCCCCCCTCACCCCTGTAGCTTTGTTATGTCTTTTCATAGAATCATAGAATTTAGAGTTGGGGGAAGGGGGACCTTAGTGATCATATAATCCAACCCATAGCTGAAAGGCATCTTGTGATGTGGTTTAGGAGTTCATGGGTGCTGGGACCCCAAAATCACAACACTAGGGTCCTGCCTGAAAGAATTTGACCCAAGCCTTCTTTCAGCCAAAGACAAGGTTTATTAGAACACCCATCATATTGGGCAGACTCTTAAGGAGTCTGAACATGGGTAAGCAGTGGCTAGATTTTAAGAATCTGAGCATCTTGATGGAGACTAGATGGACCTTATATACAGAAAGACCATGGGAGAGTGGCCAAGTAGTCCATGAGGTAATAGAATTCTCAAGGGTGGGAAATGGAGCCTAGGTGGGACCAAGGGTGGGAAGTGACCTGGGGCCACAGGGAGGCAAGACAATAGAGGGGAGATTGGGTGTAGCCACAATGAAAGGCCAGTTGATGGGATTATAGCCTCAGGGGAACACCAAAGATTTGGCTAAGTGGGAAAGTCCAGGGTTTTTCCTTTGGGGGGGGCCAGATTCTAACCCCATCATTCCCCTCTCGAACAAATAGGAACCCAAATTCTTTTGGAGCAAGGGGCTCGGCTTCTGAAACTGCTTCCTGCTAGCAAGGGGCGTAGAGCTGTCCCTGCCTCAAGAGGGTCCCAAAGAGGAGGTTGACTGGACTGAGCACAGGCTGCATCCAGGGAATAATGGGAGCGCATTGCCTGGCACTCGCTGTTACCAACTGTAGGTTGGTAGTTGCCTGTAGTCTGGAAGACACAAATCTGACAGAAAAGACTGCAGGGCCCAGATATAAAACAGGAACTAGATTTAGGGCCCAAATGAGAGAATAAACCATCCTTAGCTCTATTTGGATTCAGATAATTCAGTTTTCCAACCATGAAGTATCAAATCCACCTCATAGCCAGACTCAGGAATAGCCAGGTGGGTAACATTCCCTTTCAAAGGAACATAATGGGGAAACTGAGCCAGGAGGATCCCATCTTAGACTGAGGCTAAAATTGTCCTCTCAGCTTTTCCCAATGCTGACTTCCCACCAGTATTACCTTCTGAGTAACTTGTGGCATTTCTCTCAAGATGGTGGATTATTGATTATCGATAGATTATGACCCATCAGACAACTCAAAATAAAATCCTATGAGCTTTTACCTCAAACAGCAAGTTTTACTAATCACAGCTTAGGAAAAACTTTTCCAGGATTTACATCTCAAAACTTAAATTTGTCCTGGTGTAAAAAGCCAATCTTTAGAGATTTCTATACACTTGCAAATTCTCAGCAAGCCATACATAACCCAAACAAACTTTTTGGCTAATTTACACATCAAAACAATAACCAACAATAGCTAAATTATTTTAGCAGTAATCAAATTATGAAAAGTTACTTGACATAACTGAACAAGAAAGTTCACCAATTTGAAATGTGAAACAAACCCATTACCAATCAGGTGACTTCAGTTTTGTTAAATGCACTTCCAAATTACTTTACACAGAGAATCAACATCTCATCGTCAACAGTTAAAACTACAAATTTAAAAGAGCATGCTTACCCAACTTTGGAGGCTAGCTTCATTACCTTGAGCAGGATGTGCTGAACCTGGGTAATGCTTCCAGGCAAAGCTTGCCCCAGAGCCCAAGGCCATTGCCAGTGGGGCCCATGCTGTAGCTGCTGCCCCTCCCCCCTCCTTCCTTTTCCCCAGGTGGGGGAGGGCAAAATCAAAAGTACTCTAGCATTCCTTAATGATCAATCACAAAACCTCCAGAATCTGCCAAGATATTTTAGCTGTTCTAACTTTCCCTGTAACCTCCACGAAGGAGGATTCAGAGGTGAAGAGGGAAGGAAGTAAGCCTCAGGGAACCAAAAAGCAACTGCAGTTTTTCCCAATTCCCTAGCTCTGAGGGAATTAACAGATACACTTCCGGATAGGGCGTCGTCCTTTTCCTCTATGCTGCGGAAGGTGTATCCAGGTCCATGGTCTTGAACCAATCCAGTGGACCGAGAGCCTGAGAGCATCAGGCCGAGTGCAATACAGCCTCATAACTGTCTGCCAGAAAAGCACCTCCAAGCCTTGGTGCTTGGAGAGCGACCCCAAACTACAAAGCAAGAAAGGGAGGGGAGGGAGGAGGCTAACATACCGTCCAGTCTTGGCTGGAGAAGAACTTGGGGTTAGGCGGCTTCCCCATACGGGGAACCATATGATGCATTTTAGGGGTTCAGGGGTGCTGGGACCCCAAAATCACAACACTAGGGTCCTGCCTGAAAGAATTTGACCCAAGCCTTCTTTCAGCCAAAGACAAGGTTTATTAGAACACCCATCATATTGGACAGACTCTTAAGGAGTCTGAACATGGGTAAGCAGTGGCTAGATTATAAGAATCTAAGCAGTGGCTAGATTTTAAGAATCTGAGCATCTTGATGGAGACTAGATGGACCTTATATACAGAAAGACCATGGGAGAGTGGCCAAGTAGTCCATGAGGTAATAGAATTCTCAAGGGTGGGAAATGGAGCCTAGGTGGGACCAAGGGTGGGAAGTGACCTGGGGCCATAGGGAGGCAAGACAATGGAGGGGAGATTGGGCGTAGCCACAATGAAAGGCCAGTTGATGGGATTATAGCCTCAGGGGAACACCAGAGATTTGGCTAAGTGGGAAAATCCAGGGTTTTTCCTTTAGGGTGGGGCCCAGATTCCAACCCCATCATTACACTATAATATATGCTGGTCATGATTAACCAGCCACTCCTTGAAGATTGATGATTACAGAGAACTCACCACCTCCCACTTGGGGACATTCTATTCTACTTTTAAACGGCTTAAATAGTTAGGAAGATTTTTTTTTTTACATCAAGCTTAAATTTGCCATTTTTCAACTTCTACCCATTTCTCTTGGTTTTGCTTTTTGTGGACAGACAGAACAAACTTAACCCTCTTTCATATGATACCTCTTCAAATACTTAAAGACAGCTATTTTTAAATTTTGTCATTAAAATTTTTTAATTCTTTTTTTTTCAATTTACAATATTTTCCCACCACACCCCCTTTCCTCTGTTAGGAAAAAGAAAAAAAATCATCGTAGCAAAGTCATATATGACAAATTCTCACATTGGACATGTCTAAACTTTATAAAGACAGCTATTTCTTAAAGGTCAACCCAAGTGCCAACTTGTGTATGAACTTCACCAGTAAGGGAGTAGCAATTCTTGGATCCTTATTGCTAGTGACCCCATAGCTATGACCTTAGGTCATCAAGGAAGCATTATCTCATTGATCCTGTTGCTGATGCTTGGGATGTGAGAACAAAAGATCACTTCTGGGGGGGGGAGGACCTAGGAGGAGGCTAGTTTTCACCTTCTCAAAGAGACATAAGGAGGGACTTCTATTCCTGTCTAGGGACCCAAGTAACCCTAATGCAGCTAACTTTTCCAGCCTCATTGGACATCATTTTCCCTCCCCCACTTTGCAATCCAGCCCAACTGGCCTTTCCTCTGCTCCTCACCCATGACACTTCATCTCCCATTTACACTGCTTTTGAAGTAGCCAACGCCCATGCCTGGAATGGACTTCCTCACTTCTGCTTTATGGGATTCCTCTGTTCATTTCAAATGAAATTCAAGCACTATCTTCTGCCTAAAGCCTTTCTCGATCCTCCTCTCCCCAACTGCTTGTGCCCACCCTCTCAAATGACTTTACATTCAACTGCTTTGCATATGTTTTGTGTTTATTCACTTTCTAGACATGCTGTATAGATTTTTATGTGAACCTGTTGTCTCCTCAATTAGAAGGTAAATTCATTGTGATGAGGGATTATTTCATTTATTCTTTGTGCTTATATCTCCAGCAATACACTAAAATGTGTCTCTATTGTTCCAGTTGTCTCAAAATAGAGTTACTTCAAATCAATTTTATCTGTCTACAAGGGACAGGGTGCATGAGGGTCTTTCAGTTTTCCAGGGGGAAGAGTATTTTGCTGTGGCGTGAAAGAATTTGTTTTTTTTCTTTATTTGTCTACATCTCTTTTCTCTTTCTGATGCCCTTTCTTTTCTACATATTTCTATGTCTATCTTCCCCCTCCCTATCTTTTTTTCTTTTTTCCTTTTCTTTCCATACTTCTTATCCTTTATCTGTCTGCCTGTTCATTTCCCCTTATCTTCCTACTAATAACTTTCCTTCTCTTTCCTTCTTTCTCTGTAATTTCCTCTTATGTGTCTCATTGGGCAGCTAGGTGGCCGAGTGGATAGAACACCACACCTGGATCAAGAAGACTCATCTTCTTGAGTTCAAATCTGGCCTTAGACACTTACTAGCTGTGTGACCCTGCACAAGTCACTTAACCATCGTTTTCCTCAGTTTGCTCATCTGTAAAATGAGCTGGAGAAAGAAATGGCAAACTTCTTTTGTATCTTTGCCAAGAAAACTCCAAAAGAAATCACGAAGAGTTTGGACTCATCAGGCACAACTGAAACAATTCAACAAGAGTCAGTTTAAGCCCCTGACACTTCCTGCTCTGAACTCCTATAGTACTCACAGACTTATCTGGTGCTCAGCTTTTACTGACTTAGAGCACTTCTTAAGTTGTTTGGTGTTGTTTTGTAACTCTTATGTTGTCATTTAATTTTTTTATGCGGTGATCTGAACTCCCTCACCAAAAAGCAATTTACTTACTTAAGTTGGCTAAAGGAATTCCCACCAGAGAGCCAAGGAGAGAAAGCATTCCAAGTCTGGAGGAAGGCCAGATAAAATGTCCAGAGCTGAGAGGTGGATTCTCTTGTTCATGGATCAACCAGGAAGTCAGTGTCACTGAATCAAAGAGGACATGTTGGGGAGTAAGGTGTAAGAAGACTGGAAAGGTGAAGAAGCTTTGAAAACCAGGCACATGTGAGAGTGCAACCAATGCCAGACTTCGTGGTCACCATTACAGAATCAAGGCCCTGAGGATGGACTTAAAGTGGTTGTGCTGTATTCAGAGTGAAATTGGCAACTGGTGGCGAACTGGAAAGAACTACAGACCTGGAATGAGGAAGCCCTATCTTCAAATGCAGCCTCAGACACTTACTAGCTCTGTAACCCTGGCCAGTCACTTAACCTTTGTGAGCCTCAGTTTCCTGAACTGTAAAATCACTTGCAGTGATAATAGCACCTACCTATTGTCATGAGTTGTCATGAAAATCAAATGAGATAATATATGTAAAGTGCTTTAATATTTGTAAAGTGCTTAGCATAGTACCTGGCATACTACTTCCCTGTTTAAGTAATCTATGCCTGTTAAACTTTCTTTGATAGCTAGTCTCCTGTATTTTACCTTTGCCTTTTGTATGCTGCTAGTGTATATAACTTACCTAGTAGGAAAAGTGGAGGGGAAGAACAAACTAAACACTAAGGAAAACTTTGATTTGTTTTGAGGTAGGAAACTGGCTCAGACTTGCAGTTCTCGTCTTCTCACAACTTGTCCCAGTGTAGTGAGGAACCAAGTCCCACCACCTGTGTTTACCTTTTTATAAAAATATTTTTTTGCAAAAACTTATGGAAGTGAATGTTGAAAACCAAAAATAAATAAATTAATTTTTAAAAATGCAGTGCCTAGGCTCCCCATGACCCCTGTCTTCTGAATGATAATAGCTAGGATTTATATAGCACCTACTATGTACCAGGAACTGTGCAAAGCACTTTACAAATATTATGTCATTTAATCCTTACAGCAACTCTGGGAGGTAGGTGCTATTATTATATCCATTTTATAGATGAGGAAACTAAGGCAGAGGTGAAGTGACATGCCCTGGGTCACACAGCTAGTAAGTGTCTGAAGCAAGATATGAACTCAGTTCTTTCTGACTATACACCTAGTGCTTTATCTGCTCTACCACCTAGCTAACTCTATTCCTCCATATTAAGGGGCACATACCATTTTACATGAACACATAGTTGCAACAAAATAGGGCAAGGTGGTATAGTATAAAGAGTACTCAACTTGGAAGTCAAGAGACCTGGGTTTGAATTGTGTATTTGAAAATGATCATGACTGTGATAATAATAATAATAATAATAATAATAAATAGCACTTAAGTAGTGATTAAATAAATAAATTTTTACTGAGGCCTTTTGTTTGTTTTTTATATAGCTACTCCCTTTCCCTCCAGAAAACCACCTCATGTAACAAATAACATTTTTAAGAGAAAAAAATCAACTTAACTAATTAATAAAAAGCAAAAGTCTGAAAATGTGTGCAATGTTATCACACTTGTGACACACCTCACACTCATCAAGTTGTTAAGATGAGAATTGTCAATGTTGGAGAGACTATAGGAAGATGAGCTCTGTACAATAGTGTACATTGTTGGTGGAGCTATAAATCAGGAAACTCTAGCGGTGGCTAAGTGTGGAAACAGGCAAGGAGCCAACTGAAGAGTGCATGCTCACTAAGCCCAGCAAGGCTTGTTGTGTTCTTCAGTCTATCTGAAGCCTCAGTTTCTTGGCTTCCTGTCTAACACAAAATCATCTTTTCTTGTATTGCTCTCTTAGAGCCCATTGCAGGCCCAATGTCTGTTTTTCTTCCTGGATACCAGCCATGAATCCTGTTTCTGGCTAGTGCTTGCTCTGGATGTTATGTGAGTGGGCCTGTAGTTTGAACAAAGAATTCCTTACTTTTGGCCCTTTATAACCAAG
>NW_020941198.1:0-1086 GCF_900497805.2 Vombatus ursinus
GCTCTTTCCTTCTGGGCTCATGCTTTGGGTTGAGCTTGCCTTTCTCTGCAAGGAAAATTCCAGGGCCCCTCCTTTGATCCAGATTCCTCTAGTAAGAACATCCATTCTGCATATATCTGTTAAATGGTTTCAGTGCTTGAGTCTGTAAATTTGTGATCAAATGCCTCTGGTTGTTTATTTTTTTAATTTGTGTTAGTAGCGTGTGTATCAGGTCAGATGGTTTAGATTGTAGTTGTGCACTTTGTTACAGTCGTGTTGTGAGCTCTCTTGTTGTTTTGTCTGTGTTTCTGTAAAATGTAAACTTTATCATGTCTGTGTTGTGAGCTAGATTCTGTTACCTTGAACAATTTAAAATCTAGTCAGAGAGAAAAAGAATAAAAATTCTAAAGACTGTAGCCAGAGAATTTAGGATACTAGGAAAGATTAATGAACTTTCATAGTTGAAAGCAGTTGTCTCTGTAAGAATGACTAACTCCCACTTTAGGCTTTCTGTGGGAGATTAGTTTATAAGAAAAGAAAAAAATACTGTGAGACCCTTTTTTCTGTCATTTCAAACTTGGCCCCATTGGAATTACAGAAATAAAGTTAAATAATCAAAAATTTGCTGAACATCTCAAACATCCTCAAAGATTCAGGAGTTTGAAGATTTATTATTTTAAGATTATGAAGGAGACATCCTGAGACTTTGGAGTAATTCCAGGAACTCACTCCT
Source organism: Vombatus ursinus (assembly GCF_900497805.2). Lineage (NCBI taxonomy): Eukaryota > Metazoa > Chordata > Mammalia > Diprotodontia > Vombatidae > Vombatus > Vombatus ursinus. The sequence goes on from NW_020941198.1 coordinate 713, forward strand.
TTCTGAAAGATCTTAGTAAGTTTTTGGGGTATCATTTCTTTCCTTAAAACAAAGTCTACAGAATAAGGATTAAATTTTATAAAAGGTTTTAGAAGTAAATGACATGATTAATACCTTCATTGTTTTACAGAAATGAAGGAAGGCATGTAGTTTGGAAGTAATTCCCGAGTGAGGAAAGGAAAAAAAATAGTTAAACAGTTACTCTTCTTTGACATTTCAGTTTTTAATCTGATTTTGCTAATGATCTTCACCTGCCCATCTCTAGGCCAATTAAACTGACTATGTCTGATTGGCAACAGATGCAGGTTTCCTCCTTGAGACTGCAGAATGGATGGCAGTCACTCTAACAAAAGAGAATGAAATTAATAAGAAAG
>NW_020941199.1:0-1992 GCF_900497805.2 Vombatus ursinus
CCTGACCTAAGCAGAGTCAGAGCAGGAAGGTCCCTGTGTGATGTGTATCTCTGAGCAAATGTGATGACTTTTGAGCCTCAGTTTCCTCAGCTAAAAAAGGGGAAGTAATAATATCTTCCCTCTCTACCTCACAGCAGTATGATGAGGATCAAGACAGACAAGAGGATAATAGCTTTAAAGGAATTTTGTGGACAGCAGAAGATTAAACAGTACAACGGTATTATTCAGTCATCAGTATTTGAGGGACAGGCACCAGAAGACCCCAAATGTCTCAATCTATCACCCACTCTTACCCTTCACTCACTATGTAGTCCTCGAATCAACTCTGTTGCATTCATCTTGCAAATCCCTTAGGCTAAGAAGAGTATTACATTAATACTCATTAGGATAATAGAATAAATTAGTCTAGCATTGCTCTAGGATATAGTGGGGAAGTGTTAGAACTTATGGGCTTGAGCAAGGCTTTGATTAAAGGTTGGAGAGGAGATGATTTGGAGAGGGTAGGACAAAGTGGGTAATGAGGGTTGGGGGGATTCGGGGTTACTGGCTACCCCCCAGGGAGAATGCTGAAAAGGAAAGTAGAGGACACCAAAAATGTACATTGCTGAATTACAGCACCAAATTTCCTAGGGATACCTGGCCTGTTTAATCCATTTTTTTGCCCTGGTCAGGATCAATCCCATTAAAGACAAACAAAGTTAAATACTTCGCCATTTTACCTCAATCAAGGATAACCACATTGAGGAACACTCAGAGCAAAGAATCTTTCTTGGAATGATCCCAAAGAGGCCAGCACAAAGTCCCCTCCAGAGTTATAATGGAATGCCCCGGTTGGAACAATCCTATCCTGAATTACACATGGGTGCTAACAAATAGATACATTTTAAACAGGGATGAGTCTATACTAAGTTGTGAAGGACATAAACTTCGTCTTTAAGAACCGTCATCTTTTTGCCCCTTCCACTCACCTACATTTTTATGTCACCTTCCTTCCTCTTGAAGGGGATGCCCAGTGGCTCTCTCCCACCTAAGGGATTGTCATTAAGCTTCTCACCCAAGTCTGCCCTCCTAGACAAAATCCCAGTTTAGATTATGTAATCCCCAGATTGGATGAAACATTTGTCCCTTCTCATCCAGCAAATTTTGCATGACTGGCAAGACTTTGTTCTCAGGAACTGACTAATTCGAACAAATATGTAAATGACTGATGTTATTCCTTTCAGATATCACTTGTTTTAGCTCTAGAGGCCTACCCTCACATAATAGCCACCTTTCATTCTGGCCAGAAATTCTGAAGGTCTTCCACTTTCAGATGGATTCTTTTATGAAGGCCCAGTAGGCCATCTTTTGTCTGATTGCTTACCAATCTTAATCACTGAATGGATGTTGCCTCAGAGAAACTGAAACCTGGGAAAGACCTTAGCTTAAAAAGGTCAAGGTCTTTTACTGCATCTGGCGCTACCCCAGTGATCCTGACCTATGTGTTGCCCATTACTCTGATGACTGTGGAGCAGAGAGTGGGTCTGATGACTTTGCACAGCTCTGTTTTAAATCCAATTCACTTGCAAGTCAAAATATTACCCTCCTAATTCATTGGTCCTCTTGCAGAATAAAGGATGAACAAACATCAATGTGTATAACCCAATCGTATACGTTAATATAATAATAATATATTTATATATGATTCATGTGTTATTTATATATTCTAATATATGGATAATGAGGTGACTATATATATACATACATAGGTCAATATACATATAGGTAAATATACATACATAAATATGAACATATATACGTTCATAGGTAAATTATGTGTCTATACACATGCATATATACACACATATGTGTGTGCAAGTACAAGGTAGTGCAACAGTCACAATCTAAACACTGTGTTTTCATCATCTTTTTAGAAGATGCTTTTTAGAAGCAAATCCCACCTTCTTGGCTCCAAGCAGGCCAGGTAGCACAGTTCCATTGGGGCAGCTCCTA
>NW_020941200.1:0-1270 GCF_900497805.2 Vombatus ursinus
AAAGAAAGCAGCAGCCCATTAATTGGTGAATGCTGAAACAAACTGTGTTATATAAGTGTAACGGAATGTAACTGTGTTATAAGAAATGATGTATGTGATGATTAGAAAGAAGCTTGGAAAGATCTATGTGAATTGATGCAGAGTGAAGTAAGCAGAGTCAAGAAAAATACAAACAATGATTACAACAATGTAAATGGAAAGAACAATTGCAGAAAAAAAATAAAAGTGAATGTTACAGAAGTATAAATATCAAGCATGTCTCCAAAAAAAATGTAAGACAACACCCTAAATATCCCAATTTGTGAATTTATGAGATTTAGAGCTGTTACACTTTATACAAATATTTAGACATTTACAATATATTGATGGGTTGTGCTGATTTTTTTTTGTCTAAATGAAATATTATTTGATATAAGAGATGCATATCGAGGTGGAAAGGGGGGTGGATATTGGGGATAAGTAACATGATGTAAAAAACAAATGACACCAATAAACACTTACTTTAAAATTTGTAAAAACAGTTCTCAGACTCTGACTTATTAGATTTCGTCTATTACCTCTTAAGATAGGTCAAAATGGATACACGACCTAGACATACAGATAGATTTTACAAAAAAAATTAGAAGAATACAGAACATATTATTTATCACACTTATGGATATGTGAACACTTTATGAATAAAAAAGAGAGAGCAATGTGACGTGTAAAATGGATAATCTCAAGTACACTAAATTAAAAAGGGTTTTAATACAAATAAAACAAATGAAACCAAAATCAGAAGGAAAGCAGAAAATTGGGGAAAAGAATTTGTGTAGTTTTTCAGATAAAGGTCTCAAGAACTTTGTCAAATATACATAAATACGAATCATTCCCAAACTGATAAATGACCAAAGGATGTGAACAGAGAATTTTCCATTGAAGAAATCAAAACACTTTGTAGTCCTATAAAAAAAAATGCTATAGTTATTGATTAAAGAAATGCAATTTAAAACAACCTTGAGATACTATTTTGCACCTACCAGATTGGCTAAAATGATAGAAGGGAAAAGTGACAAATGTTGGAGGGGATATTGAAAAAATGGGACACTAATTCAATGTTGGTGGAATTGTGAATTGATTCAGCCATTGTGGAGAGCATTTTGGAACTGTAACCAAAGATTTATTAAACTACCAATACCCTTTAACCCAGTATTAACACTATTTGGTCTATTTGCAGTAATAATCAGGGGAAAAGGAAAAGAATCTACATGATCTATAAAGTTTATAGCAG
>NW_020941201.1:0-1607 GCF_900497805.2 Vombatus ursinus
GAATCACATCCAAATTCCAATTCCTGTATAGAATCTAATGGGAAAAATGTGTTATTGCATTTCTCTTATAAGGATTTCTTATCAGAAGTCAGCAATTTAACTACGTAGACAAACACAGTATAGTGCATGAATATATGTGTGCATTGTGTGTATGCACATTATATATGCATATATAAATAAGTGCATATATGTATATATGCATACACACATATTTCTAAATTAAACATCTTCCAAGAGATGTCAAAAGATAAAAACAAAAATTGTTAAAAAAAAAGAATGGCAAATTATTCACAATAACATAGCACAAATGTACCCAATCAAGAATGAGACAAGAAATGCAAATCAAAATAAATGGTAATGGCTTTAAAAAAAACAAAGTAACAAACAAAACAAAACAAACAAACAAATAAACAAAGAAAAGAAAGCCCTGAGGTGCCTGAATGTGTTTACTCTTTTGTAAGAAATAATGTGTGAGATTCATACAAGGAAGGAATTCTGCCAATTGATTCATAATGAAGTAAGTAGAACCAAGAAAACAATAAAGAAAGTGACTACAATAATGAAAATGGGGAGAACACAAGTACTTTCTCACTTTCTTTCTCTCTGTTTTTGTCTCTCTCTATCTGTTTTTTTCATCTCTCTCTTTCTCTCTCTCACTCTCTCCTTTCTCATTGTCTATGTCTCTGTCACCATCTCTCTTCATTTCTCTCTAGCTCTCCTCTCACTCTCTCCTCTCTACTTCCATCCCTGTTTGCATCTTTCTCTTCCTCCCTCCCTCTCTCTCCTCTCTCTCTCTCCCTCTGTGTCACTCTCTCATCTCTGTCTCTGTCTACTCCTTTTCCCTCCCTCTCAGTCTTTTTTTTCTTTATCTACTCTATCTCTCTCCCTCTCCCTGTGTCACTCTCTCTTTCCCTCTACCTCTGTCTCTCCCTCTCTCTTTCTGTTTTTCTCACTCTTTTTGTCTCTCTCACTCTGTCTATTCTCTCTCCCCTTCCCTCCCTCCATCTCCCTTTCTCTCTCCCTCGCTGCCTTCTTCCCTCCCACCTTTCCTATCTCTTTCTGTTTTTCTGTTGCTCTGACTCACTCTCCCTCCCTTTCTCCCTTCTCCCTTTCTCTCTTTCCCTGCCTCTCTCTCTCCTTTGCTTTTCCTTTCTCTCTCTTTCTCTATTCTTCTTTCCTTCCTTATATCTCTCTCTGTATCCTCATATTCTCCTTCCTTGTTTTCCTCCTTTACTATCTCTGTCTTTGTGTCTACCTCTCTGTGGGCTCTCTCTCACTTTGTCTGTCTGTCTCTCCCTTCTTCCTTCTATCTATCTCTTCCTCCTTTCCTTCTTCCCCCTCCCATCTTCTCTTTCTCTCTCTATTCATCCCTCCTGCTTTCCTGATCTCTCATTCTCTGTCTCTCCCTCTTCCTCTCTCTGTCTCTCCTCTCTCTCACCCTCTCTGACTCCCTCCCTCTCTCCCTTGCCATCTCCATTCCTCTCTTCTTGCCTCCCTCCTTTTCTATCTCTCTCCCTTCTGTCGAGGTTTACAGTTGGGAGAACTGGTTCAGGTGTGAAAGAATTCACTTAGACCTTCTCTGTAGCCTTTGGGAACTTTATTTCATC
>NW_020941202.1:0-1419 GCF_900497805.2 Vombatus ursinus
CCTACTCAACTCCTGGGGCTCCCTGTCGCCTCTAGGAACAAATACAAAATGTTCTGTTTGGCATCCAAAGCCCTCCGTAACCTGGCTCCTCCTCCCTTTCTAGTCTTCTCATACCTTGTACTCTTTGATCCAGTGGCCTCGGCCTCCTGGCTGTTCCACCAACAAGACCCTCCATCTCTGGACTCTGGGCATTTTTTTTGGCTGTCCCTCATGCCTAGAACACTTTCCTGCCTCATCTCTGCTTCCTGGCAAGTCCCACCTAAAATCCCATCTCCTCCAGGAGGCCTTTCCCTGTTCCGGTCCAAACCGCGCACTCTCTTTCAGCCAGATCAGGCAACCAGGGTCATACTCACCGGTCCTCGGAGGTCACCCGGATTTACCAGAAACGAGCCGACCAAGAGGTGCAAAACCTGAACTTTATTCAATGATCATCACAGCAAGGCCAGGCAGGAAAGTACACGCGCGCAAGCAGGAGAAAAAGTGAGCACGCTCCAGTCCCTACAGTTCTTTAAGTACCTTCCTCGTCCCTCCTCCTCAGCCCGCCCATAGTGACTCGTCATAGGATCAGATATCGGAAGGGGATGTCTAGCGCTAGTGCCCAGACAAAGGGAGCATACGTGGCACAGGAAGTGGGGCCTAGATATTTGGAAGGAGGCGTAAGGGATCAGTGCATAGACAAAGGAGAAAGTACGTGACGCAGGAAGTCGGGCCCAGATACTGGGGGGAGGCGTCTGGGGTCAGTGCTACACATAGGGAGAATACGTGACTCAGGAAGTCAGGTTTGGACACAGGAAGGAGGCGTCTGGGGTTAGCGTGGTGCCTAGGGAAGGGGGCTAGACAAAGGAAACTCGTTCTCTGCCGTCCCACTCCCACGTGGCACAGCCCCTGCCTCAGGAGTATGTGCTCCAGCTACTTCCTTGTACCCTGTTTCTTCTCCAGCTTGTCACAGCTCCACATAGCACTGCCCCTGCCTCGGGAGTGTGAGCTCCGGTTACTTCTCCGTATCCAGTTCCCATCCCAGTTCACCACAACTCCGCCTAGCACTGCCCCTGCCTTGGGAGCGTGAGCTCCGGTTACTTCCTAATACCCAGTTCCCGCCCCATGTTGCCACAACCCCTGCTTGGCAGTAGCCAACACCAGACCATCCCTCACAATTCCCCCTTTTTGTTTAATTGAGGGGACAGGGACAGGGTCTCAGTACTAGGGTCTCGGTTTTGAGTGCCTCAATAGAACCTTTAAGAATCCTAAAGAAACATCCTAATATAGTGGGTAGTAACAATAATAGTATAAATGCAAAAAGAGCTATAAATGCCCAATGGGTTACAATGGAGGGGATGGGGAAAGAGGTATGTTTAATCCAATCACTAAGGCAGTGAACAATATCATCAGTCTCGTGCTGGTGCCAAGTGTCAGATATGT
>NW_020941203.1:0-1122 GCF_900497805.2 Vombatus ursinus
CCTGGGCTACACATGCAGGATCTCATTTGTTTCTCCCACCCTCCTTGTGTGGCATTATCATCCCTATTTTGCAAAGGAAACTGAGGCTCCAAGAGTTTGTTGTCCAAAGCCCTATGCCTCAAGACGGCAGGAAGCTGGGAGAAGCCTCAGAGCCAGAAACAGCTGAGTTCAAACATGACCTTTGACACTTCCCAGGTTTGTGACATCAGAGGAGGCTCTTCAGCTTTCCTAGACTCCCTTTCCTCTCCCCCCCAATGAGGATGGTAAGAGCACCCACCTTACTGGTTTGTGGTAAGGAGCTAATATTGGCCAAAGGCTTTCCCAACCTTAAAGCACTTAAGAAATGCTAGCTAGTTTCCATATTCTGAGGGCCCTTCGATTGATAACATCCTCTGCTGTTCCAGCCTCTCTTCCTTCTGACTTTCTATGTTGTAAGGTTCTCCTATCACTGATATCCCTTCTTCTAAATGGCCTGTCAGGTCTGACCCTCTGTTCTGTGTGTCATCTCCCAGACTAGACATTCTGTATTCCAAGCTCTCTAACAGCCTTGACATTCTATGCTCTAGAGCCCCACCTTAATCTGACATTCTAGACTTATGGTTCTTTTAAGATTTTCTAAATAATTTTTATTTTACTTTACTACATATATCTTAACAATTCAGCAATTCAGAAGCACAAAGGTGATTCATTCAAATCATGTCAATTTAAAACCTAACTTTTTTTTGCCAACTGGGGTTAAGTGACTTGCCCAGGGTCACAAAGCTAGTAAGTGTTAAGTGTTTGGTCTGAGGCCAGATTGGAACTTAGGTCCTCCTGACTTCAGGGCTGGTGCCACCTCGCTGCCCCAAAACCTAAATTTTTAAAAAGATTATACTTTCTTTGCCAATTACAATATCATTAGTACTTGTCTTACCTGATGATGGTACTACGTGGAATTATGTTTTTGATCCTCATTTTTCTTTTATCCTTATAAACCACTCTGTTTTCATGTTATCTCCTGGGCTTTGTGTTGCAAGATCTAAGTTTTAATTTAGCACAACAACAAAAAGCCTTATATAAATTTTATTGATTAAAATTTTTTATCATATCCATTTTTGGCTGGTGCTTACTACATTATCCTTT
>NW_020941204.1:0-9597 GCF_900497805.2 Vombatus ursinus
CTCTCTCTTTCTCTCTCTCCCTCCCTCCCTCTCTCTCTCTCTCTCTCTCTCTCTCTCTCTCTCTCTCTCTCTCTCTCTCTCTCTTTCTCTCTTCCTCTGGATCTCAATTCATTACAATCCTGTTGGCTGGGTCCAGGGAAAGAAAGAGAGGGAGAGAGTATCTTTGTCTTCCAGTACTTTATCTCCTTACTGGGGTCCTATTGGCTGGATCCTGAAACAGAGAAACTTCTCAGTTGGCCACACTTGGTAGTGTGATTTTGTGGGACAGAGGGACAAAGAGTCTTTCCTTTCTCCTAATTTCCTCCAATTTGGTGACATGACTCCGAAGTAAAGTGAGTCTTTTCATAGCTGTCTTCTGGCATTCTCTTCACAGTCAGGCTTCTGCAGACAGGCTGGGCCTGCCACGCATGTGGAAGAAGAAGAGAAAGAGAAAGAAACAGAGACAGAGAGTAGTAGAGAGAAAGGGAGAGAGAGGGAGAGAGAGAGAGAGAGAGGGAGAGAGAAAGAATATCTTTCTTTTCTAGCTTGTCATCTTGCTGTGGTTCTATTGGCCTTACCACAGAAAAGAGAGTCTTCTCACTTGCTCATATATTGGCCATCTCATTGCTCTAATTTTATTGTAAGAGAAAGAGATATAGGTGAGAGACTCTTTTCTCCCTCATAATTTCCTTTAATCTGGTGATAAGGCCCAGAAGTAAAGAGGGTCTTGTGAGAAATGAATATTTCTCTTTTTTATTTGATAACTAATTATTATATTAGGATGAAGGTGTTCCCTTTTTTCTAGTTCCTCATCTACAAATCAGCCCATTTGGGTAATCTCTCTTAAAGATGTCCCCTGACCAAGATCTAATCAGACAGTAAAAGAAATTCTAATTTTAGGCTAATTTCCTGCTCCTTGTGTTTGCTCAGGCAGGTCTAGGAAGTGTTGCTTCTCTCTTTTGTCAGACAGGTCATATAGAAATTGGTAAGTCTACTCTATGAAAGGTTTTAGGGGGCTGGGCTTCCACAGTAGGATAAGAAATTCCAAGATCTTGTGGATAGTCCCTCAACCAATCAGAAAGCGCTCCCAACTTTTCTGTAAACTAGTTCCGTAAGAAAGAGCCCTAGAGGCTAAACTGGTTGCAACCTGTTGGGGACTGGGCTTCAACAGGGCAAAGGCTTTTCTCCACTGTACTTGCTTAATAAGCTTACTGAATATTAATTGACACACTCCAAGGGCAGAGATAGCCGCTATTTTTGAACATAGAACCCATGAAGTTGGCAGAGTTAACAGAACATGGACAAACATGCGATGGGCTGTCCAGGAAGGGTGTAATGCAGATGAACTAGACCAATAGGAGCCCTGATGGGTGGAGTATGGATCTTACTAACAGTTTAAAAGTTGATTCTACCACTGAACCATCTCCCATGTGCTACTAAAGTGCGTTGTGCCCACTTCTCTTGTGAGAAGTGTAATAAAGGCTTTCCTTCACTCACTCACTGTAGTAGGTTTTTGTTTCAGATTTTTCTAACATCTACCTGAGTCCAGATTTGGGTGATACAAGTCAGGGACCCCAAATACCCTCATTTTAATATAACCTACCTCCCATTTTAATATTTTCCTTCTGACCAGAGTTGATAGCTAACCCTCAGGAACACCTACTCTTCTAAGGGTATATAAAATGTGAACCCATTGCCATTAAGGGGTCTTTGGTCTAAGAGAGATGGCTAAGTGACCATCCATTTATTAATAAATGTGTTGACATTACTAGTAAAATGATTAAATTATCCAGAAATTATGTCTCTCTGAATTTTTTAATCATCACAATTGATGACCAAGAAGGGACTTTAAAGGAAAAGAGACAGGTCTGCCTTAAGGTCTCCTAGGAAATTTCTTTTTTGAGTGTTCAACAGATGAAACTTTGTCACCTAGAAAGAGGTCCTTTCCTGAGAAATTTTAAGTTGAGATTTTGACTCTTTCCACAACCTAAAACTTCTGATTCTAACCTGCAATCTTCTCTGGGTGAATACATATGTGTCTATATTTCTGTTTTTAGTGTTTGAGCTGTACCTTTCACTTTCACAGGGTGGGAGTGGGCATTATGTTAAGTAGAAGCGTCTACCTGAAAGAAATCCCCTGAAGTAAGCTACATTGGGGTAAGAGGGGAAAATCTGTGTACGCAGTAAAGGACCACTTGGAAAATTCAGAATATTTTGGATTTCAGCTTTCAAAGACCCAATTGTTTGGTACAAGACCCCAAAGTACTAACAATATACTCTGAATTTTTTTTTGCAGGAGTAGGGTTTCCAAAAAGGGAAATCTGGGCCATTACTCTGTGAGAGAATCCCTAAAGCTACAATCCTTGCTCTCAAATTTTTGGGGTTACATATAAATTAAGCTGTGTGTGAAAAGAACTCCTTAAGTAGAGGAAGGAACTAGTTATTTTTATTCTGAGTAGGTCAGGATTGAGTGTGGTTAAGACTCTGTCCAAAAGGGCTTTGAGAGAAGCCCTATTCTATTCTTCCTGTCAGGTAAAGTGAGTGAATTAAGTATGATACTGAGGCAAGGAAAGAAAGTAGCTTTTATCTCAACTTTGATTTCTTGTATCTTGTGTGTGTCTCTGTCTCTCTGAGATTTCATAAGATAATGGCCTTCATCGGTGGAATCAGGGAAGGGGTTTTCTCTCTGAGCATTTCCTGGAAGCAAAAAGGCTCAGTTTTTACCTAGGGACCCAGAGCTGGAGCTCAGGCTGCTGAGGAAAAGTCACCTTAGATTTTTTAATGGGCAAGTGAAGTGATCCTCAAATTCATCTAAAGCGTTACTAAATAACAACAAAAGGGTTTTTTTTTTTTCAGTGCACAAAGAAAGGGAGACAAAAGGAAAAGCCAGCATCAGATGAGGCAGGTGAGTAAAGACCTTGAATGTATTTGAATGGAAATATTTAGAGAGAGCTCTAAATTTAGAGGATTCCTGGGGAGAGATGAGACTAAGGAGAGACTGGAAAAAACTATTAAAATACACATATACATCCACATACATCCACACACACACACATATATGTATGTATAGACATCCACACACGTGTGTGGTGTGTGTGCCAAATAAGAGATGGGACCTTGGTTATTTTAGTCAGAGGAGCATTTTAAACTTAATTTGAAGATCTAAAACCTGTGCTGGTGAGAGGCCTTTCAAATACATATCGCCCTCATTGCTTTAAAGAAAAAGATCCTTCCTTCCCATTCACAAGCCTGAATTGTGATCCCTTTGGGGGATACAAGGGGTGAATTAACATTCTTTAGAATTTCTTTTAAGGGAGATTTAGAAAAAACCTGTGAAAGAGCTGGTGGACCAACCAGCCCCACCCCCCAGCTTCCGGGAGCCAAGATGGTGGAGTAAGAAGTAAGTCGCTCTTACCCTCCCTTATTAACCTCTGAAAGCCCAGAAAATATTGCCCAAGGAAAAACCCTGGAACAGCTGAACCAGAAGAAAGACAGGGTGCAGCAGTCCAGTAGCCCAGGTAGCTTGAGGGATTAACGGGAAAGGCCCTTCTTGCCCTGGGGGTAGGGGAGCAGTAAGGAACAGGAGGTGTCCCAGCAAGCTAGCAGAAACCCCCATCTCAGCATACCAAGAGGAGATCCAGAAACATTGGTGGTGGAGCAGGCAAACACCAACACCTGGACCCCTGAGTACCTCAGTGAGGGCTGGGGAACCAGTAGAAACCAGAGTGGAAAACCACCAGGTGCCTGGGCATTTTACAGCAACTGGGTCTCCCAGTGCCTCAGCGAAACTAAGGGAAGCAGCACTCCAAGGGGCCTCAGGCAGATAAATACCCTGCAACATCCATCTGAAAGGAGCTGAAGAAAGATAAAGGAAAGGAAAAGCAGACAACGCCAGGGGCCAGACTACCCAATTCTATCCCTAGAGTTCCAGTGTTGCTGTTTCCAGCCCAACACCAGGTAAGCTGCCAGAACCCTACAGCCTCCAACTGCCAACATGGGAGGCCCCAGCACACAAAGCCATTGACCAGGTCCTAGGCTCCCAACATAAGAAGCTTGGGTCAGTGCTCTCTGCTCCCCAGCAGGAGAGCCCAATCTCTTTAAAGGCCAGGAGATAAGCAAACACCATTAGCAAAAAGAAACGTACGATAGATTCTAATTTATTATGGGAAGAGAGACGATCAAGGTAGAAATTCTGAAGAGGACAACACTGTCAACAAACCCACATCTGGAACCTCAAAAGGGAATATGAACAGATATGAAGCCCAAAAAGCCTTCTTGGAAGAGCTCAAGAAGGATTTTAAAAGTCAAATAAGAGAGGTAGAAGAAGAAATGAGAAAAGAAATGAGAAGTATGCAAGACAGAGTCAATAGCTTGGAAAAGAAAGGACAAAAATTAACTGCAGAAAACAGGTCTCTAAAAAATACAATCGGCCAAATGGGGAAAGAGATAAAAAAAATCTAATAGAAGAAAACAATTTGTTAAAAATTAGAATTGGGCAAATGGAAGCTAATGACCTTATGAGAGAACAAGAATCAGTCAAACAAAAACAAAAGAATGAAAAAATAGATGAAAATGTAAAATACCTCATTGGTAAAACAACTGACCTGGAAAATCAATCCAGGAGAGACAATTTAAAAATTATTGGTCTAGGGGCAGCTAGGTGGCGCAGTGGATAGAGCACTGGCCTTGAAGTCAGGAGGACCTGAGTTCAAATCCAGCCTCAGACCAAACACTTAACACTTCCTGTGTGACCCTGGGCAAGTCACTTAACCCCAATTGCCTAAAAATAAAAAAAGAAAAAAAATTATTGGTCTACCTGAAAATCATGACGAAAAAAAGAGTCAGGACGGTATCTTTCAGGAAATCATAAAGGAAAACTGCCCCAAGGTCCAAGAACCAGAGGGTAAAATAGCCATAGAAAGAATCCACTAATCACCTTCCGAAAGAGATCCCAAATTGAAAATGCCAAGGAATATAGTAGCCAAATTCCAAAATTACCAGGTCAAAGAGAAAATATTGCAAGTAGCCAAAAAGAAACAATTTAAATATCATGGAACCACAGTCAGGATTACTCAGAACCTTGCAGCTTCTACATTAAAAGACCGTAGGGCATGGAATATGATATTCCATAAAGCAAAGGAGCTTGGATTACAACCAAGGATCAACTACCCAGCGAAAATGAGCATGATTTTTCAGGGGAGGAGATGGATATTCAATGAAATACAGAACATCCAAACCTTCCTGATAAAAATACCAGAGCTCAACAGAAAATTTAATCTTCAAATACATGACTCAAGGGAGACATAAAAAGGTAAACAGGACAGGAAGACATAACATGTTGTTAATAAGGGCAAACTGTTTACATCCCTACAAGGAAAGATGACACTTGTAACTTTTGAGAACTGTATTGTTATTACACCATGTTAAAGGGGTATACATAAAGGGGGGTGGATCCAAGTAAATGAATTAATCTGATCTAAGAAAATCTGAGAGAAAAAGAAAGGAGGAGGCAGACAAGGGTAAATTACATTACAGGAAAAGGCACAAAAACCTGTTACGGCAGAGGGAAAGAAGGGAGGGAGACGAGCATTGTTTGAACCTTACTCTCATCAGATTTGGCTCAAGAAGGGAATAACATAATCAGTTAGGTATAGAAATCTCACTTGCACTATAGGCAATAGGAGGGAAAAGGGCAAAGAAAAGGGAGGGGAGATAGAAGGGAGGGAAGAAGTAGTAAGGGTAAAGGGGAAGAAAAGGGAAGGGGCTAATAGAAGGGAGGCGGGACTGAGGGAGGCAGTGGTCAAAAGCAAAACTCTAGTGAGGAGGGAAAAGGAGAAAGGAGAAAGAAAAGCATAAATGGGGGGGGAGGAGAAGATGGAGAGAAAGACACAGATAGTAATCATAACTGTTAATGTGAATGTGATGAACTCTCCCATAAAATGGAAGCAGGTAGCAGAATGGATTAAAAACCATAATCCTACAATATGTTGTGTACAGGAAACACATTTGAAAAAGAGTGACACATACGGGGTAAAGGTAAAAGGCTGGAGCAGAATATTTTATGCTTCAGCTGAAGTAAAAAAAGCAGAGGTAGCAATCCTGATTTCAGACAAAGCAAAAGCAAAAATAGATCTTATCAAAAGAGATAAGGAAGGAAACTACATCCTGCTAAAAGTCACCATAGACAACGAAGTAATATCATTACTAAACATATATGCACCAAATGGTATAGCACCCAAATTCTTAGAGGAGAAGTTCAGGGAGTTACAGGAAGAAATAGACAGCAAAACTATACTAGTGGGGGACCTCAACCTCCCCCTCTCTGAACTAGATAAATCTAACCACAAAATAAACTAGAAAGAAGTTAAGGAGGTGAATAGAATATTAGAAGAGTTAGGTATGATAGACTTCTGGAGAAAACTGAATGGGAATAGAAAGGAATATACTTTTTTCCTGGTGGTACATGGCACATACACAAAAATTGATCATGTACCAGGGCATAAAACCCTCACAATCCAATGCAGAAAGGCAGAAATATTAAATGCATCCTTTTCAGATCATGATGCAATAAAAATTACATGTAATAAAGGGCCATGGAAAGATAGATGAAAAAATAATTGGTAACTAAATAATCTAATCCTAAAAAATGATTGGGTCAAATAACAAATCATAGAAACAATCAATAACTTCATTCAAGAGAATGACAATAATGAGACAACATACCAAAACTTATGGGATGCAGCGAAAACAGTTCTTAGGGGAAGTTTTATATCTCTAAATGCTTACATGAATAAAATAGAAAAAGAGGAGATCAATGAATTGGGCATACAACTAAAAAAACTGGAAAAAGAACAAATTAAAAATCCTCAATTAAACACCAAATTAGAAATATTGAAAACCAAAGGAGAAATTAATAAAACTGAAATTAAGAAAACTATTGAACTAATAAATAAAACTAAGAGCTGGTTTTATGAAAAAAAAAACCCCCAATAAAATAGATAAACCTTTGGTTAATTTAATTAAAAAAAAAGAAGAAAACCAAATTACCGGTATCAAAAATGAAAAGGGTGGAGCCATCACCAAGGAAGAGGAAATTAAAACAATAATTAGGAATTATTTTGCTCAACTGTATGCCAATAAATTTGACAATCTTAATGAAATGGATAAATATTTACAAAAATATAAATTGCCCAGATTAACAGAAGAGGATGTTAAATACTTAAATAAATACTTAAATAGACTATTTGGGAAAATAGGTGAAGAAGGAGTCTTACCAAATTCTTTTTATGATACAAATATGGTGCTAATATGCAAACTGGGAAGAGTCAAAACAGAGAAAGAAAATTATAGACCAATTTCCCTAATGAATATAGATGCAAAAATTTTAAATAAAATATTAGCAAATAGATTACAGCAACTTATCACAAGAATAATACACTATGACCAGGTAGGATTTATACCAGAAATGCAGGGCTGGTTCAATATTAGGAAAACTATCAGCACAATTGATCATATCAACACCAAAACTAACAGAAATCACATGATCATCTCAATAGATGCAGAAAAAGTTTTTGACAAAATATAACACCCATTCCTATTAAAAACACTAGAGAGCATAAGAATAAATGGAGTCTTCTTTAAAATAATAAACAGCATCTACCTAAAACCTTCAGCAAGCATCATATATAATGGGGACAAGCTAGAAGCATTTCCAATAAGATCGGGGGTGAAACAAGGATGTCCATTATCACCACTGTTGTTCAATATAGTACTGGAAGTGTTAGCTTTAACAATAAGAGAAGAAAAAGAAATTGAAGGTATTAGAATAGGCAAAGAAGAAACAAAGCTATCACTCTTTGCACATGATATGATGATATACTTAGAGAATCCTAGAGAATCAAGTGAAAAACTACTTGAAATAATAAACAACTTTAGCAAAGTTACAGGGTATAAAATACACCCACATAAATCATCGGCATTTCTGTATATTACCAACAAAGCCCAACAGCAAGAGATAGAAAGAGAGATGCCATTTAAAGTTACCGTAGACATCATAAAATATTTAGGAATCTACCTGCCAAAACAAACCCAGGAACTCTATGAACACAATTACAAAACACTTTTCACACAAATAAAGTCAGTTCTAAATAAGTGGAAAAATATCAGTTGCTCATGGGTAGCCCAAGCTAATATAATAAAAATGACAATTCTACTTAAATTAATTTACTTATTCAGTGCCATACCAATCAAACTACCAAAAATTTATTTTATAGAGCTAGAAAAAATAATAACAATATTCATCTGGAAGAACAAAAGATCTAGAATATCAAGGGAACTAATGAAAAGAAATGCAGGGGAAGGTGGCCTAGCCATACCAGATCTTAAATTGTATTATAAAGCAGCAATCATCAAAACTGCTCGGTACTGGCTAAGAAATAGAGTGGTGGATCAGTGGAATAGGTAAAGTATGCAAGACACAGTAGTCAATGACTATAGTAATCTACTGTTTGTTAAACCCAAAGACCCCCAGCTTCTGGGATAAGAACTCACTCTTTCACAAAAACTTCTGGGAAAACTGGAAAAGAGTATGGCAGAAACTAGGCATAGATCAAAATTTCACACCATATACCAAAATAAAGTCAAAATGAGTTCATGATTTAGATATGAAGGCTGATACTGTAAGCAAACTGGAAGAGCAAGGAATAGTTTACCTATCAGATTTATGGAGAACAGAAGAATTCATGACCAAACAGGAGATAGAGAACATTATGAAATGCAAAAGGGATAACTTTGATTACATTAAATTAAAAAGTTTTTGCACAAAAAGTCAATGCAACCAAGATTAGAAGGAAAGTAGAAAACTGGGAAAGAATTTTTACAACCAGTCTCTCTGATAAGGGCCTCATCTCTAAAATATATAGAGAATTAAGTCAAATTTATAAGAATACAAGTCATTCCCCAATTGATAAATGGTCAAATGATATGAACAGGCAGTACTCAGATGAAGAAATTAAAGCCATCTATAGTCATATGAAAAAATTCTCTAAATCACTATTGATTAGAGAAATGCAAATCAAAACAACTCTGAGGTACCACATCACACCCATCAGATTGGCCAACATGACAAAGCAGGAACTAAAAGTCCTCTTGGAAGACCTCAAAAAAGATTTTAAAAATCAAATAAGAGAGGTAGAAGAAAAATTGGAAAAAGAAATGAGAGTGATGCAAGAGAATCATGAAAAAAGAGTCAACAGCTTGGAGAAAGAAAACAACTGTTCAAAAAGTACAATGGCCTAAATGGAAAAGGAGGTACAAAAGCTAAGGAAAAAAAAATTTCTTAAAATTTAGAATTGGACGAATGGAAGCTCATGATTCTATGAGCCATCAAGAATCAATCAAACATCACCTACCTAGCAAAACTGAGTATAATCCTTCAGGGGAACAAAATGATCATTCAGTAAAATAGAGGACTTTCAAGCATTCTTGATGAAAAGACCAGAGCTGAATAGAAAATTTGACTTTCAAATACAAAACTCAAGTGGAACATGAAGAGGTAAACAGGAAAGAGAAATCATAAGAGACTTATTAAGGTTGAACTGTTTACATTCCTGCATGGAA
>NW_020941205.1:0-1963 GCF_900497805.2 Vombatus ursinus
TTTAAGAACAACTTTGAATGAACAAGTAATTTTGATTATTATAAATACCCAAAGTAACCACAAAGGATTTATAAAAGAAGACACTATCTGCATTCAGAGAAAGAACAGATAAATAGAAGTATGTATGGAATGATTTTGTATATGTGTATGTGTGTGTGTGTATGTGTGTGTCTATACACACACATACTTTTTTTTTCCTAATGTTAGCCATCTCCAGGGTGGGGAAGGCAAGCAAAAATAGAAAAGAAAAAGAAATTTATGTGATAACTTTATATATTTAAAAGAAATAGCAAGTTGTACATAATAGATTTGCAGTTTCATGTGCAATCATCTTTATTTTTACTCTACGATGTTATAGAAATGCTTGTTTTATTTCATAACTTAAAAATAAAATAAATAAAAATAACACTAAAAAAAAGCATGCATATAATCATGGAAAAGCCTTTGGGGTAAAACTCTCTGAAGAGTGTTTTCAGACTATGAGCTCCTTTAGGTCAGTCTTCACATCCTTGTTCCTCAGGCAATAGATGACAGGGTTCAGGTTTGGGGGCACCACTATATAGAACACAGACAACAATAGATCCAGAATTGAGTCAGTGTCCAAAGATGGGCTTAGATAAGACATGGCTGCAGTTGTAATGAAAAGCATGAGAACAAAGAGATGGGGTAGGCAAGTAGAAAAGGTTTTTGACCTACCCTCCGCGGTTGGAATCTTCAGCACAGTTGAAAAAATGGGACCATAAGAGATAGTAATGGAAATGCAGCAGAGAATCCCTAAACTGAACCCAATAGCTATAGTGACATGGAGTGCAATATGTGTATCAGAGCAAGAGATTCTGAGTAAGGAAGGGACATCACAGAAGAACTGATGTATCTCATTCGCACTGCAGAAAGGCAAACTGAATGTCCTGTGTATAAGACCCCACACAAACCTCCAGTGAGCCAGGAAGCAGCCGCCATCTTTACACAAGCCCCTTTGTTCATGATGACTTCATAGTTCAGGGGTTGGCAGATGGCCACATAACGGTCATACGACATCATTGTTAGGAGAAAAAGCTTTGATGATGTGAAGAAAATAACTAAAAAAAGCTGTACAATACATTCCAACAGAGAGATGAAATAGCTGTGACTCAGGGAATTTGCAATGGATTTAGAGACTGTGGTAGAAATTAGGCAAAAATCTAAAAAGAACAATTTCTTCAGGAAAAAGTACATGGGGGAGTGCAAGTGCTCATCAAGAGAGATGAGGGTGAAGATAAGCAGGTTCCCTAAGAGAGCCATCAGGTAGATCAGCAAGAAGAGCATGGCATGTAAGACCTGAAACTCCCAAATATTGGAAAAACCCACGAGGAGAAATCCTGTCACCATGGTGAGGTTGGCCATGCTCTGGGAGTTCTCTTGACTTTCTGCACAGAGAAAAGAAGCAGCTATCAAATGGTGAGAACAATCAGTGTGCTGAGTAGCATGATATCTTGGTTCAGGCCTACACTGTGACCTTGTGTAAATCAGAATCCCTTTGTCTACTTTGGCTTGGTTATTTGCTAAATGAGTAGATGAAACTATATCAAAATATTTTAACTTTATGTCCATTAATTTGGATTTTAAAACAAATGTTAGTAATGATGCATAGATGGTTTTTTTTGAAATATATTTTATTTCATGCATTTAAAGATTTTATTCTGAAGATGACTCCATTGGCTTAACCAGAAGGGGTCAAAGACACAAAACAGGCTAAAAACTTCTTAACTAAATGATTTTAAGCACTCTATTACCTTCCAAAGGCTCTATGTTTCTAGGAAGAGTATCCTTACCTTTAAAAACATGACAATAGTTGTAATACTTCTCTAAATTGTATGATTTTTAAGGATTTGAGCAACTCTTTATTACAAGTATCTTGTAAGGTAGATTTTTCAAATAGTATTATTGCCATTTTGAACATAAGATACTTAATCCTCAGAGAAGT
>NW_020941206.1:0-6986 GCF_900497805.2 Vombatus ursinus
TTCCAGGTCAGTTGTTTTTCCAATGAGATATTTCACATTGTTTTCTATTTTTTCATTCTTTTGGATTTGTTTTACAGTGTCTTGATTTCTCATAAAGTCACTAGCTTCCAATTGCTCTATTTTGATTTTTAAGGAAGTATTTTCTTCAGTAATCTTTTGGACTTCTTTTTCCATTTGTCCAATATTGCTTGTTAGGGCATTCTTCTCCTCATTGGCTTTTGGACCTCATTTGCCATTTGGGTTAGACAATTTTTTAAGGTGTTATTTTCTTCAGTATTTTTTTGGGTCTCCTTTAGCAAGCTGTTGACTTGTTTTTCATGATTTCCTTGTATCACTCTCAGTTTTTCCTCTGCTTCTCTTACTTGCTTCTCAAAATCTCTTTTGAGCTCTTCCAAGGCCTGGGACTGATTCATATTTTTCTTGGAAGTTTTGGATGTAGAAGCTTTGACTTTGTTTTCTTCTTCTAGTTGTATGTTTTGATCTTCTTTGTCACCTAAGTAAGATAATATAGTCTGACTCTTTTTGTGCTGCTTGCTAATGATCCCAAACAATTACTTGAGTTTTAAACTCTTTATTAAGGTAAGAGTCTGTTTCCAATGTGGAGAATGTACTGTACCAAGCTTCAGGGGTTTGTATAGCTGTTTTCAGAGGTACTTCTGGGGACCTGAAAAGTGTCAGTTCTTCCAAGGTGCTATGATAAGGGGCAAGGTATTTCCTCTCCACTGCCACAACAAGCTCCACCACACCAGCACTCCTCCTTGCCCCAGGACCGCCCCTCAGAACTGTGACCCAGATCCAAGCAGGGGCAAAGTAAGAGATTCCTGCTTTAGCCCTGGCAAAGAGATCCTTGCAATCCCCCTCTGATCAGCCACTCTATTCCCCCTCAGTCTGTGGGCCAGGAGCTCCAGAGGCAGCCACAGCCCACACTCGGGACTTGTGGCTGAGACCTAACTTCTCTCACCACAGTCACAGACTTTTCCCACTGACCTTCTAAGTTGTCTTTGGTCTTCGTGGGTTGAGAAGTCTGGAAATTGCCACAGCTGCCTGCGATTCAGTCCTCTGAGGCCTGCTCCAGGGTCGCTGCAGCCTGTGTGCCCTGGTCAAACTGTGCTCCTAGGTTGAACTGCGCTCCTCTCCCAGTTGGGCACGATATACTTTTTCTGATCAGCCATTCAGGTTTTCTTGGGTTGGAAATTTGTTTTACTCTGTTTTTTGTAGGTTCTGCTGCTTTAGAATTTGTTTAGAGACATTTTTTATAGGTATTTGGAGGGGTTTGGGGGAGACCTCTAGCAAGTCACTGCTTTCCTTCCACCATCTTGGCTCTGCCCTTTTTTTTTTTACATACTGGAAAAGCCCCTTTTTCTCTTAGTCCCTTCTTCTTGTTGTTGATGTTGTTCAGTCATTCAATCATGTCTGACTGTTTGTGACCCCATGGATCATAATACACCAGGTCCTTCTCTCCTCAACTATTTCTCAAAATCTATCCACGTTCATGTTCATTATTTCCATGACACTATCTATCCATCCATTTCATCTCTGTGATATGTAAATATCCTCCTTTTCCTTTTGCATATATTCTATCCTAATATTAGGGTATTTTCTAGTGATTCCCATTTTCTTATTATGTGGCCAAAGTGTGTAAGCTTCAACTTCAATATTTGACCTTCTTGTGAATAGCCTAAATTGATTTATTTAAGTATTCATGGATTTCATCTCCTTACTGTGCAAGGGACTCTAAAAATTCTTCTCCAGTACTCCAATTTGAAAGTGTTGATTGTCCTTTGCTTGGCTTTCCTTATAGCATAACGCTCATGGCCATGCCTTGCTACTGGAAAAACAACAACAACAACAAAACACACACAAACAAATGTAGCTTTGACTATCCAGCAGGGTGATGTCTCTGCTTTTTAGCATGCTGTCCAGATTTGCCATACTTTTCCTTCCAAGGGGCAAATGTCTTTTAATTTCATGTTTGCAGTCAGATCTGCAGTGATCTTTGAGTCAAAGAATATAAAACCTGACACTGCTTCCATTTCTTCACTTTCTGTTGGAGGAAGTGATGGGACCAGTTGTCAAGATCTTAAGTGTTCATTTTGATTTTGTTTTATTTTGTTTTGTTTTATGTTAAGCTTCAAGCCAGCTTTGACATTTCTCCTTTTTCACTGTCATCAAGAGACTTCTTAATTCCTCTTCTCTTTCTGCCATCAGAGTGGTATCCTCTACATATCTAGGATTGTTAATATTTCTCCTTGTAACCTAAACTCCAGCTTTTGATTCATTCAGTCAGAAATTCTGCATAATGTACTCTGCATATAAGTTAAATAATGAGATAATATAATACACGCTTGTTGAGTTGTTCCATGATCAGTTCTAACTGTTGCCTCTTAGCTTAAATACAGATTTCTCAAGAGACAAGATGATCTGGTACTCCCATTTCTTTGAGGACTTGCCACATTTTGTTGTGATCCACATAGTCAAAAGCTTTAGCGTAGCCAATCAAACAGAAGTAGATTTTTAATTTTTTTTTCTGGAGCTCCCTTGCTTTCTCCATAATCCAATGAATGTTGACAATTTGGTCTCTAGTTTCTCTGACTCTTCAAAAACCAGCCTGTTCTGGTAATTCTCAGTTCACATGTTGCAGAAGCCTAGGTTGCAGAATCTTAAGCAAACTTTTCTGGTATGTGAAATGAGTTTGAACATTTCTTAAAGGAATTTCCCTACACTATCATATTGAATATTTCAGCAGTATCATCTTTTAGGATTTTAATCAGATCAGCTGGAATTCCATCACCTCTATTAACTTTATTGTGAGCAATGGTTTCTAAGGCCCACTTGACTTCATTCTCCAAAATATCTGGCTCTAGGTCAGTACTGGTGATGGTAATATGTTTCTTGGATAGTCATTTTGTGTATTCTTGACACCTCTTTTTAATCTCTTCTGCTTCTGTTAAGTCCCTACATTATTTTTCTTTTATAATGCCTCTTTTTGCATGATATTCTCTTGATAGCTCCAATATTCTTGAAGAGATCTCTTGTCATTCCCATTCTATTGTTTTCTTCTTTTTCTTTATGTTGCTCATTTAAGAAAATCCCCTTATCTCTCCTTGTTACTCTCAAATTCTACATTCATTTGGGTATATATTGCACTTTCTCCTTTACCTTTCATTTTGCTTTTTTTCCTTAGCTATTTGTAAAGCCTCATAAGACAGCCATTTTGCATTCTTGCTCTTCTTTTTTCTTTGGAATTTTTTTGTTGCTTCCTCCCCTACAATATTGCAAACCTCTGTCGATAATTCTTCAGGCACTATAGCTACTAGTTCTAATCCTTGAAATCTATTAAATCACCTCCACTTCATATTTATTGGGGATGTTATTTAGGTCATACTCATATGGTTTTCCCTACTTTCTTTGAGTCTGAGTCATGCAATAAGAAGTACCATGTTTACATTGTTCTCTGTGCCCTGGTTCATTTTCTTGTCTATTGTGAATTCCCTCTAACATTTACCCTGACTATCCAAGTTCTCCCTACCGTTTGAAAAAGTTTTAGCTTACACTCAAACTTTTCTGTGAAAATCTTCAGATTCAACATTTCTCTGAGTTGGAAGGGACATTAGACATCATAAAGTTTAACTTGTTCCTGAACAAGTATCCCCTCTACAATATATTTGAAAAACAAGGATCACTTTAAGCTCATCAGTGATTGCTGAGGGCACAATTTTGGACTGTTCTAATTATTGAGGACTCTCTTATATAAAGCCAAACAATGTGATATTTCCCCTTTCAGAAAAACAAAAGTTGAATTACTTTTTTTTTAATATCATAACTCTTCAAATATTAGGGGAAGGAAAAATGCTATCATACTCCACCCCAAGCAACCCTGTACTCATCTTCCTTTTTTTAAGAGTAAACATTTATATGGTGTTATTACCAGGGCCCTCATTATTGTCATTGCTTTTTTTTAATGTAATCTCACCTAGTCAATGTCTTTACTAAATTTGGGTCTCTAAAGATACACTCATTTTTTGATACCAGGTTGGGGAAGAGCGTATCAGGACTGTTATTTCCCTAATTCTGAACACTGCTTCTTTTATTTTTTTTATCACTTATTTGTTGTTTATTCAGTATTTAGGGTTAGTATATCACTTAAGGAATTGCTTGCATAGTTGTACATATATAGTTCTTCTTATATAATATGGAAATTTACAACTATTGATATATATCTACATATATAGATTGATATCTATCTATATCTATCTATCTATATAAATATATATATGTAGACAAAATCAGGTCATCTGGAAAGGTGATGCATGGGGCCATGCTTTAGAGCTCTAATGGAGGGGGGCACAAAGGTAATCAATGCATCAACAAAGTATTACTACTATATGGTGTTTTGTATCCAGGAATGTTGTCTTCTGGACCTATGGGAACCTGTAGCACCTACATACAAGGCAGGCAGTTATATTCCTGTGGGGTGCTGGATCTGTTTGACAACAGCTACCAAGACTGTACAAGTCATATTCAGAATCATACACAAACAACAACAGGGTTTAACAAATAGTAGTCACACTGTACTATTCCCCATTTCTAACTTTAGGAAGAGACTAGAACATGCTCACAGGTTCTACATTTCTGGTGTTCAGTCACTAATCAGAGGAAGGATTTGACCTATTTGAAAAGCGCATCATACATAACCCCTTAACCACTGTCATGTTCTCTATAGTAAAAGGGCAGCCATTAAAAGACTTTAAAATTGCAGCTCCTTCTGGATTCCCCAAAGAGTATCTGAGGTCTTCTTTAAATGGCCCCCCTCCTCCAGATTCAGGTTTACCTTCGCCACATCTGAAATACCATTCTGCCCAAGACACATGGGACACTAAGGAAGACATCCTCATTAATGTCATATAGACCCTTAATTATGGTGGAAACTGGATGCACTCTCCTAAGATTCTTCATAATGCTTTCTGCCAGATCTGCCACAGACAAGCCAATGGCCCAGGAAGTATAGACCTTCAGCTTGATCACCTCATAAGCACTGTCAACCACCTGTTTATGAACTACTTTCCAATTCTCTGAATCAATATCAGTTGCCAAAGGAGGATAAAGATTCTTCAGAGAGACACCAACAAACATTCACACCACTCCACACAGGAACACTAGAGTCTCCATGTTCCCCAGGGACCCATCCATGACAATTTGAAGAATGGACACCAAGTCTCTCCACCATTAGGTAGCAGAAACAGGCAGAATCCAGATTGTAGCCACTTCCAATAACACGGTTCTTAAGAAAGCCACTTAGCTTCCAGGACACATATGTCAAAATATCCAGTGGATTGGAAACAATAAGCAGTTTGCAATTAGGGCTGTATTTAACAATATTGGGAATGATGAATTTAAAGATATTCACATTGTGCTGAACCAAATTAAGATGACATTCTCCCTCCTGTTGACGTGCCCCAGCCATAACTACAGCTAACTTTGAGTTTGCAGTCACACTGTAGTCTTTGCCAGAAACCATTTTTGGCATTTTGAGGAAAAGGCTGCCATGTTGGAGATCCATTATCTCTCCCTTTATTTTGTCTTCTATTACATCAACTAGGGTAAGTTCATCAGCCAAATCCTTCATTAAGATACTGATAGCACATGCCATGCCAACTGCACCAACCCCAACAACAGTGATCTTGTTTTGGGGAACCTGGTCTTCCTTTAGGAATTCACAATCAGCTGATCCTTGACAGTAGTTACCATTTTGGGGGAGATCTGAGGTCGAATCAAGGTTGCTGGTCAGGATGCAAAAGTTCTAAGCTGGATATGAGACTGCTGCTCCCAGACTCGTGCCAATATTGCCTCTTTTAAATTAGTTTAAGTTTGGGGCACAACATTTGGCATCCCTTCTATGTTTTTTTTTTAAATTTTAATTAATTAATTTATTTTTAGTTTGCAACAATCACTTTCATAAGCTTTTGAGTTTTAAATTTTCTCCCCCTCCTTCCCTGCCCCCTCTCTAGCATGCAATCTGATATAGGCTCTACATATACATTCCTGGGGCGCAGCCAAAATGGCAGAGGGAAAGCAGTGACTGTCTTGAGCTCTCTTCCCAAAGCCCTCCAAATACCTAAAAAAATTGCTCTAAACAAATTCTAAAGCAGCAGAACCCACAAAAAGACAGAGTGAAACACATTTCCAGCCAAAGACAGCCTGGATGGTTGATCAGAAAGTTATATCGCGCTGGGCTGGGAGAGGAGCACAGGGCAGCATGGGCACGCAGGCCTCAACGACCCTGGAGCAGGCCTCAGAGGGCTGAATCGCAGGCAGCTGTGGCGGTATCCAGACTTCTCAAGCTACAAACACCAAAGACAACGTGGAAGGTCAGTGGGAAAAATCTGTGACTGTGGTGAGAGAGGAGCTAAGTCTCAGCCACAAGACCGGAGCGTGCACTCAGGGCAGTGACTATTTCCTGAGCTTCTAGGTAACAGACTGAGGTGGAATAGAGTGGCTGATCAGAGGGGGATTGCAAGGATTTCTTTGCCAGTGCTGAGGCAGGAATTTCTTGCTTTACCGGTACTTGGATCTGGGTCACAGTTCTGAGGGGCGGTCCTGGGGCTAGGAGGAACGCTGGTGTGGTGGAGCTTGTTGTGCCTGTGGAGAGGAAATACCTCACCCCTTATCATACCACCTTGGAAGAAGTGAAAATTTACAGGTCCCTAGAAGTACCTCTGAAAACAGCTGTACAAACCCCCAAAGCTTGGGACAGTAAACTCTTCATATTGGAAGCAGACTTTTACCTTAACAAAGAGTTTAAAACTCAAGTAATTGGCCAAGATCATGAGTAAGCAGCGCAAAAAGAGTCAGACTGTATTATCTTACTTTGTTGGCAAAGAAGATCAAAACATACAACCAGAAGAAGACAACAAAGCCAAAGCTGCTACATCCAAAGCCTCCAAGAAAAATATGAATCAGTCCCAGGCCTTGGAAGAGCTCAAAAG
>NW_020941207.1:0-1712 GCF_900497805.2 Vombatus ursinus
TGACATCACTGCTCTTCCAGTAGAATGTTGGCATTTTAAAGAAATGGTTGTTGAGTTTGGATACCACAAAGATAAACGGTCAGAAAACTGCAATGATTTCAACTCAATTCAATTTAACAAACATATATATTAAGTGCCTAGTATGTGACTAGGAATACTGAATACAATAAAAAACTAATGCTCTCGATTCCAAATATGATTTAATATTCATGTGTGTATTTATGTGTATACATAAACATACATACATAGAAATATACACATACACACATATAATTATTTATAATACACACATAAACCTATACATATACATATACATATACATATACATACACATATACATATATATACATACATACATATATATATATATATATACATATATATATATATACATATGTGTGTATGTGTGTATGTTTGACTCACTATAAAACTATGAACCTGGAAGCTGCCGGGAGATCAGATCACCCACCTGCTATTTTCATGGCTATATGTCTCTTACTTTTTTCCAAACTAACCTCACAAATTATTTAAAGACTTGCAAGTAGAAGTATATGATGTACTGCACTTTATCTAGAAGATGAAGGCCAATTTTTTACCCTATCCAGTAAAAGTGCAAATCCAACAACAATCAGTTGACTTATCCTCTCTCATGAAATGGCTGCCCTGCTGTTCCCGTAGGATGTTGACATTTGCAAGATAAGGTTTCTAAGTGCTGACATCACTGCTCTTCCAGTAGAATGTTGGCATTTTAAAGAAATGGTTGTTGAGTTTGGATACCACAAAGATAAACGGTCAGAAACTTGCAGTGATATCAACTCAATTCAATTTAACAAACATATATATTAATTGACTAGTATGTGACTAGGAATACTGAATACAATAAAAAACTAATGCTCTGGATTCCAAATATGATTTAATATCCGTAAGTGTGTATATGTATACATTTATACATACATACATATAAATATATACATACACATATATAATTATTTATACTACACACAGAAACATATATATATATATACACACATATGTGTGTGTGTGTGTGTGTGTATGTTTGACTCAGTGTAAATCTACGAACCTAGAAGGTGCTGGGAGATGAGACCACACACCTGCTCTTTTGATGTCTATATGTCTCTTACTTCTTTCAAAACTAATCTCACAATTTATATAAAGACTTGAAAGCAGAAGTATATCATATACTGCATTTAATCTAGAAGATGAAGGCCAATTTTAAACCCCATCAAGTAAAGTACAAAAACGCATATCCAA
Organism: Vombatus ursinus; assembly: GCF_900497805.2. NCBI lineage: Eukaryota > Metazoa > Chordata > Mammalia > Diprotodontia > Vombatidae > Vombatus > Vombatus ursinus. The sequence goes on from NW_020941207.1 coordinate 1,273, forward strand.
CCCCAAACGGTTAAAGGATCCTCTCTTATGAAATGGCTGCCCTCCTGTGCCAGTAGTATGTTGACATTTGCAAGAGAGGCTTGCTAAGTGATGACATCACTACTCTTCCAGTAGAATGCTGACATTTTAAAGAAATGGTTGTTGAGTGTGGATACCACAAAGATCAAAGGTCAGAAACCTGCAGTGATTTCAACTCCATTCAATTTAACACACATATATATTAATGGCCTAGTATGAGACTAGGAATACTGAATATAATAAAAAACTAATGCTCTGGATTCCAAATATGATTTAATATCCATATGTGTGTATATGTATACATTTATACATACATACATATAAATATATACATACACATATATTATTATTTATACTACACACAGAAACATATATATATATATATACACACATATGTGTGTGTGTGTGTGTGTATGTTTGAC
>NW_020941208.1:0-3626 GCF_900497805.2 Vombatus ursinus
CTTTCCCTTTCCCTTTCCCTTTATCTTTCCCTTTCCCTTTTCCTTTCCCTTTATCTTTCCCTTATCTTTCCCTTTCCCTTTTCCTTTCCCTTATCTTTCCCTTTCCCTTTCGCTTATCTTTCCCTTTCCCTTTCTCTTTATCTTTCCCTTTCCCTTTCCCTTTCCCCTTATCTTTCCCTTTCCCTTTCCCTTTCCCCTTATCTTTCCCTTTATCTTTCCCTTTCCCTTTCCCTTTCCCTTTATCTTTCCCTTTCCTTTCCTTCCATTTCCCTTTCCTTCCCAGATGTAGAACTGGAAGGAATCTCGTGGGCCACATAGTCCAATTCTCTCATTTTGCAGATGTTATTACTAAAGCCTGGTGACATTAAGTGACTTATCCAACTTCACACAGATGGTACGCTTCAGAGGTGAGATTTTGAACCCAGTCGCTTTGATATAATAAATATAAATAAATATAATAAAACAAATGAACAAATAACGTGGTGTCCACCTCCTACTTCTCTCCATTGCGTGTGCCTGGGATCTAATTGCTCTTTCCCTTGTACCATATTGCCTTGCCTCCCCTCCCCCAAGGGGTGCTGATTCCTTGTCTCATGTATTTGACCTTGGGGGTTCTTAGTTGGAGGGCTATTCCTTCCCTCACAAAGGCTAAGGTCAGGTTCGAGAGCTTTGTTACTAGTCTGCCCCAGTCAGAGAGAGTGGATACCATTTGGTAGCCAGAGCAGTTAGGATGCTTTTCTTCAGACCTATCAGACATCCCCTCTGGACTCCCTCTTCAGAATGATGATCCATCTCTGACAGGTGCCAGCATGGAAGCCTCTCTGTTGGGTAGAATGTAAGTATTATGTTTTGACATGATGTGCCAGTAACCGGCAATAAGGACATGTAGGAAATTCTTCATCTGGTCACTCACAACTTTTTGTAGGCCCCAGGGGTGGCAAAATATACTTCACTACATCTGATCACGTTGAGTGTGTAGGCAGGCCTAGAACTCCCCAGGGACCCTGAAAGGACTGCTATAGCCTCTGTTCCTCTGTAATCCTGCCTTTGGTCCCCATGGGCACCTTTCCTGGGTCAGGATGTTACTGCCATGGTGGTCGTAGATACCCCGCCTGTCTGGAAAGTCTCTCTTCAAGAAGTCAGGGCAGCTATTTTTTTCTAGCATAAACTCCAGCTTCCATAGCCTACTCACTCACCTTAACTCTGACTGAGACACATAATTCATCTCTCACCATTAATTTCTCACTGTGAGGCTGCCTTCTCTGCATTGCACATCAAAGTTTATGTTCACATTATGTTCCACTGGAGACTAATGGCTAGGCAGAGTGAATAACCATATGCTGGAACAATGCTTGTGAGGCCTCACTGATTACAATTGGGATGAGGGGTCCACCTTCCCAGTTACCATGGAGGTCTACTTTGGCTAGGCCCGTCAATCCTCTTGCAACATATATTTTTTAAACTGCATATTCTACCTTTGCTGCTGCTCTGAATTTTTATTTCATTCTTGTGTCACATGGCCAACTTGGAAACTACCTGAAAGAACCGTGGACTCTCGGAGCCAGATGGAAGCTTGGAGGTCATTGAGTCTAACTTAGGTCTAAAGTCCACTCTACAATATACCCAACAAGAGGTCATCCAGTGTCTGTTTGATGACCTCTAAGTTCTAAGCCAATCCAATACACTTTGGGTGAGCAATCGTTGTTAGGAAATTGTTTTTCACATTAAAAACCTTCCAAGAGCTGGAAGGCACCTAGGGATGCTTGAAGTCATATTACAATGCCCTGCTGATGACTCAGAAAGCAAGCAAACCCTTACAGGTTGGCGATCAGATTTGATTATTGACCCCAGATCTTTTTACCAGATGACTCTCCTATAACCTGTAGGTAAGAGTGATAGGCCATTTTGCCCTAATGAATTGGGTGAGATTCTTGGTAAATTCTTTGAAAATACACATTTCAAAACTGATCTAGGTCAGGGCTGGCATCAGCTGGTGATGTCTAATACCTGGGTGTGGAAAGTATAATCCTTTCCTGGAGGTAGGAGCAAGGTATAAATCAGTGGTCCATCAAGTGTAATCTAAAAATCTGGGCCAGCCCAGTCAATACCTGTTTTCCTTGCAATGCCAAGATTCAAGAGGCTCAATCAAGTAGGAAAATCGCTTCCAAGGGCAGAAATTCAGGATGTTAGCTTCAAATTCCAGCCTTGCCGCTTTTCACTGGAATAACCATGGCAAGTCATTGAATCCATAGTTTCTTCTGTAAAATGAGGCCTTTGGAGCAGATGGTCTCCAAAGTGAAACAAAACATGTGCTTATTAAGCATCTTCTATATTCCAGGCAATGTGATAGGTGCAGGTGATACATAAATAAAACTGAAACTGTTCTTGCCATCAAGTAATTACAGTTTATCAGAGGAATATATAATTAGATGGTGCAATCAATAGAGCATTGGACTTGGTGCCAGGAAGACCTGAATTCAAATTAGAAATCAGACACTTACTAGCTGTATGACCCTGGGAAAGTCACTTAACCTCTGTTGCCTCAGTTTCCTCAATTGTAAAATGTGGATAATCACAGCACTCACCTCCCAGGGTTGTTGTGTGAGGATAAAATGAAATATTTGTAAAGCTCTTTGCAAACCTTAAAGTGTGATATAAATGCTATTTATTTCACCTATTACTATTATTATATTGTATATGTATACATATACACACATCCATTTACAATAATCCAAATATTGGGCTTTGTGCCTAACACATAGTAAGCACTAAGTAAATATCAGTTATTCTTATTCTTATTCTTATTATGTGTTTGTGGATAGATATAGATAAAATTGGAGTCAGGAAGACCTGGATTAAAATCCTGCTTCTGTCATTTGTAAGTCATGTGACTCCTGACGCAAGTTTTTTTAACCTCTGAGGGCCTCAGGTACCACATGAGCTCGTCTGCTATTGTGGATATACAACTACTACATATCTTATGTATTATATATCAGATGCATATCATATAAATGTATAAATGAACAAACATATGGAAAGCCTTGCTTGCACCTAAGCCTAGGGGAGGTTTTTTGTGGGGGCCCTGAAGATGTTGAGATGCTATGTGTAAGTAGCCATGATTCCTGGTTTTTGGTAAGAAGATGAGACTCCATATAAGTATGAAATCCTTAGAGGGCTCTTTAACTCCTTCCCCTCCCCCTCCTCGAACTAAAAGGGGGGTATACACACACATATACACCACACACATCATGTTATTATGTAAATACGGATATGCTGTATGTATTATATGTATATGCATATATAATTGTATTTATAATGTTATATGCTATGTATATGTATATAGATAATAGCTACATTTTGTATAGACACATATGTCTATCACATAGACACATATGTTTACATACATACATACATACATACATACATAGTGGACACAAGGGAATTGATGAGTGGGGCAAGGTCAGGAGAGGCACTAGTAGCTGGAGAAAGATACTTAAGCTGAGCTTTGAAGGGAGCTGGGCATTCCAAGAGGCAGAAAGGAGGAGGAGGACGTATGTTCTAGGCATGAGTGCAGGTCCTGTCCAGCTTTGGATCTGTGAATCCTATGATCCATGATCCTATGATTT
>NW_020941209.1:0-1032 GCF_900497805.2 Vombatus ursinus
CCCCTTGGGTCAAAGGAAACAAGGGTCATTTCTCTCCCACATGTCAGCCCTCCAATGAGAGCTGGCCACCCTCACCTTGAAGAGGGTGAGCAGGTCCCACTGCTTGCCCAAGTCTTCCTTTCTCCGGGCTCACTGTCCCCATCTGCTCAAGACAGGGCTTGAGGCCCTTCCCCACCCTGTTTTGTGCCTGTGTGGACCCTGGCCAGCTCACCAAGCCCCTTGCCTCTTTGTCCCTTTTGTGCATCCCCATGGATCTTTGCTGTTCTCCTTCCTTTCCCTCACCTCCCCCCCTTTCTGTGTGTGTGTGTGTGTGTGTGTGTGTGTGTGTGTGTGTGTGTGTCTTGGCCTTGGGGAGGAGGTGAGGGCCTAGCAAGCTCTAACACTGTTTCAGGGGAATAACCAGAGAGGTGCCGCTGGGTATGCTGGGCCACGGGAGAGGTCCCTCCAGAGGACCCCTGCTGGGCCGTCCTTCTCCATCTGCCAGGTGCCTACGCGGGCTGAAAGAAAACTCCTTGAGGGCAGGGACTGCTTGAGCTTTGCCCTTGGGTCCCCAACGATTAGCACAGTGCCTGCCACAGAGAGGGTGCAGCCTCCTCCCTGCCCATTGTTCTGAAATGAAGGCGACGATAAATTAACTTCATAAACTTTTTTTTATTCTTTTTTATCTGCTGTCACTTTAACAATATATATTCTTCTGTTGTGGAATCTCAAAACTATCTTAAATATATATGTATATATATATATTTTTTCCACTTCATAAGCTGCAGAAGGGAGACTCTGAGAAGAGCCCCAGGAGAATCCAGACTCCTTTAATACCTGCAACAAGATGAGAGCAAAAAAGCGGTTAGGCAAGGAGGAGTTGTCAGAAAGTCCAACTCTAGAACCACAGAACCATAAAGAAAACAACACAGACACAACATAGGACAGACACCTACATGACCATCTAGACATGACAACAAACACATGACAAATGGGAGAAAGATCACTTTTGTCTTTGTTCTTTTTCTTTTTTTATATCTAGCACTAACTGAA
>NW_020941210.1:0-1282 GCF_900497805.2 Vombatus ursinus
CAATAAAAAAATAATGCTCTGGATTAAAATATGATTTAATATTCATTTGTGCATATATATATGCACAAATGAATATTAAATCATATTTTAATCCAGAGCATTATTTTTTTATTGTATTCACTATTCCTAGTCACATAGTAGGCAATTAATATGTTTGGCTGTGAAATTGAATTGAGTTGAAATCACTGCAGGTTTCTGACCGTTGATTTTTGTGGTATCCACACTCAACAACCATTTCTTTAAAATGTCAACATTCTACTGGAAGAGCAGTGATGTCATCACTTACCAACCCTCTCTTGGCAATGACAACATCCTACTGCCACAGCAGGGCAGGCATTTCACAAGAGAGCATCCTTTAAGCGATTGCTGTTTGATTTTTTTCTTATTTTAGTTGAGAGGGTAAAATGTAGGCCTTCATCTTCTAGATAAAGTGCAGTATATCATATATTTCTACTTGCAAGTCTTTGTTTCATTTTGAGAATACTTTAGAAAAAGGTAAGAGACATATGGTCATCAAAATAGCTGCTGGGTGATCTAATCTCCCAGCAGCTTCCGGGTTTGTACTTTTATAGTGAGTCATACATAAACACACACACACACACACATACACACACACACACAGAGACATATATATATTTATGTGTGTATTATTAACAATTATATATTTCTATGTTTATATTTATAAGTATGTATGTATATATATATACATATATACAAACATGAATATTAAATGATATTTGGAATCCAGACCATTAGTTTTTTATTGTATTCACTATTCCTATTCACATAGTAGGCAATTAATATGTTTGGCTGTGAAATTGAATTGAGTTGAAATCACTGCAGGTTTCTGACCGTTGATTTTTGTGGTATCCACACTCAACAACCATTTCTTTAAAATGTCAACATTCTACTGGAATAGCAGTGATGTCATCACTTACCAACCCTCTCTTGGCAATATCAACATCCTACTGGCACAGCAGGGCAGCCATTTCATAAGAGAGGATCCTTTAACCGATTGCTGTTCGATTTGTGTTTTTCTATTTTACTTGATAGGTAAAATATTGGCCTTCATCTTCTAGATGAAGTGCATTATATCATATACTTCTACTTGCAAGTCTTTGTATAATTTGTGAAACTACTTTACAAAAAGGGAAGAGACATATGGCCATCAAAAAGCATGTTGGTGATCTGATCTCCCAGCAGCTTCCATGTTCGTACTTTTATAATGATTCATACATACACACAAACACACATACACACACACACAAATATATATATATAT
>NW_020941211.1:0-3073 GCF_900497805.2 Vombatus ursinus
TATCTTGTTTGTCCAGGCTTTCTGGCCCTCCCCTCCTTTTATCTTACCCATCAATCTTTGCCAATGACAGGATGGTATAGAATGACCTAAAAACTGAGTTGAAACACTGGATGACTTTGGCCAAGTTGCAAAGATGGAGAACAAACCCACCTCCATTCTCACTTTTTTAGATGATCAATCAAGCTCAGGAGAGAGAGAGACAGAGACAGAGATTCAAGTGAAAATCACTTCAGATAGTATAAAATACTTGGGAGTCTATCTTCCAAGACAGGCCCAGGAACTCTATGAAGCCAATGACCAAACAATTTTCACAGGAACAGAGACAGACCTGAACAATAGGTAAGATTTTTTTTAATTTTAATATTTTCTTTTTTCCCCAATTACATGTAAAAATAATTTAAACAATATTTTCCCCCAAATTTTGAGTTCCAAATGTTCTCCCGCCTTCCTTCCTTCCTGCCCTCCCCCACCAAGAAGGCCAGAAATTTGACATTGATTATACATGTTGTCACAATTTCTTTGGCCATTACTCTATCGGTGGGTATCTGCTGTTTCCAGTGATTTGTGGAGCTCAGGCTCCTGTACTCACTCTCCCAGTCCCATATTTGGACTAACAGCTTGATTCCTCAAAGTGTGGCCATTGTTCTCCTCAGGGTTCTTAGAGTATCCCTGAGGAGTTGGGGAGGGGGGCAGGTTTCTATGATTAGCACTCGTGGGCCCCATGTGTTCCCTTCAGTGTCATTCACCCTGTTAACATCTTCCCAATATCCAATGTGCAGTTGTTATTCTTCCAATATTCATTAACTAACTGGCACTGATTACCTTTTACCATGGCTACCCATTGAGAAAGGATTCTGTAAGGACAGAAAAAGCATACAAACATCCCCTCCTCAACAGGGGTCATATTCCCACCTCTAAAGACCCATTTGGTCCCTGGGAGACAATGGGAAACATCTTAATCGCTCGTGGGTGGGCTGACCCAATCGAATGCAAATGAAGATTCAGCCAAAATTCATTTTTGGATTCAGTGCCATAGCAGTCATAACACCAAAGATTGGGGGGGGGGAGAACAAAATTCCATTGGAAAAACAACTGGTGGAGATACCAAGAGAATGAATGAATGAATGAATGAATGAATGGGGAGAAATGGGAAGGAAGGAAAGAAGGAAGGAAGGAAGGCAGGCAGGAAGGCAGGCAGGCAAGCAGGCAGGCAGGCCTAGCAGTGCTAGATCTCAAAATCTATTTCAGAAGAAAAAAAAAAACGAGAATCCTCCAAACAATCTGAAGCTGGCCAAGATGTAGAGTGGTGGATCAGTGGAACAGATTAGGTAAGTAACATAAAGTAGCAAATGCCTGATAAAGGCAGAGGTAGATCCAAGGTTTGGAGGTAAGAATTCAGGATTGGACAGAAATTACCTATCTCCTCTGTCCCTCCCTCCCTCCTCCTTCATTCTCTTGATATTCTCCATTTGTTGTTCTTCCAGTGGAATTTTGTTTTCTTCCCACCCCTCCCCACCCTACCCTACCCTACCCCACCCCACCCCACCGCACCCCACCTCACCTCACCCCCCTCCCCCATCTATAAAACGAGTCTCTGGTCATTTGGTTGTTATGACAGTGAATCAGAGACACATTTTGTAAGAATCTTTCTTTGTATTAGCCGGGTAGTAGGCACAAGTCAGTGCCTGCTGATGTTTGGACTTTCTAGGTGGTCATTGTTTTTGTATTCGTTGTTGTATCCTCTGGGTGTGTCTCCTGACCATTCCTTGAAAGCTGTGGTCCTTTGTGAGTGTGTGTCTCTGTCTGTGTGTATCTGTGTCTGTGCCTGTGTCTCTGTGACTTAGACATCCCCTCTGTATCCTGGGCCCATGGAGCCACCAGTTGGTGGCCCTGATGTACCATTTACTCCGGCAGCTGAAGCAAAAGCTGCTGAGGCTGCTGCCAGCACCTACTACAACCCTGTCAATCCCCATAACGTTTACATGCCCACGGATCAGCCCTCACCACCTCCATACTACCCCCTAGAAGACAAGAGGACCCAGTAGATGCACCTGCAGTCTCCTCATCACTCACCTGCTCCCTTATTCCCCCAGAGCTGAGTTGGGAGTTGGTGGGGAGGCTTTTGTCAGACCTGGCCTTTCCTCTAGGCCTGTGTGTAGTTAGAAGTAACAGGCATGAGGGGGGGGGGCCTGGGAGAGTTCCAGCTGGCCTAGAGACAGTGACCCCTCTCCTATTGCTGGCCTAGAGACAGTGACCCCTCTCCTATTGCATTAACACAGCTTCCCATCAAGGAAGGGACTGTTCCTGACCAGCTCCTCAGCTCTTACCCAGCACTCTCATTTTTTCATTCATTTTGGACTACACTTGTGGCTCCTCCCAGCCCAGATCAGCAGAGGTCTCTCTATCTCCTAGACCTGGGAGGAAGGTGGTTTGAACTCATCCCCCCAAGGGTCCCCTTCCAGCCCCTCCCCAAATTCAGTCACCACTCTAATCTCTCTCCAGCTGTGTAGTCTAGTCTGGGTTTCCAGTGTGACCATAAGACTGGGTGGTGGCATGCCCTCGAGAGTCCCATCTTCTCCATTCCCATCCTTTTTGGGGTGTCACACCTGTTTGCACTCCATCTTTCCTCTTATATCCCCACCACTTTGTGGTGGTTTGGGGTCACGAGCCTGCAATGGCTAGGACTGCTGGAAGGAGAATAAAGGGAGGGCTGTTCAGCTGGGGAGAAAACAGACAAACGACTGCTTGGCTTGGCTCCCTTGTATTCCTAACTCATGCTTTTAGGAGGTCTTGAGGTTTGCTCCTATTCCCAGAGGGACTGCCTAGGTAGGCCCAGAGCTGAAGATGGCATGTCTTATCTCTCCCTCCTTAGGGCTCCGGGCTAGGTGGAAATCAGGTGTACCTGGGGCCAAGTGTTCCATGAACCTAGGGGCCTGGCTTAGTCCTGAGTAAAAAGGTGCCGATTGGGAGTCCCAATTCAGTTGTCATCTCTTCCCTTTAAGCTTCATGCCTGATTGGTGACTCTTCTCTGGATGCACTAATTTCCTTTGATTTCCTCTTGGACTGGCCAGAG
>NW_020941212.1:0-5489 GCF_900497805.2 Vombatus ursinus
GTGGCAGACAGGGTCTCCTTGGAGGGTGGCAGGGTAGAGCTCCCAGATTAAAATTATCTTCCCCCAGGCTACCTAAAATACTACTATTTGAAATTTATTTCTGTAGATCTTCAAAGGTGCTGAGTTTAAACCTCGCCAACTAACACCTAAAGGAGATGGTAGATCCATTGATCCATTCCATATAACACACCATATACAAAGCACTGTGCTAAGCGTTGGGGGTAGAGAGAAAGGTGATGATACAAGATACTACATAGTCTTGTGGCATTTACAGCTGAGGAGGGAGAATGGTACATCAAGAGATAACTACAATACACAGTATTACATGTGTGCATTAGAAAAAATGCAAAAGGCAGTTTTATGTTGGATACAAGGACATGCAGGAGGGGAAAGGTCTTTATCAGAGGAATCCAGAAAGCCTTCCTGGAGAAGGAGGCACTTGGGATGGACTTTAAAGAATGGATAGGGGGCAGCTAGGTGGCACAGTGGATAGAGCCGGGCCCTGAAGTCAGGAGGACCTGAATTCAAATCCAGCCTCAGACCAAACACTTGACACTTACTAGCTGTGTGACCCTGGGCAAGTCACTTAACCCCAATTGCCTTAAAAAAAAAAGAATGGATAGGAATGTAACCTGTGGAAAAGGGAGAGAATACCTATAAACATGAGCAAAGGGCAAGAGGCCAAAAGCTGCCAGATGGTTCCAGAAGACAGAAGAAAATGAGATTTTGGCTGAAAAATAGATGAGATGGGATGGTAGTAGAGGTGGGGAGTTTCAGGATGAGACAAATTTGGAAAAGTAAAGTGGAGTCATATTGCAGAGAGCCCTGAAAGTTAACAAAAAGATTTCAACTTGACTTAGTAGGTAACAAAACCAGAAGAGAGCTGTGGAAGAACAAGGTTCTGTATACTGAAAGAGAAGATAGAGGAAGAAGAGGGAAGCTGGGCAGAACTCAAAAACAAACTTCACCTATGTCACGATTTTGCCGACAGTTGGCCTGAATTGTTGCTGGAACAACCTTCCATTGACCAGTTCTAGAGGAAGGATTGAAGGAAGGAAGCAAGGAAGGAAGGAAGGGAGGAAGGGAGGAAGGAAGGGAGGGAAATCCTCTTTGAAGTTTAAAAAACAATGGCAGGGCAGCTAGGTGGCGCAGTGGATAGAGCACCAGCCCTGAAGTCAGGAAGACCTGAGTTCAAATCCTGTCTCAGATCAGACACTTGACACTTACTAGCTGTGTGACCCTGGGCAAGTCACTTGCCCCTGTTTGCCTCAGTTTCCTCATCTGTAAAATGAGCTGGAGCAGGAAATAGCAAAGCACTCTAGTATCTTTGCCAAGAAAAAAAAAATGTGTGACCCAAATGGGGTCACAAAGAGTCAGACATCACTAAAAAAAAAAAAAAACAAAACTAAACAACAGAAATGGCTAGCTGATGTAGGCATTCCCTCCACAAGGGCACTGCACTACTTATCTGAGCCATCCCAAGAGCAGAAAGATGTTAGTCCCACTATACCCTGCCTTAATTAAACCCCACCTGGAGTTCAGGTGTTCGGGTTTGGGCACCATGGTTTAAGAAAGACAATTAGCTGGAGAATGTCCAGAGGGGAGATACTAGGGATGGTGAAGGGCCTTGTGTCCATGATATATGAGGACTTATTGAAGGAAATGATCGGGTTTATCCTGGAGAAGAAAGTGCTCTGAAGTGGGGGTGGGGGGAGGGGGAAAGGAATGATATTTGTCTTCCTGTATTTGAAGGGCTGTCATCTTTAGGGAGGGATCAAACTTGTTCATATTGCCCCAGAAGGCAAAACCAGGATGTTGCTTGTGTTAGGAAAAAACTTCCTAACTTTTAGAAATGCCCCCAAATAAAATGACCTGCCTTCACGGAGGCGTTCAAGCTGAGGAAGATCAGCCATGTGTCTAGTATAGTGTAGTAAAGACTCCTTTCAAGTATGAGTCAGTCTAGTTGACCCACCACCAAGGTTGCTTCCAAGTCTCCAATTCTGGGATTTTGTGATATTATATGGTGACCTCTTAACAAAGAGATTGTTGTTTCTTTTACTCTTTGTAGCTCTAGTATACTCCACAGTCCCTTACATGAAGTAGGACCTTTATAAATACTTGTCAAAATATTAGAATTGTGTTTTTTTTAATGTAAAAAAAAAGTTCTGAATTATTTGCTTCAAAATATAAGCCCATACACAAAATTGAAGAGGAGACAGAAGTATGTGCTTGGCAAATGGGAAGGCACAAATTTCCAGGCAGACTTGGGGGCCAGAGAAGATCAAATCAGATGAAGCCAGAAGCCATCTGCACTGACCCAATGAAATGACTGAAGTTTTCCTAAGATGTCCCAGCGTTCCCATGACAAGCACCTTTCTCCTGGCCCTTCTTGTCCTATCTAAGTACCAGATAACATCCCACTTTCAAATATTACATCTCCCAAGGGATTTTCATCATATTGTTACCTGCAAGGGACAGATAAGATCCTCCATTTTTAGCCTTTAACTTTATAGATGAAGGAATTGAGGTTTAGAGAGTGTCTTGGTCAAGGTCATACAGCTGGTTAGTGGCAAAGCTAAGATTAGATCCCAGGTCTTCTGACCTATAGTTCAACCATGCCATGAAGGCTATCCTCTATGTCCCTTAAAAAATAGCTATATATAAACAGCTATAAAATAGAAATATAAAATATAAAAATAAAATATAAATAGCTATTTAATAAATAGTGAATACTTCCATGAAAAGGGATGAATTCTAAGTTTGGAATCATCACAGAATTCAGAGGGCATCTGGAAATGGGGAGAGGAGAGGGAGGAAAAGGCATCTGGCATCTCTGTCATTCAGCATGCTATCTGGGATGGTCACTGGGTTAATCCCTCTGTTTTAGGGCAGACCACACCTCTCCTCTATCCTCTCACCCCTCTACTGTTTCAGAGAAATAGGGACTTGTTTGGTTTCTTAAAAATCTCCAAAGAAAGCAGCTTCAAAACGTTCTTCCCCAAAACATTCTAGTGCTTAAAATCCACTTCTGACCCCCCTCCCTGGAGCACCTGTGGCTAAGGACTTGTGCAGGTGACAAACTGAAGCCATTCAAGCTAGATAAGACCATTTGTTTGTTTTATGCTTTTCTATCACCAAGGGGGAAAGGGGGTTGGGGAGCATTCAGAGAGATGGATGTATATAAATAGGGCAATTCTCTTTAAATGCAATACCTGTCAGGAGCAAAGCTCTTTGCCAGCTGACAGGGAAATTTCAATGGCTCTGGCAGGACAGGCAGGAGAGGATTTGTATGGCTCCAGACCCCAGACAGCTGCAGCTTTCCTGACACAGCAGATCCAAGCTCTCCCTGTCAGATTTCAAGGACCCAGGCTGCAGCGTCTGAGCTATACTGGGGCTCTGTACAGTGTCCAGTGTGTGACCAACACACAGAAGATATTCTCGGTGGGGAATTGAGAGAAGGCTGGTCCACATGACATGACGATCTGCGAGCTGGGGAATATGTAGACAGCTTAGCAGCAAAGTGGAGAGAGGAAAAAAAATGGGTTTTGCCATCAGAGGGCCTGGGTTTGAATTCTAATTTGGCCACTTAATCTCTGCAGGACTTTGGTGGAAAAATTGCCTTGCCTCCCCTCTCTGGGATTCTGCGAACTGAGGGGGCTCTCTAAGATTCCTTCCACCTCTAAATCCTATGAGCCTGTAGGAATTACTGATGCCACATGTGATTGTACACAGGGTGGGATAGATGAAAGGGAGAAATAATTGCCTGAAATAGTTCAGCTATACTGAACTTTTCTAGATTGTTAGTTCTGTGAGGGCAGAGGGCAAGGAATAGGACTCTAAGGCAGTGATAAAGAAAGAATGCTTTTGCCTAAAAAAAAAAAGAAGAAGAAGAAGGAATGCTTTCCAGACATGTGGAACTGACTCAGGGGTGAACCTGTGGCTTTGAGGCCACATGTAGCCCTCTAGGTCCTCAAGTGTGGCCTTTTGACTGAATCCAAACTTCACAGAACAATTCCTTTTATTAAGGGAATTTGTTCTGTGACGTTTGGATCCCCCTGGATGCAAAGGTACAGAGATCAGCAGTGAATTGTCATGAGGGAGGAACAGAGAAAAAGAAGGCCAGGTTGGCAGGATCACAATTTCCTCAGTTTACTGAACTGTAAAATGGAAATAATAATAACATCTACCTCTCAGGGTTGTTGTGAAGAATAAATGAGAAAATATTTGCAATGCACTTAACACAGTGTCTAAAGCATGGTTGGGGTTTAATCAATACTTAATTCTTCCTTCCTTCCTTCCTTCTCCCTTCCTTTCTTCATTTCCTTCCTTTCTTCCTTATTTCCTTGCTTCCTTATTTCTTTCTTTATTTCCTTCCTTTCTTCCTTATCTCCTTCCTTTCTTCTTTATTTCCTTACTTCCTTCTTTATTTCCTTCCTTTATTCCTTATTTCCTTCCTTTCTTCTTTATTTCCTTCCTTCCTTCTCCCTTCCTTTCTTCATTTCCTTCCTTTCTTCCTTATTTCCTTGCTTCCTTATTTATCTCCTTCCTTTCTTATCGCCTTCCTTTCTTCTTTATTTCCTTCCTTTATTCCTTATTTCCTTCCTTTTTTCTTTATTTCCTTCCTTCCTTCCTTCCTTCCATGGAGTGTCAGTGCTGGAGTAATGTCCAATGAGGCTGTAGAGATAGCTTGAAGCCAGTTTGTAAAGCACTCTCAAAACTGGGGAATTTTTATCTTATCCTAGAGGTAATTGAAAACCACTGGAGGTTATGCAGAAGGGGAGTCACATGGTCAGCTTACTTGGACTCTGAGATCTGATGTGGTCTATACAGGGTCTGATGTCCTATTTCACCAACTAGATTATAAACTCCTTGAGGGCAGGCACTGTATTTTAGCTCTGTGTCTCTCATAGGCCCTAACATAAGTACTTCTAACATAAAGGTGTTAAACACACAGCTGCAACACTCCCAAGTGTGGCCAAAACTAAAATGGAATTGGAAAATATTTAACAAAATAAATAAAAATATAATAGAAGAAAAAATTTTAATATGTGGTTTTCTAGGCCTATATGCAGCTGCAGGGATCTTCATACACAGTTTAGTGGCCCCGTTTCTATTTGAGTTTGACACAACTGTTCTAACCTGTTCTATAGTTAATAAAAGTAAAGCCCCAACTTGCCAAAACACAGGAACGCAAAAATTTTGGAGGGCTCTCCTAGAAAGACAGAGAACTCCTGGTTAGACTGTTCACAGTGATTCCGTAGAACTCAGTTTGTTTGTGTGTAACAGTGACCTGAGGAAGATTCTCACCCAAAGTTTTGTGAAGTGAAGACGTGAGAAGGAGATACAAGAAAATGAGCTCACGGATCATCAAGCAAGAGGAGACAAGACAGGGATGTGGCAGATGAGTGGCCGAGAGCTAAAACTGGACAGGAGGAAAGAGATAGAGAGAGAGAGAGAGAGAGAGAGAGAGAGAGAGAGAGAGAGAGAGA
>NW_020941213.1:0-1232 GCF_900497805.2 Vombatus ursinus
TGCACCTTTTTATTATTCTCAATGGGATAAGGGCTACAGCCTCTAAACCATGCTCTGCCCCACCACTTCCAGCTCCTATTCATGTGACCTTTTTTCTCTATTATAATGTAAGCTCATTGAGGGCAGAGATTCTCTTGCTTGATTGGATTTTTAGATTCAGTCATTAGCACAATCCTTGGCCACTGGAAGGCACTTAATAAATATTTAATCTCTATCCATCTATCTATCAAATGATACTAAAGGTACTCATACTTCTTCACTACTTTCCCTCCACCTTGATTGGAGAGCTGAACCATAAATTTCAAAACCTCCCTTTAAGAGGAGAGCTTAGGATTCTGGGAGCCAAGATGGAAGATTAAGCAGTAAGTCACTCTCACTCTCCCTTATTGACTGCTAAAACCACAGAAAAGTTCACCCTGAGAAAAATTCTGGAAAAGTGGAGCCAGTAGAAAGTAAGGGTGCAGCAGTCTTTTAGCCTGAGAGGCTTGGGAGATTAATGGGAAAGGTCCCTTTCACTCTGATGTAAGTGTCTCAGAACAGGACAGGAGGCATCCAGGTAAGCCAGTGGCAAGCCCCACCTCAGCAAACCAGTGGGAGATCCTGACCCTGAGGGCACCAACAACAGGACCCCCACATGCCTTGGCACAGCCAGGGGACCCAGCAGACTCCAGCTCAGAGAACCACCATGTGTGAAGCATGGCAGGTGTCCTCCACCAGCTGAACCTTGCTGTGCTCTAGTGCAACTCCAGGTGGGCAGGCATCCTCTAGCAGCTGAACCTCCCCATCCTTTAGCACCATCCAAGTGAGCAGGTGTCCTCCCGGGGCCAGACCCTCCCTCACCCTAAGAATTTCGATGGAAGTGCAGAAAAACCCTACCTGGCCTTAGCACATGTCAGCCACCACCACTAGGACCTTAGCTCAGCACCAGGTAAGCTGCCAGTTCCCTACAGCCTCCATCTACCAGCACCTGAGGCCCCAGCACACAAAGCCAGTGATCCAGCCCCTGGCCACTAGCACAAGAAGCTGGAGCCAGTACCCCCTGTGCTTTAGCAGGAGAGCTTAGCTTTAAAATCCAAGAAATAGACAAACATCATGAGCAAAAAGCAGAAACAGACAATCATCATAGATTCTTTCTACGGGGACAGGGAAGATCAAAGCACAAATTCAGAAGAGAACAACATTGTTGATATAGACACAGCCAAAACCTCAAAGGGGAATGTGAACTGGTCTCA
>NW_020941214.1:0-1966 GCF_900497805.2 Vombatus ursinus
CTTCATGCATCCTCCAAGCTTGGCTTCCAGATGAGAACCTGGCAGACGGCCAGAGAGGAGTGATGACCCTTGAGGAGGTGTAATGGACCCTAGACCCTAGGGGAGGGACTTCTCTCCCCTCAATTCCTGTAGACTCACTTGAGGAGTCGCCCACACCAGGCCAAATGGTAAGAAAGAGGCAGAGTCAGTATTCTGGTCAATCCAGAATGAGCGAGGCCCAGTGTTTATTCCAGCCCAAGACCAATGCACTTCAGCCCCTGGGTTCTGCTACATTTTTATCACAGTCCACTATTAATTAATTTTCCTGGGGTCCAGGTGGGAGAGGTAAGAGCTCATGGTTTGGACTTTGTAATCTCCTTCGTTTTTCCTCAGGCACATGATAACCTGTGCAGGGTTGAGGGATCGAGGACAGTCATGAGTTATGGGGGCATGACTCTTGCTGAGAGCCTGTTGTGTGTAGCTGTGGACCCAGCCTTGCTCCCCAGAGAGGGCATGAAGGCAGCCCTGGTGAATCCCAGGAGCATCGCCAGGAACCAAGGTTATTGGAATTGGTCTTCCTTGCTGGCCTTGTACATTTCTGCCTGGCCCCTACCCCAAAACCTAAGGCCAGGCTTAGGGAGAAGGCACCCAGGTAGAGTATTCATGAGCCTCGTTGAGAGAACTCTCCATTGATTGAGAAAGTAACAGGGAGAGTCTGAAGGAAGGCTACCTGGAACTTTCTCCTAAATAAATTTATTTTTTCTTTCTTTCTGTCTGTCTGTCTATCTCTCCCTGTTTCTGCCTCAGTTTCTGTCTGTCTCTTCATCTTTGTCCTTTCTTCATCTCTGTCTGTTTCAAACTTTGTCTCTTTCCAACTATCTTGGTCTCCCTCTTTCTGTCTATGTCTGCCTCAGATTATCTCTCCAGCTCTGTCCCTCCATTTTCAATTCTATTCAATAGGCATTTGCTAAGCACCTACTGTGTGCCAGGCACTGTGCATTTTCTCACTCTCTTTCTCTGTCTCTCTCTGATACACAGAAACCTCTTCTCTCTCAAATTCTTACTCAGACACACACACCCTCTTTTACATATGAATAGACGCACACACTAGTGTCTTGCACTTCCTAAATTCACACTCTCATTCACATTGACTCATTGATATGCATCCTCTCTCCCAGATGCATATATGCAGCCATAACCACACCTGTATTCTCACAGACACACACTTACTCATTCTTGGATAAGCCTACTGGATCATGAGATCCCAAAGTTAGAGCTGGGAGGGATACTGGAGGCCTGCTATTCCAATCTCCTCATTCTCTGGAGGAGGAAAGTAAAGCCTAGTGACTTGATGACAGTCAAGTATAGGACAGGATTTGAACCCAGGTCTTCTGGCTCCAAATACAGGGATTGTAGTGATCATTCCACTGTGCCACCAGAAAGACTTCCCCTCATGGGGATGCTCATTCTCTCTTTCTCTGTCTCTCTGTCTGTCTCTCTCTCTCACACACACACAAGTATACTATACATCTATACACTCCTGTCTCATACACACACAGATCCCATGCCTTCCTCTCTCTCTCCTTCTCTCCCTCTCTCTCTCTCTCTCTTTCTCTCACACACACACACACCCACACACACACGCACAAATATACTACACATCTTTACACTCCTGTCTCATACACACACAGATCCCATGGCTTCCTCTCTCTCTCTCTCTCTCTTTCACACACACACGCACACACACACACACACACACAGCCCTTAGTGGCTCTTAGGGGTTCCCCAAGTTCTCTTACCATGAAGCAGGACAGAAGGCAAAGGATGAGCCCCAGGAGCATAGCCAGGCACATGAGAATGATGGCCCAGTAGGGCAGGTCTGGGGGGAGAAGAGGTGATGCTGAGGGGCCTTCATAGGGACAAGGGGACAGCACAGAGTAGGGAATAAATGTCCTTTGGAATTCCCACCCCATGGGAAGGGAGGGGA
>NW_020941215.1:0-8737 GCF_900497805.2 Vombatus ursinus
ACCCAAATTCCAAGACCATATTTCTCCCTAACCTCAGAAACCCTATCCCTGACAGTTTCTCCTCAGCCCAAGGACACTATGCCTGGAAGTTACTCATGAGTGGGTCTCAGCAACACATGTATCTCTCTCCCTGGTGCAGGTACAAACTGCACCTGTAGGAGTTATGAGTTTGAAGTGGCTTTGTATTGGCTCATAAAGATATTCATACCCACTGGAGTATCTGTACCAACTCCATACCTCATCATCTGCATCCTGAACTCCTCATATGCATGCTAGGCTTAGGACATATGTACACTCCCTACATGTATCTTGTCAAACAAGACATTGATTGGTGGCAGACTGAACAGCCCTCAGTCAGCTGTGACTGCTAGTTACCTTAGTGATATAGCAGGCCTAAAAACCACACTTCCCTGTAGCTACACCCCCCTCACCCTGGGCTTTTCCTGATGAACTCTGGGTAAAACACCTGAGCAATAGATACAAAAAGTGCATGTTCCTTTAAGAACTGACCACTCCTTAACCACTGCCTAATCCCACCCTGAATCACCCACTTAGCATATTTGACACTTGTTTTACTATAGTTTATCCTATGTAAACTTTAACTGAATCCCCCTAAGGTAGCAGGTTCTTTAAGAACTTTTGCCCATGGAAAAGTGTAACAATAAATCTTTGTGGGGCAGCTAAGTGGCACAGTGGATAGAGCACTGGCCCTGAAGTCAGGAAGACCTGAGTTCATATCTGGCCTCTGACCAAACACTTGACACTTACTAGCTGTGTGACCTTGGGCAAGTCACGTAACCCCAATTGCCTAAAAATAAAAAACACAAAACAATAAATCTTTGCCAACTTGACTTAAAGAATGCCTGAGTCTGTGAATTCATTCCAGATGACCCTGTCCTGTACTTTGGTCCTTGAGAGGTCTCTGAACCTCTCAGACCACAACAGGAGAACACAATATTTGATGAAGAAAAATAAAAACAAAAAACAAAGAACAGATGGGATAAGGGAAACGTAGTTAGACAGAAGTTTATTAGGACATCAACATCTCATACCACCTTTCAAATTAATTACAAATGGATACATGAATTAGGTGTAAATAGGGATTCAACAGTAAATTAGAAAAGCAAGGAGGAAATTACTTTTCACAGCTACGGATAGTGGAAGAGGTTATGACAGAACAAGCAACAGAGAGAATCACAGAAAATAAAATGAAGAATTCTGCTTCTATAAAGTTGAAATGTTTTTGCACCAACCGATCCAATGCTGTTAAAATGAGAAAGGTAACAGTCAAATGAGGAAAAACATCTTGGCACTAAAGTTCTCCAAGGATTGTTGCATATGCAAGATATAGAAGGAACTGATTCCAGTTTCTAAGATTAAGAGCCATGTTCCATTAGGTCAAAGGAACAGGAAGTTTTCAAAGGAAGAAATCCAGTTATCAATAGCCCTATGACAAAATGTTCCAAATCCCTCATAATGAGAGAAGTGCACATTAAAATAACTCTCTTCTTTCATTCTGTAAATCATAGAGATCAGCAGGTCAGGGACAGTCCCCTCTTTCTGTTCCACAACAAGTTACATGGAAATGCTCCTTTCATCAGGTACTGATTGAAACCAGAATAAAAAATAAATATACCATTAAATTAAATGACACCAAACAAAAGAGATCATGATGAAGAATGGGAGGGGAAGAGTTCCTAGACTGTCTCAAACGTTTGTGGCCACAGGGAGAGACCCAGGTGTGGGCACCACAGGGCTGTCACCCCACTGGAGGGAAAGCAGTAAAAACCCTGCCAGCAGAGTCCAGTGAAGACCTGCAGCTTGGGATTGATGTACCCCAGGTTTTACAGTTTAGTCAGGAATTGATTTTCAAAAGCCCCAGCTTTTAATTCAGGTAGTCCACATTACTTGGCAAAAAAAATCTCGAATAAAGCAAGATATTGGCTAAGTTCACAGGGGTAACCAAACTTTGTAAGATGCTGAAGTCACCCTCCAAAACACACAAACACACAAGGTTAGACCAGCTGGTTGTATATCTCTATATTATGGGCCCAAACCTGTAGTTTTTAACTAATTGGCAGAAATTGACCCAAGACAACCCTGTCACCATCAGTAGGTAACCACTGTTAACATTCAGTGTAGTCCCTGGGAAGTGCAGAAACACCCCTCAGGCTTCAGGACATGCCAGACATAACCATTAGGACCCCACCCCAGCATCAGGTAAGCTGCCAGACACCTACAGCCTCCAGCAGTGCTAGTCATCCCCACCCCACTCCCTTAACACAGCACAAGACACCAGGGTCCCCTGTGGGCCTCAGGGCAACATCAGTGCAGCACCAGGTAAACATCTAGGGCCTGCATCCCCTGGCACAAGAAGCCTGAAGCAGTGCCCTTTCCATCCTGAGAGCAGAGCTCAAATGTAAAAGAAATAAAAAAGGCCAAAAAAGATGAGTAAAAAACAACAAAAAAAATAATCTGACCACAGAAAATTATTATGGTGACAGGGAAGACCAAGACACAAACTCAGAAGAGGACAATAATGTCAAAACAACTATGTGCAGAACCTCAAAGACAAATGGGAAGATGTCTCAAGCCCAGAAAGAACTCATGGAAGAGCTCAAAAAAGAGCTTTAAAATCTTATGAGGGAGATAGATGAAAAATTGGGAAAAGAAATGAGAGTGGTGCAAGACAATTATGAAAAAAGAGTCAACAGCCTGGAAAAAGAAAACAGGTGCTTAAAAAACAAAATTTGCCAAATGGAAAAGTACAGAAGCTCACTGAAGAAAACAACCCCTTAAAAGTTAGAATTGGGCAAGTGGAAGCTAACAACTCTATGAGACATCAAGAATCACTCAAAAAATTCAAAAGAATGAAAAAATAGAAGAAAATGTAAAACAGCTCATTAGAAAAACAACTGACCTTGAAAATAAGTCTAGGAGAGACAATGTCAGAATCACTGGACTACCTGAAAGTCATAATGAAAATGGAGGACCTGGACAGCATCTTTCAAGAAATTGTCAAGGAAAGCTTCTCTGATATCCTGGAACCAGAGGGGAAAATACACATTGAAAGAATCCCCCAATCACCTCAGGAAAGAGATCCTACAATAAAAACTCCAAGGAACATTACAGCTAAATTACAAAACCATCAGGTCAAGGAAAAAAATCTACAAGTGGCCAGAAAGAAACAATTCAAATATTGGAAAACCACAATCAGGATTACACAGGACTTAGAAGTTGCAACACTGAAAGATCAGAGGTCATGGAACATGATATTCTGGAAGACAAAGGAGCTAGGACTACCACCAAGAATCACCAGCCCAGCAAAATTAAGCATAATAGTGCTCAGGAAAAAATGTAGTCATTCCATGAAATATGAGGATTTCAAGTCTTCATAAGAAGACCAGAATGAAACCAAAAATTTGACGTTCAATATCAAAGCCCAAGAGAAGCATAAACAGGTAAAAAAGGGAAAAGAACACATAAGGGATTCAACAGAGCTAAACGGTTTGTGTCCCTACATGGGAAGATGATACTTGTAACTCTTAAAAATTGTATCACTAACAGTAGAGATAAAAGGTATATACATAGACAGAGGATATGGGTATAAGGTGAATATGAGGAAATGACAAAAATTAAGGGATGAGAAAGAGGAGTACAAAGGGTGCAGAAGGAAGGGAGAGGTAGAATGGGGTAAATTATCTCACATGAAGAGGTGAGAAAGACCTATGACAGTGGAGGGGAAGATGGGAAAGAGGGCTATGGGCATCGCTTGAACCTTACTCTCATCCACGGTGGCTCAAAGAGGGAATGATATACACAATCATTTGAATGCAGAAATCTATCTTACCCTAAAGGGAACTAGGAAGGGAGGAGATTAACTGAAATAAGGGAGGGCAGATCAGGGAAGTGGTGGATAGAAGCGAAACACTGGCGAGGAGGGAAAGGAGAGAGAGGACAAAGAGGAGGAAGAATAGAACAGAAGGAAATACACAGGTAGTAATCATAACTGTGAATGTGAATGGGATGAACTCTCCCATAAAACAGAAGTGAATAGCAGAGTAGATCAAAAAACAGAATCCTACAATATGTTGCTTACAAAGAAAACAGACACAGTTTGGTAAGGAGCTGGAGTAGAATCTATTATGCTTCATCTGAAATGAAATAAGAAAAAAAGCAGGGGTAGCAATCCATTCAATGAAATAGAAAGATTTCATAAGGAGAAGACTAGAATCAAACAAAAAATTGATCTCCAATATTAAGACCCAAGAGAAGGTCAAAAAGATAAAAAGGGAAAAGAAAACACAAGGGATTCAATGGAGCTGAACTGTTTACATCTCTACATGGGAAGATGATACTTGTAATTCTGAAAAATTGTACCCCTAATAGTTCAGCTAGAAGGAAGATACAAAGACAGAGGGTGAAAATATAAGGCAAATTTGAGGGAATGACATAAAAAAGAAAAGAAGTCAACTGGATGATTTTGAAGGGGAAACCCAGGAGGGAGGTTTCTTGGGCAAGTGTTAGCACCCTGGGTGTAGTAGCAGCTACACTTGGTAGTACCTGAGTGGGATGGGGGAGTCAGCTAAGACAGGGTTTGTGCAATGAGAAAGACATTAATAAGCTGGAGAGTATCCACATGGGATGGACAGGATGGTAAAGAGGACAAAATTCATGCCATTTGAGGATGAAGAAAACTATGAGGTCTCAGTTATTCAGTCAATAAACATTTATAAAGTGCCTACTAAGTGCCAGACACTTAGGAAGAAAGAGAAAAGCCAAAGACAATCCCTTTTCTCAAGGACCTCACAGTGGAATAGGGAAGGCAATACTGTTTCTGTACAAACAAACCCTATACAGGCTAAATTGGAAATAAGCAAGACAACAAAGGCCTAGAATTAGGGAGGTCCCTGAAAGGCTTCTTGTAGAAGGTGGGATTCTAAGTGGAACCTGAAAGAAGTCAGGGAAAGCAGGAGGCAGAGGTGAGGAGGGACTGCAGGGAAGAGGGCCAGCCAGTGAAAATGGCCAGTTGGGAGATGGAGGGTGTTGTGCAAAGACCAGCAAGGGGGAGGGTGTCACTGGATCACAGACTATCTGGAGGGAGAGTGCAGCGTGTAGGAAGAATGCAGAGATGGGGGCAGGTTGTGATGAGCTTTGAATGCCAAACAGAGGATTTTATATTTGATTTTACTTAATATTTATATTTATATGCCTGCCCTGAGTCTTCTGCAGGTTCTTCAGGTGTATGTATATAGGGTGGGCCCTTGTCAAATGGATTAGACAGAGGTCAGGGATCAGAGTAATGGGTGCATGTTGCAAAAAGAGAGATTCAGACTTGATGTCAGAAACACCCAGCTCAGGCTGATTAGAATTCCAAAGTCAACTGAAGCATGGGCTACCTGCCCTCCCTCCTTCAGATTGCCTTGGTTCTTGAGCTACTCTGGCTTGCCTGCCCTGTGAGTGGCGATGTGTTGGCAGTTTAGTGGAGGTGGCTGGCCCCTTCTCTGCAGCAGTGGCTTCCTCCACTGATGGCTGTGAGAGATGGGCAGGAAGTAGGCTGGCCTTTCTGGAGAATGCTGCCACTCCAAGGCCTCTTGTGTGATTTTGTGTGTATTGGTGACTTTTGGTTATCAGTTGCTGCTGGCGGTGATGAGGAAGGTGTGCTCTGTCTCTTCCATGATTTCTCCCCTCCATGGTGTCTGTGGGGGCTGGGCTGGAAGCAGGTCTAGTAGCTTGGCGGGGGGGCTGTTCTTTCCAAGGCTCTGAGTTTTGGGGCATGGGTCTGTCTCCATTTGAACCTGTGGGGAGATGCTGGACAAGGTGGTGGTAATGTATTGACTTGTCTAGCACCTGTTGCCCTCCATCTCTCCCTCAGTTTCCTTAGAAAAGTTATGGTCACCACTGTCTAAAACAGCTGACAGACCTCCTCAAGCAGTCAGAGTATGACCTGAGGGACAATTACCAGGCACTATTCCTATAATCCACAAAACAGTCACAGGGAGGGTTGCCATGGCAACTCCATCTTCTCAAGTTGTCATCTCACTTGTGTTGTCATGATGTTTTTGACATTGCCTTTAGATCTTTTCTAGAGAACAATTGGTTGATATCTTGATTACTTTGAGCTAACACAGCATAGAAATGCAACAACAATATAGTGACACAGCTTTTCTGGACACAGCCCCTCTCATCTCCACATAAACATATCTGATTATCAAGAGCAGGCTTTCTCTTCTCTTCTCTGGAAGAGAATGTGGACTTGAGTGGTCTTCAGACATCCACCAAGTTAGAGAGGTCCTGACTGCCCATTGGTGGGATGTTTTGCCCTTGCAGGGCCAGGAAGATACATCAGGGGAAACAGTGGCCAATCAGGTTCTATTCGATCAACAGACATTTCTTAGCTACTTCCTTTGTGCCAGGCTCTGTGCTACGCTGGAAATACGAAGACCTGTAAGACAGTCCCTTCACTCTCAAGGAGCTCACAGACTAATGGGGGAGTCAACAGTCAAACAAGTATGAAGAAATAAGCCATATACAGAAAACACTGGAAATAATTAATATAAGGAAGGTGCTAGAAATTTGCAGGAAAGGGAAAAGCTTCCTATGGATGGTGGGATTTTAGCTGAGACTTGAAGAAAGCCATAGAAGTCAGGTAGCAGAGATGAGGAGGGAGAATGTTCCAGGTGTGGGGGACAGCCATTGAAAGAAAATGCCCAGATTTGAGAGACGGAGGATCTTGTGCTAGGAACAGCAAGGAAGCCATTGTTGCTGGTATGAAGACTACACCCTAGGGGTGAGGGGGATGCTGGGGGAGTGTGTAAGTGTAAGGTCCAGAATTCCCCTGGCTGAGGAACTCTGTACTTTTCCAAGGGAATATCCCTGTGCACTGGGGTATTCTCTGTTTCCCCAATCAGAGGACTTAATTTTATTCTGAAGAAAGAGGCTGGAGATTCAGATTGATTATAAGAAGTATTAGTTTAACCAATAGAATCACTTATATAAAAGGGTCAGTCTGAAGTGGCTCCCAGTTGAAAACGGTCTCACCAGTGGATCAATTCCTACTTCAAGACCCCAGAAAAACCCAGTGGTAATTATAGAAAACATACAAAAGGAGGAGGAGTGATAGAGTACATTGTTAATAACTGGTGGATACTTTGGGTTTCTGCTTAGTAATGAGCTTGGGCATTAAGTCAATGTTACTGGGTAAAATGCCCAAACATGGGTTCGTGTACTGATTGTGTGTGGGCCATAAACCTGTCACTGGGTCCATGTTATGATTTTCATCAGCCACAGTATCTAAGCTATGACTCAGTGAAGGAATTATGATTTTTAACAGGTCACCCTGTCCGGGATTCCACCTTTCACAAAGTTTAAGTTTATATCTTTCATTTGTTACTGTTTTGTTTATGGCTTTTCCCCAATTGGGACCCCATAGTATGGTATATGGTGGAAGGAAACTGGAAAAGCGAGGGTGGGTAGTTTATGAAAAGCTTTGAATGACAGAGAGGATTTTCTACTGGATCCTGAATCGATAAGGACCACTGGATAAGATTGAGTAGAAAAGCAGGGGTGGGAGGAAGGGCGCATAGTCAGACTTGTGCTTTAGGAAGATGATTTTGAAAGCTGAGTTTAGGATAGACTGGAATGGGGATGTCCTGTGGGCAGAGACCTCAGTCATAAGGCTGTTTCAATAGTCCATTGAGTGAATCAAGGAAGACCTGCACCAAGGTGGTGGCACTGCCAGAGGAGATAAGGGACATATATGAGAGTTGTTTCAAAGGTAAAATTGATAGGTCTTGGCAACATGCTGGTTTGTGGGGTGGTTGAGAAGGTCAAGAGTGAAGGATAACACTTAGGTACCAGGCCTGGGTGCCTGGGAGGATGGTGGTACCTTCAACAGTAATAAGGAATTTTGAAAGGGAAGAGTGTTGAGGGAAGGAGGATAGAAAGAGTTCAATTTTGGACACAATGAATTTAAGATGTCTACAGGACATCTAGTTGGATACATCCAATAGGCAACTTGGAGATTCAAGGCTGGAGGTCGACAGAGAGGATCAGATTGGACACATAAACGTGAAATTCAGCTGCATAGAGATGTTAATTGAATTCATGGGAACTAATGAGAGCACCAAGTGAAAGAGTATTGAGATAGAAGGGAAGGCAGCTCAGGACAGAGCCCAGTGGGACACTCATGGTTACCAGGCACAACCTGGATGAAGATCCAGCTAAGGACACTGAGAAGGTGTGGCCATAGTGAGGTGCTCAGGGGCAGGGACTGTCTTTTACATTTCTTTGTATTTCTAGTACAATGCTTGGCCCATCATAGGCACTTAATGAATGTTTATTAATTGATTAAAAGGAGATCCTGGAGAGAATAATGCCACAGAAACTTAGACAAAAGTATCAAAAGAAGGGTGAACAACAAAGCAAAGTGATCAGGAAAGGTGAAGATTAAGAAAAGGACTTTAGATTAGGCATCTCAGAGATGGTTAGCAACATTAGTGAGAGACATGTCAGCTGAATGATGAGGGCAGAAGGTAGACTGCAGAAGAGTTAAGAAGAAAGAGGAAAGCAAATAGAGGAGACTATTGTAAATGGCTTGTTCAAGGAGTTTAGCCACAAAAGGGAGGCGATATATGGGATGATAATTAGAGGGGATGCATAGATCCAGGGGAAGACTTTTTAAGGGCAGGGGAGACACAGACATGCTTGCAGGCAGGGGGAAAGCAGCCAGTACACA
>NW_020941216.1:0-1109 GCF_900497805.2 Vombatus ursinus
GAGAGACAACAAGGATGGGAGAAGAAACACAGTCAGCAGAAAATTCAGAGAGAGCAGAAAGAAAAGACAGTTAGGATGTCTAATCTGAGTAAAACTGTTTTCACTTTTTGCGCGATCAGGACTTTGCCACAGTTGCACCAGCTCCAGTGCCTTGGGAGACACGAGAGAATGGCTGGGGCACTTGGCGTTGGCAGCATCCATCTTTGAGGAGTTCCAGATACAGGACTTATATAGTGGACAGCAATTGCTTGCCTCAAAAATAGAGGAACTGGCCTATAAATTCGTCCAAGCCCTCCAAGTGCAGGCTGATATTGATCAGCAGCTGGAGGAGCAGATTCAAAAACGTAGCATTGGCTACTCAGGACTTTGGGAATGAACTTATGTGGCTGGGAATTGAGACAGCAGTTGCCATGTGATGGCTGATATTGATCCATTTGTGTAACACCCTTAAACCATAACGCCACTTGCAACACCGTTTCACAAAGTATATGACACTCTCTTTTCTTTTCTATTTGATGTAATGTTACCTGTGCCTTTTCCCAGATCTAGGCTACAAATCTTTCCTCTGTACTCCAGGCTTTGTGGGTGTTGATTAGACTGGCACGGTACATATCTGACACTTGGCACCAACATGAGACTGATGATATTGTTCATCACCTTAGTGATTGGATTAAGCATATGTCTTTCCCCATCCCCTCCTTTGTAACCCATTGGGCATTTGTTACCCCTTTTGCATTTATACTGTTATTGTTACTACCCACTATTTTAGGAGGTTTTCTTAGGATTTTTAGAGGTTTTGTAGAGGCACTCAGTACCGAAGGCCTAGTATGGAGACCCCGTCTCCACCCCTCTATTAAACAAAAAGGGGGAATTGTGAGGGACTGTCTGATGTTGGCAGCTGCCAGGCCGGGTGCTGTGGCATGGGTAAGGTAAGATCTGGGTATTTTGGAAGTCGAGGCAGGGACTGTGGTAGACAGAGTCGTGTGTACTGGGATGGGCTGGATACGGAGAAGCCATGAGGCAATTGGGCAGTGCTATGAGATAAGCTGGGTTCAAGGAGGTAGCCGAGCCTGAGCTCCTGAGGCAAGGGGCAGTGCCACGTGGGAGTG
>NW_020941217.1:0-1073 GCF_900497805.2 Vombatus ursinus
AGAGTCATTAGCTTCCATTTGCCCCATTCTAATTTTTAACAATCTGTATTCTTCTATTAGATTTTGTACCTCCCTCATCATTTGGCCAATCATATTTTTTAGGGACTTGTTTTCTTCAGTGTACGTTTTTCCAGTTGGCCAGTTGGTATTTTCAGGAGTCTTCTCCTTCTCTCATTTGACTTTGAAAATTCTTCTACAACTCTTTTCAGAAGGCTTTTTGGGCTTCAAACCAGTTCGTGTTGCCTTTTGAGGTTCCAGAAGTGGGTTTGTTGACAATGTTGTCCTCTTCAGAATTTCTGCCTTGATATTTACTGTTCTCATAATATGAATTTATGGTACGTTGTTTTTTTTTATTTGTTTGTTTCTTTGTTTACTCATGGTGTTTGCTGATTTCCTGGCTTTTATAGAGATATATAAGAATACAAGTAGAAATTAATAAGAATACAAGTCATTTCCCCAATTGATAAATTGTCAAAGGATATGAACAGGCAGTTCTCAGATGAAGAAATTAAAGCTATCAACAGTCATATGAAAAAATAATCTAAACCACTCTTGATTAGAGAAATGCAAATCAAAACAACTCTGAGGTACCACATCACACCTATCCCATTGGCCAAAATGGCAAAACAGGAAAATGATAAATGGTAGAGAAGATGTGGGAAAATGGGAACACTTAATGAATTGTTGGTGGAGTTGTGAAATGATCCAACCATTGTGGAGAGCAATTTGAAACTATGATGAAAGTGCTCTAAAAGCGTGCATACCCTTTGACCCAGCAATAGCACATCTAGGGCTGTACGCCAGAGAGATCCTACAAATGGGAAAAGGACTCACGTGTACAAAAATATTTGTAGCAGCTCTTTTTGTGGTGGCAAGGAATTCAAAATTCAGAGGATGCCCATCAATTGGCAAATGGCTCAACAACTTCTGGTATATGAATGTAATGGAATACTATTGTGCTGGAAGAAATGATGAACAGGCTGACGTCAGACAAACCTGGAAAGATTTGTAGGGTCTGATGCTGCATGAAGTGAGCAGAACCAAGAGAACATTGTACACGATAGCAGCCACGT
>NW_020941218.1:0-1815 GCF_900497805.2 Vombatus ursinus
GATGATGATGATTATAGCTACCATTTATATGGTGCCTACTATGTGCCAGGCACTGTGCAAAACACAGATTAGAGAGAAAAGCCATACACTCCTTCATTTAAGGAGAGGTCACAAGACAGACAGCTCGTTACCCACTTGGCTGCCCTTTATTTTGGATGTTTTGAATTCTCCACCACACCTCCTGTGCCAGGTACTTCCCCCTCGCCTTTCAGCTTTCTTTTATGTGTTATCCGCTCACTTTAGATTGCAAGATCCTTGTGGGCAAGGATTGTTTTTGGTTTTTCATATTTATATAAATATTTATTTTCAGATTTCCATGTTTATATTTATGTATTTGTATTACTGTTTATATATTATATTTTCATATTTATAGCACAGTGCCTGGCATATAGTAGGTGCTTAATAAATGTTTATTGACTATTGATTGAGACATCCCTGACTCCAAGCTCAGCACACTACCTAGTGAATCACCTAGCCATCTCTCCCTTTCTCTGTCTCTGTCTCTGTCTCTCTCAATCTCTATCTCCCTCTCTGTCTGTCTCTGTCTCTGTCTCAATATCAATAGATATACATATCTATATCTATACTGCATATATATAGTTAAATATATACTTATACATGTAGCAAGTATTTATTGCTAAATAAATGCTATTACTATTAACTGTTCAACTTTCGCCCTAAACTCTTCCCATCTCCTCCCCTCTGTATTGCCATTAAGGGCACTCCTGACCTTCTAGTCACCCAGCTTCACATCCTTGGAGTCAGATTCCATCCTTCACTCTCACTCACCTAGTTGTCCAATCAAGTGTCAAATTGTGTAGGTGCAGACCAGGTCTTATGTCTCTTGCCTTCCTTCTGCCACCCTAGTTCAGGTCCTCATCACCTCTGTCTGTACTATTGTGATAGCTTCCTCATTAGACTTCCTGCATTCAGAGTCTCACATCTCCAATCCATACTCCTAACAGCTACCAAATTCATATTCCTAAAGCACAGGTCTTTGTAGGCTACCTCCCTGCTCTAGAAGATTCAAAGGTTCCGTTTCTCTTCCAGGACAGAAAACAACAAAAAAAAAAACCTTCTTCTCTTTGGACCTTTAAAAATCTGGTGCTTGTGGATTTTGACTAGTTCATAAGCCCAGAGGACCACAGATCCAGAGCCAAAAGGGACCTCACATGCCATTTAGTACACCCCTCATTTTCCATGTGAGGAAACTGAGGCCCAGTGAGTTTAAGTGATGTGCACAACATCACTTAACAGAAAGTTAATGGTAGAGCCAGGATTCAGACTGAGATTCCCAACTCCCTCCAGGGGGCTAAGTCTACTCTATATGGGCAGCCATTAGCCACCTCTCCACCAGCATGATTCCTCGACAGAGGGTTGCTTCCTAGTTTCTCTGTGGAGTCAGGATGATGGCATCAGATTGGTACTTTCTTACCCTAATGAGAATTTCCAGAGCTCATCCTCTCCCAGAATCACCCACCCAACTGGCCAAGGATTCTACAAGCTCCTGTTTGTTGCTGAAGATGGTCAGAGGGTCAGGTCACCAGGGTCCTGATTATGATGTCAGCTTTGGCATCCAATCGTACATGACAGTTAAGTATAGCATTCATTCAGAAAAGGGCCTTGTTGCCATAGCAACCACTGCCTCCCAGCACAAGTTCAGTACTTCTGAGAAGTCCCTTCTCAGCTTAGAGATAAATATCAATTTATTCTGCATGTCCCAAAGATCATTGAGACAGTGCTTGAGGGAGAAGTCATTCCAGACATTGGAAGAATCTTCCCTTCCATGAGTCCCAACGGCTTCTTTCCCTTCAC
>NW_020941219.1:0-1202 GCF_900497805.2 Vombatus ursinus
GGCATTGAATAAAAATATGGGGGCAGTGGAAGCATAAGGAAAGAAGATAAAAATATTTTGAAAAACCATTCATACATGTTTCATCTGTTGTGTAACAGAGTGAAAGTGGTAGTGATTACACTATCTTTCAAATAAACACACAAAATGCAAGTTATAACCAATCAGTGGTCAAGTCCACCAACAGGTCTTAACAAGCAAGTGTTGAGAGGTGAGCGAATCCAATAGGGCATTGTTGGGAAGTCTAACATGCATCAGCAGGAATATGTGCACGTAATGACTTGTTTACCATGCAATACTATATGGGTTACATGATGTAATATTGCATGATCAAAATTTCAATGCAGAAAAATCCTCACAAATTTACAATAAATTATTAAATTTAAGATGCATCATTTTAAAAAATATATTTTATATTTTTTGAAATGGCACATTTAAAAAAACATTAAAGAGTTAAAGACAATAGATTTTCAGAGGGGCATTAAGTAATTGTTTTTTAAAGGGGGAGGTAGGTCAAATAAGTTTGGGAACCTTTGCCATAGAAGATGCTTAATAAGTACTTGTTAGCTGATTTATTGGTTGATTCTGTTGTTAAAGCCCAACAGGCCTGGGATGCCTTGGGCCAGCCTTTTGAAAGGGACACCCAAAAGTGTCTTATGTTAATTATGCCAATTTCCACGGAGATTGTTCAGGCTAATTGTTAAAGGAAGTGTTTGGCAATTCAATCTTGTCTGATCTTCACAGAGGTATAGTTTAGTTATCGCTGACCTCAGAGCCAGGAAGAGCCAAATTCAAGTCCTGTCTCTGACACATAATGGTCATGTGACTCCGTAGATCACATAACCTCTCCTTGCTCTGGGTAATTCTCTAAGTCTTTAAGTTGCAGAGAATGTGCTAACTTGCATTGGTAGAGGCACTTCCCTCATCTGGGAGTTCCCTCTATCCATGAAACAATGCATTTATTCTCTATCCCTTATCCCTGGTCTTTGTGATGTGTGATCTGTAGTGACACACATCCAGTCCCACACCCCAGGGTCTCCTCTCTCTGTTTGGGAGGTGACTGTATTTGAGGATAGAGATTATGGAAGGCTCAGGATTGTTCCCTCTTTCAAACAGCAAGCCTCTTCCCAGACTGTTAGGTCTACAGGAGCCAGAAGCAGCTGCATCCCCTATCTGTCCAACTTCCAGTCCCTGCAGTCCACACT
>NW_020941220.1:0-1518 GCF_900497805.2 Vombatus ursinus
AAAAAAAGAGGGATGTGTGGATATGGATTTATACACCAGAAACATCTGTCCTGTTCAATATAGTCCCAGAAATGCTAGCAAAAGCAATGAGATAAGTAAGCCCAAATGAGGGAATAAGCATAAACAAAGAAGAAACAAAAGGTTTGAAGAATTAGGGGAAAATAGGCATATAAATGTATCATTAATGGAGATGTGAATTGTTCTTGCAAGTCTGAAAAGCAAAACCCTAAAATGTGACTTTATTTTGAACCAACAGTACTAGGTCTATTGCAAAAGGAGTCCTCATATAAGCAAATTATTTAGAGCACCTCTTTTCAGAGTAGTCTCAAACTAGACATTAAGGAGGTGGCCACCTAATAGAGGAGGTATAAACAAACTGTTGCAAAAGAATATCATGGAATATTATTTTGCCAGGCAACATGACAAAACGGACAGTTCCAAAGGAAAATGGGCAGACAACTATATTGTGATGAAGAGTGAAGTGAGCAGAACTAGAACAATTTACACAGCAACATTTATAGGGAAAAAAAAGATTTTGAAAGCTATTAGAATTCTAATTAATAGAGTGATAAATCTCCTTTTTTATTTTAAACAAGAAGTTTATTTCAACAACAAGATGTTTGACTTGAAGGGAAAACTATCTAGGATCAATTTTTTTACAGCAATTTATCCGTACTGAGAGACAGAGATTGCCCTACATGTAACAGCTACGTACAAAACAGTTACAAAATAGTACTTGGTTTTACAATGATAAAAGAAAAACATTGGAAGTATCCAATCAAACAAGGTATGCGAGGATTTTTTTGTGGGTTTTTTTTTTTTTTTTTGTTAAACAGTGAGAGCAAAATAACTTACTGGAATATAAAGATAAAAGTTGAATGTGCATGCCACTAATGGAGAAAAGGGATATTTTCACAGAACCAGTTTGTTTTTTCTCCCTCCCCATCTCCATTTGATGTTGATCATAACATACCATCGGCCATTTAGTTAAAAAAAAATAGGCATTATGCCTGTGCACATACACCAGTTACTTTATGTACAATAAAGGAATGGGGGAAGGGAATCAAAGAAGAGAGAAAACTATACTGCCATAGTCAGGATGTGGATGAACCAAATCTTGGTTTTCTAATTGTGAATGTATTGTTTTCCTATGGAGCACAGTTCTGGAGCAGAGTTGCATGTTTTCTTTTTAGTAAGGGCCTCTTGTCTGCTGCTGGAATACATCAATTATATCTTCATCCTCCATTTCCAACTTTTCAGCTGTGTCTGTTGTATTGATTGGTTGCCCATCAAATCGGAACCTGATCTGCCCCATTGACAAACCCTGTCGTTGACAATAGGCTTTCATTAGTTTACCAAGTGATGTGTACTTCTTAATCTTAAACTG
This sequence comes from Vombatus ursinus, assembly GCF_900497805.2. Taxonomy (NCBI): domain Eukaryota; kingdom Metazoa; phylum Chordata; class Mammalia; order Diprotodontia; family Vombatidae; genus Vombatus; species Vombatus ursinus. The sequence continues at coordinate 1,388 of NW_020941220.1, forward strand.
CACCACCGAACCATCTTGCCCTGCCACCTTCAAAATAATGCGGCCATTGTTTTCAGTCTCCATGCGTTCCTCTGGCTTTTCGTTGTCCATGGCGAGTCCCGGGGTCTCCTCAGACGCCACTTTACAAAAGC
>NW_020941221.1:0-12571 GCF_900497805.2 Vombatus ursinus
GGGGTGGGGACCAAGTGAAGGAACCCAGGGCTGGAGAAATAGGAGCCAGACAGGGACAGAAGGAGAGACACATTTCAGCATCTCCAGTGTCAAGCCCAGAACCCAGCACATAGTAGGCGGTTGTTCAATGCTTACTGATTAACTGATGAATTCCAAAAGAGCCAGCCAATCCTGAGTTCCATAAACTCCCTGGGAGAGAATGATGACCTTTGAGGTCTTAGTGACCAGGAGAGTTAGCTCCACCAGGAACTGCAAGGGGGGCTTCCCCGCCCAGCTGAGAGGGGCTCAGGCCCAGGGCTGCAGGTGAGGTAGGAGCACTCTCCCCCAGGGCCACTCCCAACCACATCCACAGAGCTTTTCTCTACCAGGGTCAGGAAGAACCTGCTGACAAGTACAGAACTGGTGAGCTCAAGGTTGACCTAGGAGCCATGCTCACTACCCAAAGAAAGGTTCCCTAGGGCCTTGTCATCTAAGTCCTCACAGCTATAACTGCAATCATTCAATATATGTCTGGGTGACTATCACCTTCTCCACAGACGTTCTTCCAGCCCTTTGGCTCCATGCTCAAGTTCTCAAATGCACCTCCACTCCCCTCTTTCACAAGATAACCATGGCTCCTACTTTCCTTGGAAGTTTGATGTGGGAGAGGAGGGGAAAGGGAATAAGCATTTATGTAGTGCCTAATGTGGGCCATGAAGTAAATGGGGTGTTCAGGGAGGACTAACACCTCTGGTATGAGGGCTTACTGAGGTCTTTTCAGGGCTGCTCCTCCACCTTTGGTGTTCACCTTTCACCCAACCCTCACCTGTGGCCCAAGGAGCTGTAGCATGATAGTGGGCACACCCTGGTGAAACCATCTAGACAGGCAGGTAAACCAGGTTGAGAGTAATGGACAAGCTGTGAACCTGTTGGTGAGTTAGGGAAATGTCTACCCCAAGCACAAGAAGACTCCTCTCTTAGGAATGGTCAGATGAGGACTGTTTTTCCTGAGTCTTCCTGAATCCAGGCCAAGTACTCTACCCACCACATTACCTAGGTTCTTAAATATTTTGCTCCTTAGAAGATATTTTTAAAAATGGCATTTCTTCACAAGGCACAATTTAAAAGGGCCCTGGAGTCATGGCCAGTGCGCACCTCCTAGCTGCCCACCAGGACCAATCTCTCTCTCTCTCTTTTTTCCCACAAATCTTTTACATATTTATTGTTACATTTAACTTTGATTCATCAAACCTTTCCCAGAAGAAATAAAATCTCCAAACACAGAATATCTTCCCTACCCACGCACCCCAAGATAGACAAAGCCACCTAAGTGATCATTACTGCTAACTCTGTTTGATCAACTTCCTTTTGAATTTACAATTTATTAACAAAAAGGACAGACAAGCCCACTTCAATAATATGACACTAACATATTTTACATTTTGTCGGGGTTTTGTTCCCTTTGAATGTTTTCATTTATATTTCTATGGTCAGCTGATATGTTATTCTTCTGTCTTGTTTTAATGCTACATCATTTCATAGAATTCTTTCCATATTTCCTTGCATTCTCCACATTTATCTTTTCTTACAGTACAACAGCATTCTATAATTTTTCATTTTTTCTTTCTTTTTTATTAATTTATTTTGATTTATCAATAATCACTTCAATATGCTTTTGAGTTTAAAAATTTTTCTCCCCCTCCCTCCCCAAGATGGCACACAATCTCAAAGAGGCTATACATTTACATTCCGATTAAACATATTTTCACATAAGTGATGTTGGAAGTAAAAAATTAAAAGCAACAGGAAGAACTATCAAAAAGAGGAAACAATACTCAATAGAAGAAAAAAAAATAGAAATTCAACTTCCATAGTTCTTTCTCTGGCTGTGGATAGCATTTTCCATCACGAGGCCTTTGGAGATGTCTTAGATCCCTGTATTGCTGGGAAGGGTTAAGTTTATCAATGTTAGTCATCGCAGAACACGGCTGTCACTGTGTACAACCTTCTCTTGGTTCTGCTCACTTCACTCAGCATCAGACCATACAAGTCTTTCCAGGTTTCTCTGAAGTCAGCCTGCTCATCATTTCTTACAGCACAATAGTATTCCATTACATTCATATACCACAACTTGCTCAGCCATTCCCCAATTAATGGGCATCCTCTCAATTTCCAATTCTTTGCCACCACAAAAGGAGCTGCTATGAATATTTTTGTGCATGTGGGTCCTTTTCCCATTTGTATGATCTCTTTGGGATACAGCCCTGCAAGTGGGTATGCACATTTTTGTAGCCCTTTGGGCATAGTTCCAAATTGCTCTCCAAAATGGTTGGATCAATTCACAACTCCACCAACAATGCATTAGTGTTCCAATTTTCCCACATCTTCTCCCACATTTATCATCTTCCTATTTTGTCATGTCGGCCAATCTGATTGGTGTGATGTGGCACCTCAGAGTTGTTTTGATTTGCATTTCTCTAATCAATAGCGATTTAGAGCATTTGTTTATATGACTATAGATGGCTTTACTTTCTTCATCTGAGAACTGTCTGTTCATACCCTCTGACCATTTATCAATTAGGGAGTGGCTTGTATTTTTATAAATTTGACTTAATTCTCTATATATTTTAGAAATGAGGCCCTTATCAGAGAGAATGGTGGCAAAAATTCTTTCCCCATTTTTTACCTTTCTTATAATTTCAGTTGCATTGGCTTTGTTTGTGCAAAAACTTTTTAATTTAATGTAATCAAAGTTATTCATTTTGCTTTGCATAATGTTCTGTATCTCCTGTTTGGCCTTGAATTCTTCTGTTCTCCATAGATCTGATAGGTAAACTATTCCTTGCTCTCCCTGTTTGCTTATAGTATCAGTCTTTATATCTAAATCATGAACCTATTTTGCCTTTATTTGGGTATATGGTGTGAGATTTTGGTCTATGCCTAGTTTCTGCCATACTCTTTTCCAGTTTTCCCAGCAGTGTTTTTCAAAGAGTCCACCAGGACCAATCTCTTCTAGGCACCTCCCTGGTCTGAGGCTGAGCCCCCCAGGGTTTCATTATTGGCCTTTCTTCCTCTCTTAAATGGGTCAGTGTCTGTAGCAAGATGATGGCATCTCTCTGGTTCTTTCAGTAGTGATAATCATCTAAGATCTTTTGAGCAGAGCCAAAGCCTGAACTAATCAATTAGAAGAAGCACCCTGATATAACAGGCTGCTCTACTCTCTGAGTAAACCCCAAATTCCCCTTCAGTATTACCACCCCTCTCCCTTGCACCAGCTAATTCACTCTACCCTACTCTCCCCTCTTGCCCAATGGCCCCATCCTGTCTTTCTCCTCCAGTCATTGCTTCTCCAACATCCTATTCCTTGCCTCCTCCCTCCCTCCTTTCCCTTGTGGGTTGCCTGAAGTTCATAGCACAGCTTGCCTCCCAGCTTGTTCAGATCCTAGCAGTACAGGCTGAGGAGGCCCTTACAGCAAAAAGGGAGTTTCTAACTAAAAAAGATCAAGCTTATAATCCATGACCCAGCCCCGATGTGGTGAGGCATGGCAAACCTGGTAATTGTCACTATTGCAAGGGAGCAGGTATTGGAAATCTGAATGTAGGACCCGTCTCAAGGATATGAAAAATCAGAAACTCCAGGAGCCCCAAGATTCCCCCCTACAATGACTGTAGAGTTGCTCAGAGCAAGGGTTGCAGGATCTGATTCACATCTTCTCCTCTCCATCTCTTTCTCACCTAAGGGAACTGTCTGTAGTGATACAGAACCATCCTATCTCGGCTCTGATTGACGTCAGAATTGCCCTGTCAGGTCTTGGATCCTGGAAAATTCCCCAGCCACCATTCTTTGCAGTAATAATAGCTAATTCATGATGGAGGTTTCTAACAAGCCTCTATTGCCCCTCTCCTTATCATTAATTATAGACTCTCTACTTGTCTGTTGTCTGTTCTTGTCTTTGTGTTGTAAAATGTCTGAGAGTTGTGCTGGGAGCTAGGTTCTGTTCTGTGTTCTGGAACCACCCAGAGTATCTTATCCTCTGGCTTCTGGGCATGAGGCTTCAGGCCCGATAGGGAATGGGAGCTCTCTCTGGGCCCCCAGAGCCCCACCATCAGAGTCAGGGAGACCAGCCAGACTCCAAACCTATAACACACTGAGCCTCAGATGCCGGGGAAGTCATTCCAGCCTCAGCTGATTCTGGGGTTTAGCCCCCTGACATTATCCCCACTGTGCTGGGCTTCACTTGTCTGCCCATTCTCCAGTTGGGTGGTGCAGTGGTTAGAGCTTGAGACTGGGTATCAAGAAGATCTTTCAATTCTTGTCTCTGAGGCTTATAAGCTGTGTGACTCTAGGCAAGTCACCTAACCTCTCTGGGGATCTGGTCCCTTATCTGTAAAATGGGAACATAATAGCAAGCCCAGGGCAGGGTGTGAGGCCTACATGACCTAACACATGGCATTGCCTTACAAACCTTAAAGTTCCCAGTGAATACTAAATGCTGGCTCTCCCTCTGGACCTGAGCCCACACCCACCATCAAGCAGATCCCAAAGATCTGGGAATGGAGGGAGATGGGGGGAGGAGGGAGGGTGGCAGACTTTTTCTCGGGGTTCTTGCTGCAGCCCCCTCTTCTGCCTGAGACCTTTCCTCATCACCCAACCCACAGCTGAGAGGCCCCTCCTCCTCCAGCTCCCTGGCATTTCTCTGTGTTGTACTTCCCCACTGAGGGGCGTCTGGGCTCCTCCAATAGAGGGGAACCACCTTGAGAACAGAGACTGCTCATGTTTGTTATTGTGCCCCCAGCACCTGGCACAGTGCCTGGTACAGGGTATGTGCTGAACACGTGGTTATCTTGTGATCTTTCTGTGCATTTTGAGTACCTGAGGATGTTCCGGGGCCTAAAGGAATTCTGAACTGTCCCCTAAAAAGGGAGGGTGTTGGGAGTGAGCTCTCCATCTGTCCCCAACTCGGTGGGAGGGGCTAGGGAGGCAGCATCAGCTGAGCCTCCCCCAGGCCACAGAGCAGGAGACCAGGAGCTGAGGGGCCAAGAGCCCCAGGGGGCCTTTCCAGGCCAGCTCTGCCCCAAACTCATTGCAATGTCTCCCTCTGGTGGCCACAGGGCCAATGGCAGCCCCAAGGAAGGTCTGGAGACCTCATGATCAGGGCCTTTTCACCCTGAAGTCATGATTGAATGCCCATCCCCATCTCTGGCCCACTTCTCTCACTGGTCCTTTTCTCTCCCCACTTTCTCTTTTTTTCTCGTCAGCCCTCTCTTCCTGTCTAACGTGGGACCAATCTCTTCTCGGCATCTTACTTATCTGAGGCTGAGCCCCTCAGGGCCTCATTACTGGGCTGTCTTCCTCTGTTAAATGGGCCAGTGTCTGTAGGAAGATGAAGACATCTCTCTGCTTCGTTCAGTAGGCATCTTAAAGCTCAGGGATGCAGAAATGACTGATTTCAGGTGAACCAAGTCATCAAAGTCTGAGAGAGAAAGTTTGGGAGAGAGAAATGGCTTTTGTGGAAGAATTGTTGGGCCCTTGGAAGCACCTGAGAGAATGTGGAGAAGATCATTCAGTTTGTTCTGAGAGGAGAGCCCATGGAAGCAGGGGGAGAAGCCAGACTCTTCAGGGTCAGGAGAGCTGGGATCAGGGATAGTGCTAGGCTTAGCTCAGGCTCAGGGCAGACTCCAAGATGTCCAAGACTGAGGGATCTCCAGGTCACACTCATCTCAGACACACCTGACCTCTGCTCTCCCTTTGTTGTGAACCAGGGGAGGTGAGCACAGACTGGAGTGGGAAGTCTCCCTACTATAGGAGGACAGGAGTCTTTGTCATGCCCCTGATCTTGCACTTGAGTTTGCTTCCTGGTTAAGTCACTCTGAGAAGAGAATGGGAGTTGCAGAGGGCATTAGGGAGAGGGAGAATCATTATCCATGTCCCAGAGCCTCAGGAAGCAGCCTTAGACACTAGATGAGGGCATGCCCTGACCCATTCATACTTAATGTGCCAAGGAAGGGCTGTGGCTTGCTCTCTCTCCCTCCCTACTTGGAAGGCTCCATTTCCCTGGACTGGATCATATGCTCCATATGGACCCTATGGAGAAGTCAAATTAGCAAAGGGAAGCGCGAGAAAAGTCATCTGCTTCGATATGTATTCAGATATCATCGATGCCCGCGTACAGGCGGACAGCATCTGTGGTGATGAGTCCTTTGGCACGGTCTTGGCACCGTTGTCTTGCTGAGAAGAGTCCAGTGGTCGACGGGTCTCGGTGGTACATTATGGCTGCTGCCCGGGGCCGAGTTCCCTCGGTTCTGCTGATCGCCCTCTGCAGGAGTCCGGGAAGGTCTTTCCCGGTGTCTTGGGAAACATGCGATTCTTTCTCCCCAGTTGAACACCTTCAGATTTGAATGCAATCCTCGGGCGCATGGTGTTCAGACCTTCCTCCCCCCTCCCCCCTCCGCCAATTGCTGGGCCGGCCCTTCCTTTCCCCCCCGATTCCCCCAGAGGAAGAGCTGCTGTGAAGAGTGTCGTGCCGATGGGTTCTTTCGCTTTCTCTGGGCTCTCTTGGGGATGTGGAGCCAGTCGTGGTCTCGCCGGATGCCGGGGTCTGCAGATTTCCATGGTCCCTTCCATGGTCAGCGCTCGATATGGCTCTCCCGAGTGTTTGGAGCAGTTGAGGAGCCCAGAAACAGCATGCAGGGTCTTCTTCGTGGCTGGAGGGTCCACATGAATTTCTGTCTAGTTGTTCAGAAGTCTTCGGGCCATGCAGCCAGCGCCAGTTCTGGAAGACATGCCTTGTGTCAGGGTATGCAGTGCCTGTGTGTTGGCTCCATGCACTGCATCCTGCACGTGAGCAAACCGCTTGCTGTATTTCTTCCTCTCGTTCCAGAACTAGTTTTTCATATGGCTACCAGCAAGGCCCAGCTGAGCCACCGATCTTTTTCTCCTTCTTTCTATGCAAGGCCTGGACAGAAATCTGGGCAACAATTTTCAGAGCCGGTGTTTCCAATAAAGGCCTCATTTCTAAAATATATGGAGAACCATTTCAAATTTATGAGAATGCAAGTTGTTTCCCAATTGACAAATACTCAAAGGATGTGAACAGGCATTTTTCAGATGTAGAAATTAAAGCTATTCATAGTCATATGAAAATATGCTCTGAATCACTATTGATTAGAGAAATGCAAATCAAAATGACTCTGAGATATCACATAACCCCTAGGAGATTGGCTAATACGCCAAAAAAGAAAAGAAATAAATGGTGGAGAAGATGTGGGAAATTTGGGACACTAATGCATGGTTGGTGGAGTAGAAATTGATCCAACCATTCTGGAGAGCAATTTTGAAATATGTCCAAAGGGCTCTCAAACTGTATATACCCATTGATTCAGCAATACCCCTAGCAGGTCTATATTTCAAAGAGATCATAAAAAAAGGGAAAAATACAAAATACAAAATTATTTATAGCAGTTCTTTTTGTGTTGGCAAAGAATTAAGAACTGAGGGGAAGCTCATCAACTAGGGAAGGGCTGTACAAGTTGAGGTATATGAATGAAATGGAATACTGTTGTGCTATCAGAAAGGATAAGCAGACAGTATTCAGAAAAACCTGGAAAGACTTACATGAACTGATGCTGAGTGAGGTGAACAGAACTAGGAAAACACTACACACAGCAACAGCAACATTGTGTCATTATTCACTGTGATAGACATGGCTCTTCTCAGCAATGGAATGACCCAAGACAATTCCAAAAGACTGACAATGGAAGCTGCCAGCTACATCCAGAAAAGGAACTATGGCCTCTTAATGCAGACTGATGTGTACTATTTTCACTTTTCTTTTTCTTTTTTGTTTTTTCTTTCCTTTGTTTTTCCCTTTTGCTCTGATTTTTTCACAACATGACTGATGTGGAAATATGTTTAATATGATTGCACATATACAGCCTATATCAGATTGCATGCCATCTTGGGATGAGGGGAAAATTTGGAACTCAAAATCTTATAAATGTGAATGTTGTAAACTAAAAATAAACATATTTTTAAAAAAAAGAAACCAAAAAGAAAGAGAAGAGAAAACTAAATATATAAAATAAAAAATTCTTTTTTTGAATTTATTTTTAGTATTCAACATTCACTTCTGAAAGATTTTGAGTTCCAAATTTTCTCCCAGTGTTGCCCCCCCCCTCCAAGATGGCGTGCATTCTGAATACTCCTTCCCCTAATCTGCCCTCCCTTCTATCTCTCCCCACCTTCTCTTATCCCCTTCCCCTTCTATTTTCCTGCAGGGCAGGCTAGATTTCTATACCCCATCTCGTGTATTTCTTATTTCCCAGTTGCATGTGAAAACAATTTTTTTAACATGTGTTTTTGAAACTTTGGGTTCCAAATTCTTTTCCCTTCTTCCCTCTTCACCCACTCTCATTGAAAAGGCAAGCAAGTCAATACAGGTTATACATGTGTAGTTATGCAAAACACTTCCATAGTAGTCATGTTGTGAAAAACTAACTATATTTCCTTCAATTCTATCCTGCCACCCCATTTATTCTATTCTCTCTTTTGATGCTGTCCCGCCTCAGAAGAGTTTGCTTCTGGTTTCCCCCTCCCCCAATCTGCCCTCCCCTCTATCATCTCACTGCTGTCTTGTCCCCTTCCCCCCATTTTCTTGTAGGTAAGATAGATTTTCATACCCAATTAAGTGTATATGTTATTCCCTCTTTAAGCCAAATCCTATGAGAATAAGATTCATTCATTCCCTCTCACCTTCCCTCACTTCCCCTCCACTGTAAAAGTCTTTTCTTGTCTGTTTTATGTAATATAATTTACCTGATTCTACCTCTCCACTTCTCTTTCTCTCAGTATCATCTTCTCTCACCCCTTAATTTTATTCTCCTGATGTCACCCATTCATCTTCAACTCACCCTGTGCCATCTATCTGTCTGTCTATGTATAAAAGAAAAAATTCTTGAAAGATATTGTCCAGGCTTTGTTTTGGTTTTTGGTTTTTTTTACTCATGGCTTTCAGGAAGTCCAATAAACCTTATGTTATCTCTCATGGATCTATTTCTAGGTTAATTGTTTTTCCAGTGAGAAATTTCACATTTTCTTCTTTTTTTAACTTCTTTTATTTTATTTTTTCATTGCGTCTTAAGGTCTCACAGAGTTATTAATTTCTGCTTGTTTAATTCAAATTTTTAAGGAATTCTTTTCTTCCATGAGCTTTTGTACTTCCTTTTCCATTTTGTCAATTCTCTTTCATAGGGAGTTATTTTCCTTGGTAAAATTTGGTATTTCTTTCCCCATGCAATTGATTCTTTTTTCATAATTCTCTTGTATTATTCTTATTCTTTGACCTACTTCTCATTTATTTCTCTAATTAATATTTTAAAATCCTTTTTAAAGATCTTCCAGGAATTCTTTTTGGGTCTGAGACCAAATTCCATTTTTCTTTGAAGTTTTGCATGTAGCCATTTTGATTCTATTGTCCTCTTCCAAGTTTATGCTTTGCTCCTCCCTGTCATCATAGAAACTTTCCATAGTCAAGCTACTTTTTTCTTTTTTGCTCATGTTTTCTTCCTTTTCCTTGTGCCTTCGTGTTCTCAGGTAAGAGTTGGTCTGTGGTCGTGCACTGTCCCGAGGTTTTAGTGCTGGGGCTCTCAGTCTTACTGCTGGCTTTCACTGGGCACGTGGGCTTGGATGGGTGATTCCTCTGGAGGGTAGGATTCCCTGCTGGTTTAGGAGCAAGATCTCTCTGTTGGCCAGCCCCAGGGTGGGGCACAACTACTGAGTTTAGATCCATGGGGTGGGACCTTGCAGAACTCTATAGATTGATCACTTGCCCAGGGGGCTGCTGGCTTGCAGGAGGGCGGGGCCTCCCTGGTGGATTGCCTCAGACTTGGAGCCCTGCTGCAGGCCCCCTGCTGTGAGGCTGGCGGCTGCTGCTGCTGCTGCTGCTGCTCTTGGGCCTCCCCCCCTCGAGCCCAGTGAGACAGAACTTCCCTGGGGGCCTGCTCAGCTGCTTCCCTGCTCCTAAAAGTTTTCTAGTTGTTTGGAGGGGAATGTGGAAGGGTTCAGAGGGTTCCTTCCTCAGTCCTCCATCTTAGCATCTGAGCAACCTTCAAAGCTGGAGAGAGGCACAGCTGAGCTAAAGGAACGAGAGGGAAGCATTGGAGGGAGGGAGGGAGCAGATGAGGGCCTGGGGAGGGAGAAGGAATATCAGAGGGGGAGGGTCAGAGAGGGGGAAGGAGCCACCCAGGCAGAAGAGCAGGGAGGGAGGAGGGGAGGAAGGGGCCTGAAGGAGAAGCTGTCTCTGTCCTGTGCTCACCAGGCACCTCTGGAGCCCAGAGGGGAGGGCACAGAGGGAGCAGAGCCAGGGGGGTTTTTGTCTCACTTCCCCCTCAGTCTGTGTCACTGTGAACATGAACATTACCATCCCACACCGCACAGTAATAATCAGCCTCATCCTCAGCCTGGAGCCCAGAGATGCTCAGGGTGGCCGTGTTCCCTGACTTGGAGCCAGAGAATCGGGCAGGGATACCCGAGGGCCTGTTGCTATTTTCATAAGTCAGCAGTTTAGGGGCCTGGCCAGGTTTCTGCTGGTACCAGTGTACATAGCCACTACTAACTCCATCCCCAGCGCAGGAGATGGAGGCCGTCTCTCCCAGGCCTTTGGACACTGAAGGTGGCTGAGTCAGCACATAGGAGGCCCCAGAACCTGCAAGGAGAGGAAAGAGGACATTGGTCAGAGGCAGGGGCCTCCCTCCCCAAGGGGATGCTGGCCCCTCAAGCAGCTTCAGGATGAGCTCAGGGGAGGCCTGGACTGAGACATTGTGGGGCCTGAGCCACAGGGAGGAGTCCCTGGGAAGCCTCACCTGTGTAGACAGTCAGGAGTGAGAAGAGCAGAGAGATCCAGGCCATGGTCAAGCTTCCTCCCAGAGCTCAGTGTCCCGAGGCTCCCCAGCTGGGCTGGGCTCTCCAAGGCTCTCTTAAGACCAGCCCAGGCCCTGCAGGGAGGAGACCCCACATGCAAATCTGCTCCTGTTCTGGATCCCTGAAGGAGGGGCCTCGGGGGAGGCCTGACTGAGCCTATGGGCTCCTGGGGCAGAGGGGGCAGGTCCTTCTTCTGGCAGGGGAGGCTCATCATGGCCCTGAGGTCATTTCCTACTCTGAGATTCTGGGATTCTGGGAGTCAGGCTCATTCCTCCTCAGGCTCTGTATCTGATGCTCCAGGACCTTGTCAGTGTCACTGAACTGCTTTCTCCTCCTGGACCTTCCCTGTGCACTGGGGCCTTCTCCCCATGGCCCATCCCTCCACCATGCTGTCCCCTCCTCCCCTTGGTGAGTTCCTCCACGAACTGCTTGGGGACAGCCAAGCTTCATTCCCCTCCAGCTGTGCCTGTGACTCTGGAGGCTTCAGAGACACCCTGGGATGGTGACTTCTCTCCCCCATCACTGTGAGCCCACAGTCCGACCATCAGAGTCAGGAGACCACCCAGACCCCAGACCTAGGACACATGCTGAGCCTCAGAGGGCCTGGGGGAGTCCTCCCAGCCTCAGCTCATTCTGGGGCTCAGCCCTCCTGGGATCACCCTCCTTAGGCTGAGGCTGTCTTTTCTTTCCATCCTGAAACAGGGAAGGATCAATAAGTCTGTTGATGGAGAAGGAACTCCCCAAGGAGGTCATCACAGATCTAGGAAGCAAGTGTGGATTTTGGACAGCTTTCGCTTTGACTGAAAAGGAAAAAAAGAGAAATAAAGAACCGGCTTTGCCTCCTGTCTGATGTCAGAGCTCATCCTCCCTTCCAGTCTGAGCCTTGATCCTCTCCCTGTTTTGGTTTCTGTCTTGTCCCCTTTACCTTGTCCTTTGCTTTTCTCACCAGCCTCAGCCCATTCTGGGGCTCGGCCCCCTGACATTATCCTCACTGTGCTGGGCCTCACTTCTCTACCCATCCTATGGCTGGGTGGTACAGTGCTTACAGCTTGGGACTTAGAGTCAGGAAAATCTTCTTTCCGTCTGGTCTCTGAGGGTTATGAGTTGTGTGACCCTGGGCAAGTCACGTAACCTGTCTGGGGCTCTCTTCCCTTATCTGTAAAATGAGAACATAATTCTACCTACCTCCCAAGGGCAGGGAGTGAGGCCTAAATGACCTAACACATGGCATTGCCTAATAAAACTTAAAATTCCCAGTAAATACTAAATGCTGGGCCTCCCTCTGGGCCTGAGCCCACACCCACCATCAGGCAGATCGCAAAGATGTCGGGATTGGAGGGAGAAGGGGGGAGGGGGGAGGTTGGAGGCTCTTTCTCAGGGTTCTTGCTGCAGCCCCCTCTTCTGCCTGAGGCCTTTCCTCATCCTCCCAACCCACAGCTGAGAGGCCCCTCCTCCCCCAACTGCCTGGCATTTCTCTGTGTTGTACTTCCCCATTCAGGGGCATCTGGGCTCCTCCAATAGAAGGGAAGGGTCTTGAGAACAGAGACTGCTCCTGGTTGTTATTGTGCCCCCAGTACCTGGCACAGTGCCTGGCACAGGGTAAGTGCTGGACACTTGGTGATTCTGTGATTGTTCTGTGCATTTGCAGCACCTGAGGGTGTTCTGGGGCCTCAG
>NW_020941222.1:0-1982 GCF_900497805.2 Vombatus ursinus
TTTTCCCACATCCAGTCCAACATTTATCATTTTCCATTTTTGTCACACTGGACAAAGTGACAGGTGTGAAGTGGTAAGTCAGAGATATTTTTAAAATGTGCATTTCTCTAATCATTTCTCATTTAGATGACAGCAGATAGCTTTGATGATTTCCTCTGAAAACTGCCTGTTCATATACTTTGACCATTTCTCAATTGGGAATTACTTTTATTCTTCTAAATTCCACTCAGTTCCCTATATATTTGAGAAATGAGGCCTTTAGCAGAGACACTTACTGTAAAATGTTTCCCCTTGACTTTCTGTTTTCCTTTTAATGTTGACTGAATTGGTTTTGTTTGTACAAAGCCTTTTTAATTTAATATAATCCAAGCCATCCTTTTTATACATTGTTATGCTCTCTATCTATTGTTTAGTCATAAATTCTTTCCTTATCCAAAGATCTAACAGGCAAATTATTCCATGCTCCCCTAATTTTCTTAGGTTTTACCCTTTATGTCTCAATCATATACCCATTTTAACCTTATCATAGTATGAAACATGAGATATTGGTCTGTACCTAGTTCTGCTTTTACTTAGCATCAACATCTCTACCAAAGCCTGTCTTTGCCAAGGCTTTTGCCAAGTCTCCACTTGTGTCCACTTGACCTTTTGACCTTTGCTGAACTCTTTGGTCTTGCTGGTGGCCTGAGGGGATGTCAGCTACTCTCCCTTATTGTTGATCATTAGCAACAAACCTTTGGAAAACTTCACATCTGCTAGGCAGTAGGGTGGACATTCTTGACAGTGACACCATCTCCCCCAAGGGCCCTGGAAACAGCCTGGAATGCTCCTGAGTGTCTCTGCCCCATTGGAATGAAAAAGCAAGTGAGTTCCCATACCCACAATGGCAGCCCTTAGAACGAAATGGCTCAGTGAGACCTTTATGGCTATACTGACAGACATATAACCCAAGGGTCTTTACCTCCATCTTTGTCACTGAGGTAAAAGATCCCAGCATCTGTCCCAAGTGTTTGGAGAGGAGATTGGATGGTCAGGACATTGAGTTGGGATGGGTTCTGGCATCTCTCCGTCAGGGACCCATGCATACGCCTTCCCATAACCATTCCCACCTCTCATGTTCCATTGTATTTCTTTCCTTCTTTTCCAGTAGAACCTGACATGTGACTCCCAGTCACCTAAAGCAGATTTCTCAGACCATGTACCTGGTGGGAATTTGCATGGGTAATGTCATCTGTTGCCATGTTTCAAAGGCCTCTTTTGGTGTATTCTGTTCTCATATTCCTGGTCTCAAATTGGGAGGAGGAATTTGGGGCATCCCAAGAGCCACTCTCCAGAGCCCAGAATCTCAGTTTAGAAGGCTTCAGGACACTGAAGAGAGGAAGAAAGCATTCCTTTAGGCCTCATTACATCGTGGGGATGAGGAAAAAAGAGACTTGACCTAGTCCAGGAAGCAGTGTGTCATGGTGGAAAGAGCCATGTGAACTGGGTCATGGCTTCTCTTCCACTGTGTTGCCTTAGACAAGGTACTCTGGGGTTGTTCTAAGTTTCCTCAGCAACAGTATGAAGAGGGTAGACTGAATGGCCTATGAAGTCCAGTCCAATTCCAGTCTTGTGTTCTATGAGAAAAGACCCAGCCAAAGGCTCTGCTTGAACCCAAAAAAGATCCTGCTTGCTGGGGAGAGCCCACTGCAGTTGTCTGAAGGCCTGCTCAGTGGACTGATCTGAGCCCAGAGGCTTCCTGCCAGCTGCACCTGCCCTCCAGTTAAGCAGAGGGCACCAGCTTTGAGATCTCAAGTCACATCAAAGAAAGGAAAGTGCTTGGACCCAAAGGCAAACACCTTGCTGATTCTTCTGGGATGACAACAAGAATATGGTTGGTTTCCTCAGTTAATATAATAAAGATTAATCAATATGGTGCAGAGGTTAACACTGAACTTCAGATTAAAGAGGGTTAAAAGATGACTATTTCAAACATAGGGGAA
>NW_020941223.1:0-6095 GCF_900497805.2 Vombatus ursinus
CAAACAAAAATCTATGGAACCTGCTGTGTTCTCTGACCTGTGCTAGGTCCCGGGGACACAAATATGTATATACATATACACACATATGTATATACACACACTTATATGTATATATATGTTTACATCTATGTGTGTGTGTATATCTATCTTTCTTTCAATCTATCTATATATGTAAAAAATCTAGATGAAAAGGGAATAGGCACATTCTAAATTTTACTTGTGATTTCACTGATATAGGGTACCCCCAGGTGAGGAACCTTTCTCTATGGATGCTGCATTTGGGCACCTTCTCTGCTATTTATCATCCCAGGGAGATGCTCAGAGCACAGAGGTGAAGGGACTGTCCCAGGGGCATGGACACTAGACACTGAGCTAAAATGGCTTTGAGATGGGCTCCCCATCCACCCTAGGCTGTGGATAAAGGCAGAAAGAGAAAAAATACAAGGCAATCAAATACAAGAGAGATAGGAAAGGACACCATTAGTAGGCATGGGCTCAGGAAAGGAAGGCTGCATGTGGAAATGGGGCTTGGGTTGAATCTTGAAGGAAAAGAAGGGATGTGTGAGGCAGAGGTGAGGAGAGAGTGCATTCTAGGTATGGAGAACATCCAGGACAGATCCACGGAGACAGGAGGGGAAAGGTTGTTTGTGAGGAACAGAGAGAAGGTGAGTTTGTATTGCAGAGTTCAAGATGGGGCGTGATGTCCAATGAGGTGGGGAAGATAGGTTGGGATGAGGTTGTATATGGGTTAACTGCAGAAGTTTTGTTTGATCCTAGAAGCCATAGGGAGCCACTGGACATCAAGGTCAGATCTGAGCTTAAGGAAAATCCCCTTGTAGTTTCTGGGTTAAGGATGAACTGGGTGGGAAAAGACTGGAGGCTAGGATACCCATTAGGAGGCCATTCCCAGTATCTCAGTGAGAGGTGACTGGGGAAGGAACTAAGGTGAAGGCTGTGTGAGGAGAGAGGAGAGGTCAGATGGGAGAGATATTGTGGAGAGATGGATGGCCAAACTGGGAACTGATTGGACAGGTGGAGAGACAGAGTGTGAGGAGCTGAGGAGACTATCCAGGTTCTGAAATTGGGAGACAGGAAGAATGGTGGTGTTTTTAACAGAAACAGGGCAATCTGGGAAACAGGTGGGGTTAGTGGGAAAGATAATATAGGAGATCTGTTTTGGACCTCACAGTATGAAAGAATTTTCAAGTTAGTAGAGATCCAGCAGCCATTGAGTGCAATTCATATCCTAAAAGAATCCCCTCATAAGTAATAAGTGATCCTCCAACCCCTGCTGGAAGCCGTCCATGGTGGTGCCTCCTCCCCTGTCCCTCCTCTCTGGGCAGCCCATTCCCCTTTGGCACTTTCTGGACAGCTGTCATTGGTAGGAAGTTGAGCAGTTTTTACTGACATTGAGCCTTGTTGAGCCTCTTTGTAACTTCTACTCCAACCTTCTGGTTCTGTCTTCTGCAGCCAAACAGAACAGATCTAATCCCTTTTCCCTGTGACCTCCCCACCTACACTTGAAGATGGCTCTCATGTCATCCCTGATGCTTCCTTACTCTAGGCTAAACATCCCAAGCTTCTTCAGTTGATCCACATATGTCATGAACTGATGACCTTTCACCCTTCTGGCTGTTCTTCTCTGCACACTGTCCATGGTATCCTATGTCCTTAGTAAACCATGATGCCCAGAGCTGAACATAATCCTCAAGATGAGCTATAAGAAAGTCAAGGAAAAGTGGCAGTACCACCCACCTCCGTATTCATGGAAGCTGTGCCCCCATTAATGCACCCTGAGATGGAATAAGGTCTATTGGCTGCCACACCACTCTGCTCACCCATATTGAGCTCCCAGTGCACAAAAATCCCCAGATCTGAACAACTGTTGATCCATTCCTCCCTAATCTTACACTTGTAAAGTTGGGTTTTTTTTACCCAAGTAGAATATTTAACACTGATCCCTATTGAATGTCATCTTATTGATTTTGAGATGTCTCTGAAGTACTACAATTTGAAATATTTAAACAGGCAGTTGGTGAGATAGGCCTGAAGCTTAGGAGAGACACAGGCTAGAGATAAATATCTGGGAGTTATCTGCATAGAGATGATAGTCAAGGCCAGGAAGCTGGTGAGGTCAGAGAGAGAGAAGGAAGAGATAGTCAGAGAAAAAGAGAGATTAAGAGAGGGAGGAAGAGAGAGATAAGGGGAGAGAGATGCAGAGAGAGATGGAGAGAGAAAGAGAGAGAGAGACAGACATGGGAAGAGAGAGAGAGATGGAGAGAGAGAGAGAAAGAAAGAAAGAAAGAGAGAGAGAAAGAAAGAAAGAGAGAGAGATGAAGCAGAGGAGAAGCTCAGGGAAGACTCACATTTAGAGGGCAAGATCTAGTCAATGATCTAGCCAGGAAGCCTGAGAAGGGATCAGGCAGGAGGAGAACCAGGAGAGAACAGGATCACCAAAGGCCAGAGAGAGACTCCAGGAGGAGAGGATGGTCAGAAGAGTCGAATGCAGCAGAGAGGGCAAGAAGAAAGAGAACTGAGAAGAGACTATGGGATTGTCAATTAAACTGGTAACTGGTAGCTTTAGGATAGAAGAGTTTCAGCTGAGAGATGAGGCTACAAACAGGATTACCAAAGGTTGAGGACTAAATGAGAAGATTGGATGCAGAGACAATTAGAGCAGACAGTTTTTTTTCCTAGAGGCTTCACTGGGAAAAGGAGGAGAGTTACAGGATCTTAGCTTGAGAGGCTGGTAGGGCCTTCTGAAGGTTCTTCAACATGAGGGACACTTGGGCTTGTTTGAAGGCAGTAAGGAAGGTACCAATATATAGGGCAGGGATGGAGAGAAAGAGCGTTATAGAGGGATAAAGGGTGAGTCGAGGCAATCTGTTGAAACATAGGAGAAGGCATGAGCTGAAGGTACATGTAAAGGGGCTGGCCTTGGCAAGGAGCAAGGCTACCTGACCATCAGATATTGGGGAAAGAAGAAGAGAGTAGGGGATGATGCCAAAGGGGTCTGAGAAAAGCTCAAGAGGAAGTTCATAGTGAGTGGCTTCAATTCTTACAGAAGGAAGAGGCCAAGTCCTTGCCTGATAGAGTGAGATGAGAGGGAGGCATGAGCAAGAATGTGGTGGTAAATGTTTAACAACCAGTTCTCTGAAAAAAAGTTGCATGGATGGCACACTGTTAATTTTAATTTTTGTTATTAACATTTTCTCTATTACTTTCCAGCCTAATCAGTAAACAAAACAATAAATTGGGCCCTGATTGGTGGCATTTGCTCATTCCCAAGGTGTACATGCTCACACTGAATATTTAACACCCAGCTTTTGTGAGCCGGTACAAGCTGCCTCCAGCATGTCCTTTGTGGGAGAGTCCAGGTGAGAAGGGAAGGTCTGGAATAGCTTTTATGGGGAGGGAGAAAGGGAATCAACTAAATACATTAAATAAACTTGTTCTTTCTTTGAATTTTGTGAACCAGGTGCCTGCAAGGGAAGTTATTGTCAACATACTAGATGGTGTCAGACAAGACTTTCCTAGATTGCCTAGAGAAGGAATGATCCAGAGAAGTGAGAAGTCCCCCAAGGTAAACCCTGGCCTCCCTGTTAAGGGGGGAAGCCCCTGAGATATGCACTCAGTAGGTGCCAAACAGCTTTTCTAAAAATGAAAGTGACCTGAATTAGCCTCAGGGAGCCTGGAGGCTAAACCCAGGTTCTTCCATTGTGGGATCTGCCCATCCTGGAAGTCACATGGTCTAGGAGGAACAGAAAAGCTGAACTCTAGAAGTCAGTAGACCTTGGTCCAGTCTTGTCTCTTTCACTATTCGTGTGACTCTGGGCAAGTCACTGAAATGGGGAGGAGGAGAGAGGCTGTAATTTCCCAGCAGAAATCTCTAGACAGGTTACAGAGAGGCACCAAGTAAATAAACTGCAGTCTAGGGCCTTTTGTAATGAGGGTCCTGAAACAATCACATAGGCTTCTAAACTTTGCCGTGACTTAGGGCCTAAGTTAGGAAAGATACCGAATTAACCACTGAGAACTAATTCAAATACCATTCAGTAAGCACCTACTATACCCCTAGCACTATATGGAAGATGCAGGAATTTCTGTCATTAAGAAGCTTAGAATCTCAATAGAATCATTCGACTTTTAGAATCAGAGGCAGCTACGCAGTGAACAGAGTATTGAATTTGGAGCAGGAAGACATGATGTCAAATGCTCAGACCCTTATTGGCTGTGTGACCTTGAACAAGTCACTTCACCTCTTTTTGCTTCAGTTTTATCATGTACATAAAGGGAGTAACATCACCTATCTTTCAGAGTTGTTGTGAGGGTACATGAGAAAATATTTATAAAGCGCTTTTGAACCTTAAAGTTCTCACTCTTATTTTTAGTTGAGAGGAGACAAGACATATCAGTTGTAACACAAGAGCACTTGAAGGCCACATAATTGCTCCAAAGCTTCTGAGTGAAGGAGAGACCACTGTGGACTGGAGTCACTTCTTGAAGAAGGAACAGGGGAAAGGGGAAGTTTTGGAAATAGGAATGAGTCTGATTGATCAGAGGATTACTAAAGAGCAGGAGTTTTTCTTTTGCATTTGAAGAATTGATTTGTGGTAACTAGGGAGAGAGAAAGAAAGAGAAAGTTCTGAATCGTAGGTTCAGAGATAAGGGGTCATAGATTTAGATCTGGCAGGAAACTTGGAGGTCAACAGATCCATTTTTGTCATTTTGCAGATGGAGAAACTGAGCTTCAGAGAAATTAAGTGACTGTCCTCAGACTAAACAGTCACTAAATGTCTGAGGTGGGATTTCAAAGCAGGTCTTCCTGACTCCTGCTCGCTCTAACCACTGACCCAGCCAGCTGCTTTTCTCTGGCCTCTGCTTCGTTATGGTTGAAATGAGGGTCTTGGCCTAGGCCGGTGCTAATGTCCCTTCCAAATCTAAGTGTATGGTCCCATAATCCTTGCTTCTGTCCTCCGTCCATTCCAGTCCTCCTGACAACACCTGACAGACCCACAGTCCATTAGCAGGACAAACTGAAAGCTTTGCGCTATCTAGGGTCCTATATGTACAAAAACATTTATAGCAGCTCTTTTTATAGTAGTAAAATTCCCTGAGAATGAAAGTGTTGCCGACCTACTGGAGAATGGCTAAATACCTCCTGATGTATGAATGGGACACAATATTCTGATGCCCTAAGAAATGGCAAGATGGACAGTTTCAGGGGACATGAGAAGACCTCAGTGACGTGATGCAGAGCAGTACAGTGACAACAACCTTACCAAGAAAGACATCTCATCTGTACCCCCAGACCCCCCCTGCTGCCATCTTCCCTATTACTGTCCAGGACACCACCCTCCTCCTCCTGATTACTCAGGCCCCCAACTTCAGTGTCCCTGGAGCTCATCAGCTGGTGTCCTCCTGCACTCCTCCCTCTCTCTTACGCCTCTCTATTCTATTTCCCACCAAGGCCTGTCCATTTTGCTTTTGTAACATCTTTCACATGTGATCCCTTTCCCCACTCTGTCACCCCACCAAACCCCAGGTGCCAACCCCTCATCACCTCCTGCCTTGACTATTGCAATGTCCTGCTGAAGAAGCAGTCTGCCTGCCTCAACTAATTGCCCACTCCAGTCTACCCTCCACTCAGCTGCAAAGGGATCTTTTTTAATTTATTTATTTTTTTTACATTTCAGGTACCAAGCTCTTTCCCTCCCTCCCTCCCTCTTCATATTGCACTTGAGAAGGCCACCATTTGAAACAGATATGTACAGAAATATGTATATATATATGTGTGTGTATACATAAAACCATACTAAGCATACTTATATTTATCAGTTTTTTCTCTGGAGGTAGATCCCATCTTCCTGAATAGGTCTTTTGTAGTTGATTTCAATATTTATAATTCTCAGAATAGCTTAGTCTCACAGTTATTCTTTGAACAATGTTGCTGTTGCTGTATCCAATTTTCTCTTGGTTCTGCTCATTTCACTCTTCCTTATTTCACACAAGTCTCTCCATGTTGTTCTAAAACCATCCTGCTCCTCATTTCTAACAGCACAGTTGTCTTCCAGCCCAATCATAGAGCACAACTT
>NW_020941224.1:0-1647 GCF_900497805.2 Vombatus ursinus
TGTTTACTCTGTGCCAAGTATTGTGCTTAGTGCAGGGTGTAGAAATACAAAAATCAAGACAATCTTTGCTCTTAACTCAAACTCTAATTGGGGGAGACTCGGCCACAAGATGGATGGAAAGTTATATTTCATCCATGTTGGATGCAAGGCCTGAGGGTGCTTATATATAACCTATAACTGATAGGTTATATTAGTAGGTCAAATTCTTTGGGTCTGAAGGACCCAAGTAGAAGGGCAGATGGTAAGGCCAGCTGGTCTTCCATCTTGCCAGAAGTAATAGCATAGACAATTCCTATATCATCTAAGCCATGAGCAGCCCAAGCTGCCCAGATGAGTTCTGAGTGAACTGGGGCAATGGGAGGGAGTAGAGGTCAAGAAAGAATGTCTTGACTGTATTGAGTCAGCAGACTACAGGGCAAATTTGAGCTGATACCTTGTCACTATAACTGTTTTCTCTTGTTCCTTTTAACTAAGGGGACCTCAAATGAATGGAGGTCAGGAAAGCTAAATTATTAGTATATCCTAATGAGCAACATAGTTTGTATCTTAAATCCATGTTGAATCTGGGACTAAGTGTGATGAAGTTGGAGCACACTTGTAGGAGAGCCACCCCAAAGGCATTGCATCTGGTGGCTTTCATATTCCATAGTAGCCCTTCTTGGAAGAAGGTGTTCAAGAATGTGACCTTCCCCCTTAGAAGAGAAAAACTGAGAGTATGAATGGTCAATCACAGAAGCCTAATTAGCTTATTGTATATAGCAGATAATCAAGATATGGTTGCCTTCCATGAATCCTGGCCATCCAGAAGGCAGGAGGCACCAGGCTCTCATATCCTCATGCTTCTCTTGTAGAGAACAAGTTTAGTGAGCGATCCAGGCACAAAGGTGGTTGGAACAGTGGTTTCAGACATCGACATGACTTACATAGAGACTAGTTTATTGGTACCCAGGTCTGAGGACTTACTGGTGTGGGGTTTTTTTGTTTGTTTGTTTTTTTAGCAGTG
Organism: Vombatus ursinus; assembly: GCF_900497805.2. NCBI lineage: Eukaryota > Metazoa > Chordata > Mammalia > Diprotodontia > Vombatidae > Vombatus > Vombatus ursinus. The sequence continues at coordinate 1,004 of NW_020941224.1, forward strand.
CCTGTAGAGTTTGTTAGCAATAGAAATAACATTTCTATTCATATCACATTACAAATCTTTTTAAAATTCATTTTGAACTTAAGTACATAAAGACAAAAGAACATTTCCATGCATACAGCACAAAAAAAAGATTGACTATAAAACCGTGAATTTACATTTCATAGTGTTTACTTTTTCTGAAAAATTATACAGTAAATACTCAACATAATTTTCAAAGCTACTTGGCTTTCTATGCTTTATTCTAAATTTTCTTTTATTATCTGCTGTCTACTTTTTACATTTTTTCCTCTTATCCTCTCCCTCCCTCAATACTGTATTTTTGAATGTTCTCTTTGGAAGAATAGAATTGATGGAAGAATAGAACGTATGCAGTCATGGTTCTTTGAATAACCTCTGCCCCATAAGGTGACATTAATGATGTCTAGCTCATCTGCTAAGACCTCATAAAATGCTGGGACATGATTGCCTCAGATTCCTGTGTCATATATTCCACTAAAATATCTTGCATAAGTATCCCTGTTCCATCAAATTGTGTATCAGTTTTCAATGTCTCTTGGTGGGACCAAGGACATATAGGACCTGTTCTTTGGGGAGGGGGGATATGACCTGAACCTGCTTTCAATGGGTGAGCTACTGGAGGGGGG
>NW_020941225.1:0-1027 GCF_900497805.2 Vombatus ursinus
AAAGTCTAATTAAGAATGGCTGATTAATTTGTATCAACTATAAATGATGAAGGGAGCACCATGGAATAATGATTCATGCTGATAACATTAAAAAGACACATACATCCCTTCCCAGGTACACCTAGGACTCTGACTGAAAACAAGTTCTGCCCTTAAGAAACTTTTATTAGAAAGCTTGTGTCAGTATACACATTATTTTTACTATGCAAATATTTTGTAACTACTTTTTACATATATCCTTGTTTTCTCCAACAGAATGTAAGATCCACAAGAACAGGAATTGATTCACTTTCTTTTTTCCATATGCAACACCTTACACAGTGTGTACCTGGTGCATAGTACGCAAATACTTGTGGAATGACAAATTAGAGAGATGTGAAGGTACGCAGATATATCACTTCTTAAGTGCTCACTATGAGCCAGGTATTGGAGAAACAAAGAATATCAAGCAAAGTAGGGGAAAAACCATGTATAAATAAGGCCTGGAAGGAGGTGTGGGATGTGTGCAGCAGCATTCCCTGGAGCAGGCCAGGAAGGGGCATGAAGGTCAGCAAGATAAGGCAAAAGCTCACTTATCAAGTCAGGAGACCAAATAGAGGAGTCCAAGTTTCAAGAAGAAGGAGGTCCAGGTCCAAATAAAGATGGCATTGCATGGAGCTGGGTGGGAACACATTACATCATCTAGTAGAATCTCTTATATAGTTAAGGCCCAGACATATGATGCACCATCCAAGATCACAGATCAAGACTGTGGGAAATACAAACCCAGTTTTTCATGCTTTAAGGTCACTTCTCTTTCCTGTGCATTATACTCTTCCTCCTCATTCACTCACTCATTACTATTCATTCATTCATGAATGCTTCAAAATTTTTTTGATTCATTATTTATTTCAATTAGATATTCCTCCTGATTCAAATCACAACACCTCCATGTCTCAGCTAACAGTACCATGCATTCCTGTGACCAAAGCTATTCATCGTCTAGTGTCCGGTCTTATGGTGATGAATCATTCTGAAATTAGCAAGT
>NW_020941226.1:0-1053 GCF_900497805.2 Vombatus ursinus
GTCAATTCTGCTCTGCAATCTCTCATAGTTCTGTTGCAGACTCTAGGAGCTGCCTGTATACCTGAATACTATTTAATCTCTGCTCCATCTGCTCTACCTTTGGAAGAACACTTATTCCTCTTTTCAAAACTCCTGAGTTCAATTGAAGTATGTCTCCAAGATGAAAGGCTGCTACTATGATGCTTTTTCTCAGGGATAGTAGGGAATGCTTGTCTCTCTGGGAACTGTGGATTCTAGGATATCATTCAGGTCTCTAACTCCTGTCACACATAAGATCTCTCTTTCTCATCATCATTTCTTTCTTTCTTTCTTTTTTTTTTTTTTAAGTGAGGCAGTCGGGATTAAGTGACTTGCCTCAGGTCACACAACTAGTAAGTATCATGTGTCTGAGGCCAGATTTGAACTCAGGTCCTCCTGACTCCAGGGCCAGTGCTCTATCCACTGCATCACCTAGCTGCTCTGATCTCTCTTTCTCTATTAAAAAAATGTGCAACTATATATCCCTAGCCTTTGAGAAAAGCGTCATGGAGGGCTATTATGTTGTGATGATAAATGATTTTAGGCAAAAGCAACCTTGAACTCAACCCAGGGCAAGCTAAATCTCTAAACTGATAGCCTGGGGAGCAGATTCCTCAACTGCCTCTTCCAATGCCTCCTTAGTCAGGTTTTGCTACTGCCCTTCAAGGGTAAAAAGGGAGGGAGGTGTAGATTTCTTCATTTAAGACCATATCCTGACACACTTTTCCTTCTCCTTTCTTAAACCTGATCACCATCTTTAGGCACACATATTATGTGTAATGGTTATGTAGCTAACCTATGTTCCACCAGGGAAGGCTTTGGAAGTATAACATATGTATAGAAGAGGTAGATTGTATATCGGCTCAATTAGGTCAGCAAAAGTTGAAAATTTTAAAATAGTTTTTTTTTAAATAGGTCTTTCTTGTTCTTCTTTTTTGCTAGTCAATTCAACAATTCAGGTTGAGCCACGATGATTGAATAAGTATTGTTCCAAAGGTAGATAGAGCAGATGGAGCAGAGATTAGACAGTATTCA
>NW_020941227.1:0-5502 GCF_900497805.2 Vombatus ursinus
AGAGTTCCCACTTCGTTGCTCCCCAGGGTTTCTCTGCTGAGTTGGTTGGAACACCCAACCTGGATTCCCCAGTGCCCATGTCTTGCCCAGTATTCACGTTGGGGAATTCACTCTTTGCACCTAGAATGAAAACTGATAAAAGAAAAAGCCAAAGTCTTTGGACCATTTCTTGGGGCCACATGACCTAAGGGGGAATGGGTTTAAATCTCAATCTCAAGTGGGAACAGGGAAATAGCCCCAATTGTGCTCAGTTTGGTAAGATTAAAAACCCAGAAAAGTTCCCGCTAAATAGTTCATGGAGAAAGTCTTCTCCTTACCTCTTGGTAGGCCAATGCAGAATGTCCATGCATGGGCCAATTCCCCTGTCTTTCAAAAAAGTCTTCCACATGGGAGGTGATGCCATCTTAGGTGGTCTAGATGTGTGCCAAATCCCCATTAAACAGTGTCTCCACAGGGAATGCCAGTTCAGGAGCATTTTTGGGTTGGTTTCTGAGCCAAGATGCTCCAGAATGGTTTGACTCATGTTGTGACAAAAGACAAGAGGGCAGTACATGGAATCTAGGGCATATAGAAATGGTGGTTGAGACCATATCACAGCAATGCCTGCCCCCTTGCAGCTTGTGGACCTTAGATTGCAAGAAATAGGCAGAACTACATGGGACCTTGTTTTCAGGTGGTCCCTGGAGGACTGCAGGAATAGATGACAATGTAGTACAGAGGGGGATGTTCAAATGATGATGGCCAGGCTGGCTGGAGCACTGGGTGTTCTCTAGAGGTGCTCCCTGGAGGTCTTTAAGCAGAGTCCTCATGGCCCTTGTAGGGGGTGAGATAAAAGGAATTCCTGTTCAGATATTGGTTGTATTAACTGACCTCTTAGTTCCATCCAACTCTTAGATCGTTATTCCATGAATTCAATTTAAGAAACATTTGTGGAAAACATATTCTGGGCAACTCACTGTGCTAGTCATTGTGGATAGAAAGCAAAAATGAAACAGTTAGCAAACTATTCAGGAACTTCTTCGAGGAGTGATATTTTCTCAGGAGAACAGAACATGTGCATAAACAAATAGAGGTAACAGAGGCGCTCCTAGAACCAACCATTATTTATGGTCTCTAGCTTAGTGGATAAAGAGTATGTTCCCTACCTTGCTTGTCAACTGGATTAAATTGACAAGATTCCAGGCACATATATTCTCTCATTCCTCTTCTTCCCACCTGGAACATAAGTTTTATTAGTTTTCAAATGAAATGTTGGTATATTTTATTTTTATATCATCTATATTTCACAATTCATTCCTCTGTTCCCTCTCCCTTTCATAGAGCCAACCTTTCTAAATTGAAGATTAAAAGGGGGAAAAACCTTCAACAAAACTAACTCACTTACTGAAAAAAAACTGATATTATATGACAGCATATGACAGTCATTGTCTTTCACCTCTACAAAGAAGTCTGAGGTAGGGGAGTGATTGACACCTATAGTCTTGTCAGTCTTTGCTAGATGTCTTCCATCCCTGTTGTTCCTATGTTTTCAGCTGTGGTCCTGAAATTCAGATTGCATTCTCAAACACCATCTTCTGAATAAACTGAATTGACCTGAATTAAATTGAGTCATGTGAGGTAGGTAATGCTAGTATGATTCTCCCCATTTTATAGAGTAGAAAACAGATTGGTAAAATTTTTGTGGCTTTTCCAAGTTGACAAATCTAGTAAGCTTGTCATGGCAGGATGGATGAAGGAAAGTCTGGAGCCCAAGCTGCTCTTTAGCTGCAAGCCCAGACAGTATGCCACAGGGCCCTGCTGGTGGTAGAACAGGGCACTGAGCAAGGTAAAGAAAGAGGGGTGGATGGTATCAAGGATGACATAACAACATATTGCTTTTCTCTTCCAGATTTCCACTGCAACTGAGATCGGCAACCCCTATGAAATGATTAAGCCACCCTCCCAAGCCTTCAAACCCCCTTGCAATTACCTCAAGCAACACAAATTTGACTTCACCAATAGGCCACTAGTGAAATGGGATCAAGTGAATCTTGAAATGAGTTTGCACAACTGTTCATTTCTTTCTTTTTCCACAAGCAGGGAAGCAAGCTGAGGTCGACCAGACTGCAGAGCCATAGATTCAGAATCACAGACTTGAGAGGGACCATAAAGATAAATCCTCTAGTCCAGCTCCCACATTTGAATTATTTTGGTGCTTGAGGGCTGCCATGACTCAAAGCATATATTTCTTCCTCAGATACAGATGTGTTCCACATTCATTCATTCATCCAATTAATAAGCAAAAGCAGTATAATAATACCTGCACTACCTCAAAGGATTATTGAGAGATAGCACTTAGTAAGTCTTAAAATACTATATAAAAGTTAAGTGGTGCTATTATTCTGACATTTAAAGCCTGAACAATCTGGCAAAACTCTACCTTTTCATCCTGAATAATAATAGATCCAATTTGTGTAGTATGCTTCCAAGGTTTACACACACATACACACACATACATACCTATACCTATATATCTGTGTGTATGTATGTACATGTATATGTGTATGTATGTGTATAATGTGTATACACACACATGCATGCAGCACATACATATGTACACACACACATACTAACACTTACACTATCTCATTTATCTCCTCAGACAGAACCAAGACTTGACCCTAGGCCTTCTGTCTGTCTAATCCTAGTGCTCTTGCCACCAGTCACAGTGATAATTAAATAGCATTTATTGCTCAAGCTTTAATTGCGGATTGTGGGTAATGTTGCCTTGGCCTCAGGTCCTCCTTGCTGTTGTTTCCAGAATTCATTCAGTGCTCCACCTCAAGGACTCCTATCCTCCCCTAAGCCACAGTTATGGCCCCCAGCTGCACAGCCCAGGATCACTTCTGGTCACCACTACCAGGCCTGGCTTCTGGAAACAGCTTGGGGAGGGGTGGTCCTTAGATGAAAGTGTCTGAGGTCAAAGTTCATAGGGTCAAATTTCTTGGGGCTGTGAGGTGAAAGTTGAGGTGAAATTTCCTGAGGCTAAGTCTGCTTCCCCACAGAGCTCCTCCAGGGCCTGTTTGTCCATTCAGTGTAGTGGACCTGGAGGTGTCTACCTTTCTCTCAGGCCAAACTTCAGCCCCTGGAGGTTCCATCCCTCCTGAGGTCCTCTCAAGTTGTCTTAGACAGACAACTGCTAATTGGCTTCTGGGAGCCAAGATGGCAGAGTAAGAAATAAGTCTTTCTCACCCTCCCTCCTTGATCTCTGAAAGCTCCAGGAAAAGCCCTGAGCCAACACAAAGACAGGGCACAGCAGCCTTGTATCCCAGGAAGCTTGGAGGATGAACAGGATAGGCCTTTCTCACTCTGGGGGAGGGGGAGCAATACCGGGCTGGAGGTGTCCCAGCAAGCCAGTGTCAAGTCCCACCTCTGCATACCAGGGGGAGATCCTGAGACCCAGGTTGGTGGAACAGGCAAATGCCAACACCATTACCCCTGAGAGCCTCAATGCAGGAAGGGGAACTGGTAGACACCAGCTCAGAAAACAACCATGAGTGATGGCATTCTCCAGCAGAGAAATCACCCAGTGTCTCAACATAAATCTGGGAAGCACAACTCCAAAAGGAAAGCTCCAGGCTGACAGAAACCCACCAGTAGTGAAAAATCCCTGTGTGAGACCAGGAGCCAAATAGTCAAATGCAAGTCCCCAGGGCGCAGGAAAAGAAGCTTGGGTAAATGTCCCCTTCCCTCCAGCAGGAAAACTCAACTTTTTTTTTTTTGGTAAAATGTCAGAAAATAGGCAAACACCATGAACAAAAAGCAGAAATGGAAAATGACCACAGATTCCTATTTGGGGGAAAGGGAAGATCAAGGCACAAATTGAGAAGAAGACAAAATTGGTAATATACTCAGATATGAAACTTCAAGGGGGAGTATGAACTGGTCTCAAGCACAAAAAAGCCTTCTTGGAAGAGCTCAAAAAGGATTTTAAAAGTCAAATCAGAGAGGTAGAAGAAAAATTGAGAAAAGAAATGAGAGGTATGCAAGAGAGAATCAATAGCTTGGAAAAGGAAGGACAAAAATTAACTGCAGAAAACAAGTCCTCATAAAGTAGAATTGGCCAAATGGAAAAGGAGGCAAAAAAACTCAATGAAGACAAGAACTCCTTAAAAAGTAAAATAAGCCAAATGGAAAAGGAGGTATAAAATTTAATAGAAGAAAAGAACTCCTTAAAAATTAGAATGAGGCAAGTGGAAGCTAATGACTGTATGAGAGAATAAATATCAGTCAAACAAAAACAAAAGAATGAAAAAATGTGGGAAAAAAGTAAAAAGGAGAAAAAGGATGAAAATAGAAAGACAACTGCTTTATCCCTTTATTTTTGATGCTCTATGTTTATTTCATGGTGATTTTCTGTCTGGTAGTGCAGGAAATGAGGAATGCCTGGAAATTTCTTACCTACTCCACCATCTTCACTGAATTCCCTCTGGATTAATAACAATATTATTAATAATAAGCTGCTAAAATAAAATAAAACAAAATAAAAATAAGCAAGCAAAGGAAAAATAAGCCAACCATAGATAGCTATTTGGTGAAAAGAAGATCTGGGTTCATATTGAGAGGAAGATAATGAGGTAAGTCAAAAGCCACTCCTATCCCAAAGATTGATAGCAAATGGTCACAAACACAAAGAGAGTTCTTGGAAGAACTTAAAAAGGAATTTAAAACTCAAATAAGAGAGATCAAGAAAAAATTAGGAAAAAAAATAAAAGGAATTCACAACAATTAAGAAAAGAAAGTTAACCAATTAGAAAAAAAGGTCCAAAATCTTAAGGAAGAAAATAATTCCTTGAAAACTAAAATTGAGCAAGAGGAATTGAATGATATTGCAAGATATCAAGAAATAATATAACTAGAAAAATAGAAGAGAATATGAAATATCTTATTAAAAAAAACTGCTCTGGAAAACAGATGGAGGAAAGACAATACAAGAATTGTCAGACTACCAGAAAGTGATGATCATGAAAAATATCTGGATACCATATCACAAGAAATTATTAAGGAAAATTGCCCCCAAATTCTAGAATAAGAAAGTAAAGTAGAAATAGAAAAAATCTACTATTCACCACTTGAAAGAGAACCCAAGAGGAAAACTGACTGGAATGTCCTAGCCAGATTTCAAAACTCCTGATTTAAGGAGAAAATATTGCAAGCAACAAGGAAAAAAAAATTGAAATACTGCGGAAATACAATCAGGATTTGACAAGACCTAGCAAACTTCCACTCTAAAAGCCTGTAGGTCTTGGAACATGATATTTCAAAGAGCAAAAGAACTGGGGTTGTATTCAAGAATAACTTACCCAGCAAACTTGAGTATAATCCTGAATGGAAAAAAAAAAGAGCATTTGACAAACTGAAAGACGTTCAGGTATTTGTAACAAAAAGATCAGAATTCATTGGCAAATTTTATGTAAAAGATCCAAAATATAAGAAAAACAATAAAGACTAATTATAAGTCAC
>NW_020941228.1:0-1215 GCF_900497805.2 Vombatus ursinus
ATTCTTGGTTGTAATCCAAGTTCCTTTCCCCTCTCAAATATCATTTTCCAAGTCCTTGATCCTTTATTGTAGAAGCTGCTAAATCTTGTGCTATTCTGATTGTGGCTCCATAATATTTGAATTGTTTCTCTATGACTGCTTGCAATATTTTGTCCTTGACCAGGGAGTTCTGGAACTTAGCTATGATGTTCCTGGGAGTTTTATTTTGGAATCTCTTTCAGGAGGTGATTGTTAGATTCTTTCAATTTCTGTTTTATCTTCTGATTATAGAGTATCAGTGTAGTTTTCCTTGATAATTTCTTAAAAGGTGATGTCTAGGCTCTTTTTTTTTTTTGGCCATGCCTTTCAGGTAGTCCAAGAATTCTTAAATTATCTCTCCTGGATCTATTTTCCAGGCTAGTTGTTTTTCCAATGAGATATTTCACATTGTCTTCTATTTTTTAATTCTTTTGATTTTTGTTTTATTATTTCTTGATTTCTCATGGAGGTATTAGCCTCCACTTGTCCAATTCTAATTTTTAAGGAATTATTTTCTTTGGAGAGTCTTTGTACCTCCTTTTTCATTTGGTCAATTTTCTTTTTTAAGGAATTGTTTTCTTGAGTGGATTTTTGTACATCTTTTTCATTTTATGTGCTTCCTTTCCCGCTCTAATGACTCTTTGTTTCAAGGGTCTCTCACATTATTCTCATTTCTTTTCCCAATTTTTCTTTTTTCTCTCTTCTTTAATTTTAAAATTCCTGTTTGAGTTTTTTCCCAGGGGTTCCTTTTAGGCTTGAGACAAATTCACATTTTCCTTTGAGGCTTTGCATGCAGGTGTTTTGACATTGTTGTTCTCTTCTGAGTTTGTGTTTTGATCTTCCCTGTCACCATAGTAACATTCTGTGATCAGGTCTGTCCTTTCTTTCTTTCTTTCTTTCTTTCTTTCTTTCTTTCTTTCTTTCTTTCTTTCTTTCTTTCTTTCTTTCTTTCTTTCTTTCTTTCTTTCTTTCTTTCTTTCTTTCTCTCTTTCTTTCTCTCTTTCTTTCTCTCTTTCTCACTCATTTTCCAGCCTCTTTTGTGACTTTTAAAGTTGGAGTCTGCTCCTAGGAGGCAGTAGGAACTGTCCCAAGCTTCTTATGTTGAAGGCCTGGTGCCTGGCTGCTAGCCTGCAGGGTTAGAGCTATGGGGCCTCACCTCTGACCTGCACAGGGGTTTGGGGCTTTCTGCTGGCTTTC
>NW_020941229.1:0-1123 GCF_900497805.2 Vombatus ursinus
GCACAAAACCCCTGAAGCTTGGGACAGTACATTCTCCACATTGGAAGAAGACCTCTACCTTAATAAAGAGTTTATAACTCAAGTAATTGGCTGGGATCATGAGCAAACCTCACAAGAAGTGTCAGACCATAGAAACTTTTTTGGTAACAAAGAAGATCAAAACATACAAGCAGAAGACAACAAAGTCAAAGCTCCTACATCCAAAGCCTCCAAGAAAAGTATGAATCAGTTCTAGGCCTTGAAAGAGCTCATAATGGATTTTGAGAAGCAAATAAGAGAAGTAGAGGAAAAACTGGGAAGAGAAATGAGAGTGATGCAAGAAAATCATGAAAAATAAGTCAACAGTTTGCTAAAGGAGACCCCCAAGAATACTGAAGAAAATAACACCTTAAAAAATAACCTAATCCAAATGGCAAAAGAGGTCCAAAAAATCAATGAGGAGAAGAATGCCCTAAATAGCAAAATTGGCCAAATGGAAAAGGAAGTCCAAAAACTTACTGAAGAAAATACTTCCTTAAAAATTAGAATAGATGGGGCTATTAGGTGGCACAGAGGATAGAGCACCAGCCCTGAAGTCAGGAGGACCTGAGTTCAAATATGGCATCAGACCAAACACTTCCCCCTTACTAGTTGGGTGACCCTGGATAAGTCACTTAACCCCAATTGCATCACCAAAAAAAAATCAGAATAGAGTAATTGGAAGTGACTTTATGAGAAATCAAGACACTGTAAAAGAAATCCAAAAGAATGAAAAATTAGAAAATGATGTGAAATATCTCATTGGAAAAACAACTGACCTGGAAAATAGATGCAGGAGAGAGAATTTTAAAATTATTGGACTATCTGAAAGCCATGATCAAAAAAAGAGCCTAGACATCATCTTTCAAGAACTAATCAAAGTAAACTGCCCTGACATTTTAGAACCAGAGGGCAAAATAGAAATTGAAAGAATCCACCAATCTCCTCCTGAAAGAGATCCCCAAAGGAAAACTCCTAGGAATGTTGTAGCCACATTCCAAAGATCCTAGGTCAAGGAGAAAACATTACAAGCAGCCAGAAAGAAACAATTCAAGTACTGTGGAAACACAATCAGGATAACACAAGATTTAGCAGCTTCTACATT
>NW_020941230.1:0-1609 GCF_900497805.2 Vombatus ursinus
CAGAATTCATACTGGACAAAGACCCTTCAAATGCAGTTACTGTGGAAAGGCCTTCCACCATAGGACAGATCTTACAAGACATTACACAATTCATACTGGAGAAAAACCCTTTAAATGTAGTGATTGTGGGAAAGCCTTTCCCCTGAGCACAACATTGACTCGACATCAGAGAATTCACACCGGAGAGAGACCCTACGAATGTAATGAATGCGGAAAGAAATTCCTACAAAGCTCTACCCTTTCTAAGCACCACAGAACGCATACAGGAATAAGGCCTCATGAATGCAGTGTGTGTGGGAAAGCATTCTCTCAGAAGTCTGACCTTACCAAGCACAGTAGTATTCACACTGGAGAGAAACCCTATGAATGCACTGAATGTGGAAACTCCTTCCGCCAGAAGTCAGATCTTATACAACACTTCAGCATTCACACTGGAGAGAAACCATTTAAATGCAGTGATTGTGGGAAAGGCTTTATCTGGAATACAGCACTGACTAGACGCCGGAGAACTCATACAGGAATAAAACCTCATCAGTGCAGTGATTGTGGGAAAGCATTCTCTGAGAAGGCAGATCTTACACAGCACTGTCGAATTCATACTGGAGAGAAACCTTTTAAATGCAGTGATTGTGGGAAAGCCTTTCACCATAGCACAGCACTGACTCGACATCAGAGAACTCACACTGGAGAGAAACCCTATGGATGCAATGACTGTGGAAAGGCCTACACCCAGAATTCCCATCTTTCAATACATAAGAGAATACATACCAGAGAGAAATCTTAGGAATGTGATTAATGCAGGAAGGCTTCCCCCAAATCGGAGCACGTATTCAACATTATAGCACTCATGATGGAGAGAAACCTCATTAATTTAATCACTGAAGCAGAACACTCTGGGGGCTGAACTGGATTAGAATGAAATTGGGGGATATTTTTTAAAAAGTAAATAAAACCGCAGTAAAACATAGGTGATGTTAGTTTGTGGTTGTCTAGGTCGATACAGCTGTTTCGGTCTTTAAATTTTTGATACTTTGTTTCCTCACTTTCTTTGCTGAGGTTATCTTGCTTTAGTCCATCTTTGTATGGCCAGAAGGAAGGGGCTGTCGTGGGCCTGTCCCCTGTTACTCTAGAGTCATAGACTTAGAAGTGGAAGGGAGGCCACTGGGTCCAGGCCCCTCCTTTTGCAGATGAGTAAACCAGCCTCAGATGAGTTAAGTGACTTGTCCAGGGTCACAAGGGTCCCCATCTCCTTCCTGTCTGACCACTCCTCCCTTCCTGCCTCCTTTGCTGAGTCCGCGTCCATGGCATACCCCTTGTCTCAGAGGCTTCTCCAAGGCTTCTCTCCTCTCTCCAGGCTCTCTCACTTGGGGGTTTCATCCTGTGCCATGGGCTCCACCCCTGAATCTACAACAAATAAATAGGACTTTTAAAGCAGAATTTCCCATAGGCTTCTCCTACTCACTATATCCCAAGATAATTCAGTATCTCCCCTCAAACCCTCCCTGTTTCTGAACCTGGCTATTTCCTTGGAGGATACTACCACCCTCCAGGTCACCCAGGCTGGCAGCGTCATTTCTGTCTTTGAATGCTCCTTCCCTCTCTCAGCCCA
>NW_020941231.1:0-1388 GCF_900497805.2 Vombatus ursinus
ATCCAGCCTAAGCCCCTAGCTAGCTGTGTAATCTCAGGCAAGTCTCAGCTTCCTTCCTATGTACATAGGTGGAGGGAATATACATATGTCCTGGCTTCAGTCTTTTCCTCTGTAAATTGAGGTGGTTTGATTACATTACCTGGGACTTCCCTTCCAGCTGTTGGGGTCTGAGAGGTTGAGACCACTCAGAGACTGGAGTACAGGATGTGGACATCTGGAATGAATTCATAGACTCAAGCATTCTTTGAGTCAAGTTGGCAAAGATTTATTGCTATGCTATATAGCGGGCAAGGATTCTTAAGAACCTGTGACCTTAGAAGGGTACAGTTAAAGTTGACATAGGACAAAATACAATAAAATATGTGCCAAACATGCTAACTAGGTGATTCAGGGCAGGATCAGGGAGCGGTTAAGGAGTGGTCAGTTCTTAAAGGAACATGCACTTTTTGTATCTACTGCGGTGATTTACCTAGAGTTGACTAGGAAAAGCCCACAAGGGGGGCCACACGGAGGTGTGGTTTTAGACCTGCTATGTCACTAAGTTAACTAGCGGTCAGGGGTAACTGAGAGTTTTCCAATCTGCCACCAGTCAATGTCTTGTTTGACAAGATAGGTGGAGGGAATATACATATGTCTTAGGTCTAGAATACAAATAATGAGGAGTCCAGGATGTAGATAATGAGGTAGGGCAGTAGTATAGATAGTCTGGTGGGTAAGAATATCTTTATGACCCAGTGTAAAGCCAGTTCAAACTAATAATTCCTTCAGGTGCCATCTGTAACTATACCAGGGAGAGAGATAAGGGTCTTGCTGGGGCCCACTCATGAGTAATTGCTAGGCAGAGTGTCCTTGGGCTGGGGAAAAACTGCCAGGAATAGTATTTCTGAGGCTAGGGAGAAACATGGTCGTGGAATTGGGGTCCCAGTACAAGCACCCAAGCACCTCATCACAGCTAAGATTTTTAGTTTGAAATGGACAAGTCACTTCCATTCCCTGGGCCTCAGTTTCCTCCTCTGTGAATTGAGGGCCTTAAACAAGATGACTCTGAGGCCTCTTTCAGGATCTTTAGAATAAATAATAATTCACTTCACCTCCTTGGGCCCCAGTTTCCTTTTCTCGATAATTGAGAGAAATGATTATTAATAACCAATCATTTGTGGAGACCCAGAGTCCTCCCTCCCCCTTTTTCTGAAGTCCTAATTTCAAAAGTTCAATCTCTTGAAGGATATTACTGATAATAAGGTTGTACTAACTTTCTTAACACTCTTGTTCAGACCCCACTAAGGTGGGGAAGCCATTGTGCTCTACTCAGGTTTGGATGAGGATAAATTCCTTGAAGACATTGCCCAAGGTTGGGGGTGACTTAGAAGTAAATGACATAATCAAAG
>NW_020941232.1:0-3683 GCF_900497805.2 Vombatus ursinus
TTCTTCCTCTGTAAAGGGAGGATCTGACCTTTGTTGGCTGCCCAAGTAGCTTATGGTGGGTATTCTTGTAGTAGTATTAGAACTGGTCAGGGCCAACTGAACTGCATCTCATCTGTAAGGTGGGCAGCTAGGTGGTGCTGTAGTGGATAGAGTGCCAGGCCTGGAGTCAGGAAGACTCCTCTTTGTGAGTTCCAATCTGGCCTCAGACATTTACTAGCTGTGTGACCCTGGGCAAGTCATTTCACCCTGTTTGTCTCAGTTTCCTCATCTGTAAAATGAGCTGGAGAAGGAAGTGGCAAACCACTCCAATGTCTTTGCCAAGAAAACTCTAAATAGGGTCACAGAGAGTCAGACGTGACTGAACAACAACAAATAGTCCAGGCAAGAGGTGATGAGGGCCAGAACTAGGATGATGTCCACGTGAGTGGAGAAGAGAGATATAAGAGACATCCTGGCACAACAAAACGGGGCTACTGATTGGCTCTAGGGGATGGGAGAGGCAGGATGGTACAGTGGGAAGAGCAATGCCTCAGGAATTCAACGCCTACCTCTGCCACTTACTAGCTGTGTGACCAGGGGCCAATCATTTAGCTTCTCAGGGACTCAATTTCCTCATTTAAAGTGAAGGAGTTGAGCTAAGTGGCTTCTGAGGCCCCTTCTAGTCTTAGATCAACAATCATAGGAAGGTAACACATAGAGCATAAGTCTGAGGATGTGAATTTGAATGACCAGAAGATGGTGGTACTCAACAAAAATATGCAGATTTCGTGGGAGAAGAAGTTGAAGGGAAAGATAAGTTCTGTTTTGAACATGTTCATTTTGAGATATTAGTGAGATCTTCAAGTGGAAATAGCCAGCAGGCATTCAGCACTGTTAGACTGGACTAAAGGAAAGAGGTTTGGGTAGAATCTGTATATTTGAGAGTCATCGATGTAGAGGTGTTCATTGAACCTATGGGGCAGATGAGAGAGAGAGAGAGAGAGAGAGAGAGATCCCTTGGGAGTACTCACTGTTCCAGGGTGGTAGATGGCAGATGGCTATCCAGCATAGGAGTCTGAAAAGATCAGTAAGAGGAGACCCAAATGAGACTAGAGTCCTTGGAAGCCAAGGAAAGAGAGGTGGGGGGTGATAACCAATGCAAAAAGGCCATTGAATCTAGCACTTATGAGATATTGGTATCTCTTGGTGCCTAGCGTGGTACATTATAGATATTACATACCTAATAAATATTTCATGAATTATGTAACAAATGCTTGCTGAATGAATATGTTTACATTTTAGTTTTCTCAGAAGCAAAGCTTCATATTATATAAAATGAAATAATATGTTATTTCATAAATTTTGTAATTTGACATTCTGTATATTGACTTTACCTAGAAGAAAGAATACCTGTATGTACTTGTACTAGTACAGATGAAACATGTAGGCCCCATCATTACTTTACATATCCATATCCCACAATATTTCAACATTATAGAGATAGGTTCCTTGTTATACCACTCTGACCTAGAAAGCACACACACACACACACACACACACACACACACACACACACACAACATTATCTGATGCCTCCTGAGGACATTCTTAAGGCATTCTGGGAAAGTACTCATGCTAGAGCATGAAAGACCATCTTCAACATGGCTGCTGAAGTGCTTTCGTTGCTGGGAAAGGCTGGAAAGAAACTAGCAGGATGGCGACTTCAGGAATTAATATCTCTCAAGGTGATGAAGCAGACAGGCTAGGTGGTGATGAAGCAGACAGGTTAGGTTAATCTGGTGGGAGACTCACCCAAATGATCAAAGTTTGTAAGAAGCTTTTCATCTGAACTAGCTAGGCACAAGTGGTAGAAAGATGGGTGGCACTAGAAATGTCACAAAACCAATTTAAGCTCTTGCCTCCTTGAAAACATGTTAAAAATTCTGATTTGTGTAAGGAACTCTTAAGGCTTTCTTATAATTTTTCTGCAAAGTAATGTGTGAACTAATTGATTCCAGTCCCACTATGGGAAAATCCATATATTCCTCCTAGGTATTTTCTTTCTGACTTTAAAAAATGATATTCTTTATTGGAGAGAATGTTAAATGGTTTAAGGTATTTTTATGTAGATTATAGCCTAATCTTGCCTTAGAGTCTAATAATCTTTGAGTTACCTCTAACAGGAGCACAGAATGACTGACGAGGTATGACCAGTTCAGTTAGACTTACTGCCTAATGACTGGAGATCTATTAGTTTTAATGCTTTCATTATTTTGGCATGGTTAAAATTGATTTTCTAGAGATAAATCTGGTCGTTTGGAAACATCACCTGTGCTTGAATGTATGTGTGAAATGCAAACTTTCTCTTGAACATAGCAGTTGAGTTTTCTCTTGAATATTTTGGATCCATTGAAAATCTTTACTGTGCTTTGTAAAAGAAAAGGTGATTTTTTTTTTTTACTAAGCACTCCACCCCTTTACAAAATTCTTGGTGATGCAACATCGTCTTAGCAACATAATTTGTTTAAGTAAATGGGTATCATTGTCTTTCATCCCTTAGAACCTCTTATAATGTTTCATTTCAAATGTAGTGAATACCAATTAAATACTTTAGATCACATGATATAGAAAGTTGGTTTTTCTAAACATGATGTTTTTGTACTCAATTCTTGGTTTTAAAATTATTTATGTGCTTGCACAATGTCATATTCAGGGCAACAGATGCTGCCATGTCCCAGGTTTAACAGCATAACATCTTGGCTTTGAGGATCCAGTGTCTTTGTTAACCCCGTTGAGTTTCTTCGATTTCTCGCTCATCTTTATTTGGTGGTGCTTGCTTCTGGGGAGATGATTTCCTGTTTGAAATTCAAGCTTTGATCAATCATTCTATGTTGTCTGTTAACCATAGCTTCATGTAGTAAGTACTAATGCTTTTCTTTGTGGCCTAATAAACTCTGTCAGAGGCAATATTGGAAGTAACTGGAATGAATTAGCTATCAGCTATCAGACAGAAAAAATGGAGATTTAAATAAACATTTAGTGATTCCTTTCCTAGGAAAATAAAAGATTTATTCTGGGATAGATACAATGGTATGTAGAACAAAGACCAATCTTCAAAATTGATGCCAAAGTGGCTTCAGTCAATATATCTCCTCCACTCCTGGGGGTGTCAGCATGGCTACATTCACAGGCTCTCACATACATACAGTCATCTTCACTAACACAGACACACTGCCCCTAGCCATCTAGGTCACAAAATGCATCCCTTGAGAACCAGAAGAACTAAGGTGTCTCTATAAGACCCTTGTTCTGCTAAAGGGAGGTTGTTAGTATCACCATCTTAAATATAAAGGGTAACTTTAAATTTTGAGGTAAGGGAAAGGGATTAGAAGCCTTATGTAGTATATGACTTGGGTAATCCTCATGCTTTTATAACTTCTTTCTCTGCACAACAGAGAGATTTTCCAGCTTTATGTAGCAATGTAATGTGTTCACCTACATAACCAGAGATGTTAAATGGATTCTATGTAACTTTGTCATGAAGAAAAGGTTTTTGAAAGTATCTAAAGTTAGATAGCTACCCCCAATCCATAGGGTTTTAATGAACAATGATACCATGCCCTCAAATCAATTATACATTTTCGGTTCATTTGAACACACACACACACACACACACACACACACACACACACACACACACAACA
>NW_020941233.1:0-4410 GCF_900497805.2 Vombatus ursinus
ACTTACTTTTCCTTTTGGCCAATTCTGCTTTTGAAGGCATTCTTCTCTTCATTAGTTTTTTGGATCTCTTTTGCCATTTGGGTTAGGCTATTTTTTAAGGTGTTATTTTCTTCAGTATTTTTTTGGGTCTCCTTTAGCAAGCTGTTGACTTGTTTTTCATGATTTTCTTGCATCACTCTCAGTTTTTCCTCTACTTCTCTTACTTTTTTCTCAAAATCCCTTTTGAGCTCTTCCAAGACCTGGGACTGATTCACATTTTTTTTGGAGGCTTTGGATGTAGGAGCTTTGACTTTGTTGTCTTCTTCTGGTTGTATGTTTTGATCTTCTTTGTCACCAAAGTAAGATAATATAGTCTGACTCTTTTTGCGCTGCTTACTCATGATCCTGGCCATTTACTTGAGTTTCAAACTCTCTGTTGAGGTAAGAGTCTGTTTCCAGTGTGGAGAATGTACTGTCCCAAGCTTCGGGGGTTTGTACAGCTGTTTTCAGAGATACTTCTAGGCACCTGTAAATTTTCATTTCTTCCAAGGTGATATGATAAAGGGGTGAGGTGTTTCCTCTTCACTGCCACAACAAGCTCCACCATGCCAGTGCTCCTCCTCGCCCCAGGATGCCCCTCAGAATTGTGACACAGATCCAAGCACGGGCAAAGCAAGAGATTCCTGCTTCAGCACTGGCCAAGAGATTCCTGCAATCCCCCTCTGATCAGCCACTTGATTCCGCCTCAGTCTGTGGGCCAGAAGTTCAGGAAGCAGCTGCTGTCCCGGGGCAACACTTGGGGATGGCTGAAACCCTGCTTCTCTCTCACCGCCGTCACAGACTTTTCCCACTGACCTTCCAAGTTGTCTTTGGCATTTGTGGGTTGAGAGGTCTGGAAACCGCCACAGCTGCCCACGATTCAGTCCTCTGAGGCCTGCTTCAGGTTTGCTGTGGCCTGCATATTCGAGCCAAACTGTGCTCCTCTCCCCGCCCGGCGCAATACACCTTTCTGATCAACCATCCAGGTTGTCTTGGGCTGGAAATCTGTTTCACTCTGTCTTTTTGTGGGTTCTGCTGCTTTAGAATTTGTTTAGAGCCATTTTTTATAGGTATTAGGAGAGGTTTGGGGGAGAGCTCAAGCAAGTCACTGCTTTCATTCCGCCATCTTGGCTCCACGGAACCTAACTGAACTTATGAAGGTGGATTCCCATCCCTGTTGTTAGTCCTGCTTTGTATCTGCCCATGATTTCATACTTACAGTCTTAAGCATATGACAAGGAGTAGTATCTTGAGACAGACCCTTGCAAGTAGTCCTTCCAGTTGAACCAGGCGACCTTCCTCCATGCCATTTAGCTTAGAAGGAGTGATTGGAGTGGCAACTAGAGATGTAGAGAATAGTAAGGAGAGATTAAATATGTGGGGAAAAGAGAGGAGTAAATGTGGTTAGGGGCAACTTGGTGGCACAATGCAGAGTGCCAGGCCTGGAGTCAGGAATACCTAAGTTCAGATCTGGCCTTAGACACAAGCTGTGTGACTCTGGGGCAAGTCACTTAACCCTACTGGCCTCAGTTTTCTCATCTGTAAAATGAGCTGGAGAAAGATTGGCAAAACACTCCAGTATTTTTGCCAAGAAAACTCCAAATGGAGTCACAGAAATTTGGGCATGACTGAAACAACTGAACACCAAGAAGTGTGGTTAACCAAATGAGAAATAAACTCCAAAATGGTGGTCAAGCCAGGAAGATTAACAGTGGAGGTCAGAAAACACAGAGAGACCAAAATTAAACCACAAGTGTATGGCAACCTATTTATTCCCCCTCCCACCTCCCACTGCCCCACTTTGATCTTTCATGCTTCTAGTTTTGTTTCTGGAGAATATTGGTCTCTGCTTTATATTACTGTGGACAGAAGTACTGGATTTGGAGTCAGAAGACCAGCCTTCAAACCCTACTCTGCTACTTACAGAAATACCTCTTTGACTTTGAGGAAATCACTTTTCCTTTCTGGAACTCAGTTTCCTCATATAAAATAAGTGGGTTGGCCTAGGGCAGGAGTTCTTAAACTGAGGTCTGTCAACTGTCAAAAATATTCTGATAACTATATTTTATTATATTCATTTAAAAACATTATTTCGAGCAGTGAGGCCATGGTTTCCATCAGTTTACCAGAGATTTCCAAGTTCTTTCTGGTTCTTAATCCTGTGATCTCTCATGAAGCATATATATTTTTCATAGGAAAGTTATCTAAACCTTTAAGGATGAATCCTTAAAATAGTTCTTGTTTGACTTCTGCCATTTTTCTTTATGTGATACCATTGCACATCTTCCTGGTTAGTGATAGACAGATTGAGCTGCAGATGGCAAAGTCAAAGTGTGTGAAACACTGGTATACCTCAGTATGGACCTCTTTTTGGTAAGAGGAAAGATAAAAGCTTTGATGTAAATGGAGAAGGGGCCATGACAGGTAAGGTTTACTATGTGGTTGACAACTGAAAAGTAGCTTGGTGACCATCTTCTCAATTTTCCTCACATTTTGTAAATATCTCATCCTCAAAATCCTCTTTTTGTAAATAGGAAAATTGAGACCCAGGAGAGTGAAGCAGGTTGCCATGCTTGTGCAGGGGTCACACAGCTAATCTTTGTGAGAGATGAGGGGAAACTAAAGCCTGTGATTACTGCGATTACTACAACAGTAGCAACAAGAGTTGACAATTACATAGTGCTTTAGAGTTTGCAAAATACTTAGTATGTCATCTCGCTTGATCCTTACAACAACCCTGTGAGATAGCTGCTATTTCCCCCATTTTACAGATGAGGAGACAAGTCTGAAAGAGATTAAGTAACTTGTTTGGGATCATACAGCAGTGTTATCCTAATCAAGGAGACAGAGCAATTGATATGCGGGACAGTAAGGCAACAGCTGTTTCTAGTAGCCCTTACAGTGGGACCATCCTTTCTTCCACTTTGAGGCCATCCATAGGCAGCAAATACAGAGTAAGGGGAGCAGAGGCCTCTGCAGTAGTATTTAATCTGGGTCTTTATAACATGATGGTAAAACTGTGGAGTTGTGTATTTCAGAAGGAGATAAAGAAGTCAGATGGATTGCTTTGTGAGAGAGCAGGGTACTCTGGGGAGTTTGGTGACCTCCATGGTTTCCACTGTCTTTGTTTTTTACTCTCTTTAGGAGTCTCTGGGAGGGGGCAGAGCCAAGATGACTGAGTAAAAGCAGTGACCTCCTTGGGCTCTCTCCCCAAACCCCTCCAAATACCTGTAAAAAATGGCTCTAAACAAATTCTAGGACAGCAGAATCCACAAAAAGACAGTGAAACAAATTTCCAGCCCAAGACAATCTGGATGGTTGATTAGAAAGGTCTTAGTCCCAGGCTGGGAGAGGAGTGCAGTTCAGCATGGGCCCACGCAGGCTGTGCAGGCAAAGACGGGACCTCAGCGAACCTGGAGCAGGCCTCAGGGGACTGAATCAAGGGGAGCTGTGGCAGTTTCCAGACTTCTCAACCCATAAACACCAAAGACAACTTAGAAGGTCGGTGGGAAAGGTCTGTGACCACAATGAGAGAGGAACTCAGTCCGGCCCCAGTCCAGGTGCAGCCCCAGGGTGGTGGCTGCTTCCTGAGCTCTTGGCCCACAGACAGAGGGGGGATTGCAGGAATCTCTTTGCTGGTGCTGAGGCAGGAATCTCTTGCTTTCCCCGTGCTTGGGTCACAGTTCTGGGTGGCAGTCCTGTGTTGCAGTTCTAGCTGGCATGGTAGAGTTTATGGTGGCAGTGGAGAGGGAATCCTCCTCACAGTTCCAAGGCAGAAGAGAGTGCATGTGGTCACTCATAGACCAGAGCACAGGCCAGGAAAGGAGTAAACACCTCTCCCTTGATCATATAACCTCAGAAGAACTGAAAATTCACAGGTCCCTAGAAGCATCTCTGAAAATAGCTACACAAAACCCCCAAAGCTTGGAATAGTATATTCTCCACACTGGAAGTAGACCCCTGCCTTAACAAAGAGTTTAAAACTCAAGTAATTGGCTAGGATCATGAGCAAACTGCGCAAAAAAGTCAGACCATAGAATCTTACTTTGGTGATGAAGATCAAAACATATAACCAGAAAAAGACAACAAAGTCAAAGCTCCTACATCCAAAGCCTCCAAGAAAAATGTGAATTGGTCCCAGGCCAAGGAAGAGCTCAAAAAGGATTTTGAGAAAAAAGTAAGAGAAGTAGAGGAAAAACTGGGAAGAGAAATGAGAGTGATGCCAGAAAATCATGAAAAACAAGTCACCAGCTTGCTAAAGGAGACCCAAAAAAATACTGAAGAAAATAACACCTTAAAAAATAGCCTAACCCAAATGGCAAAAGAGATCCAAGAAACTAATGAGGAGAAGAATGCCTTCAAAAGCAGAATTGGCCAAAAGGAAAAGTAAGT
>NW_020941234.1:0-1379 GCF_900497805.2 Vombatus ursinus
CACATCTCCCATACACTCCAGCAGCTCATCCAGGAGCCTGTAGAGACATCTGGGGTGCAGTCTCCACAGAGCCACCCTGACCCTAAGCAAAGCCCGCAGAAATTCTTCCTGACCCAAGGGGTCTGGGAACCCTTCCTGGCCAGAAGAGGGAGTTTGCAACAGGTGACGAATGCAGCTGGGCAAGAGGCCAACAGCTTCTTGCAGACACTCCAGGCCAGACATGAAGCGACCCTGGTCCAGGCCACACAGGGTGCGGGCATGCTTTCCAGACGCACTCTGAAAGCAATCCTCAAGATGCCAGCCACAGATCTCCAGGTGATGAGCTGCCACGGTTCCTTGGTGCCCAAAGTCAGCAGAAAAAGTTTACCTAGGCTGGGGAAGCCAAAACCTCTCCAAGGTCTCCAAGCTCTCCAAGTTCTCCAAGCTCTCCAAGCTCTCTAAGGTGCAAGTGTAGAATGAAAAAAGACAGACCCACTCCAGCTTCTTCCTGGCACTAGGTATGACCACACAGAGACTGCATGGAAAGCACCTAAGAGGTGTCCCCTCTCCCAGAGGCCTCCTGGAATCACTAGGCCCAATCAAATATTCAACCCTCCAAAATCCTCAAGGCATCAAGGGCTTTGGCTCTCAACTCACAACTACCAAGAGAAGCCAGGCTGCAGCCAATCAAAGTCCCTGGCTCCAGCGATGTCTTCTCCATCTGCCATTCAATCCGTGGGTCGCCATTCCAACACAGTTCTAGGTAGGCAGATTGCAAAATAAAACCCATTCTGCCCCTCCAAATCCTTCCATGATTTGCAAACACGGGAGTCACCAGGCATCATTCTCTCTGTCTCTATCTCTCTCTCTCCCCCGGCCCTCACCCCTCGCTTTCTCTCTCTAAATCTCTCTCCCTCTCTCCTTCTCCCACCCTTTCCATCTTCCTCTGTCTCACCTCTCCCAGTCATGTTTTCTCCCTCTATTTTTCTACCTCTTCAGGGCTTTCTCTCTCCTTCTCTGTCTCCCTCCACTCCTCTTTCTTGTCTCCCCTCCCTTCCTCTGTATCTCTCTTCCTCCTGTACTAGGTCTCCTCCTCCACTACCGTCACTCTGTGTCCATTACTCTCTCTCCTTTCCTCCCTTACTCTCTTTCCCACCCTCACTATCCTGCCATCTCTCCCTCCTGCTTCCCACCATTTCTCCTACTCTCCTTCCACCTCACTCTCCTTTCCTCCCTTCCTCTCTCTCTCTCTCCGTGTTATTCTGTATGTGTGTGTGTGTGTGTGTTTGTGTGTGTATCTTTGTCTGTCTGTCACTCACACCCTTGGGCATGGACCAATAGTGGGAGGGCATGTTGTGTAGTATGACCTGTGGGAATGGGAGGAAGGTGTATAAGAGCTA
>NW_020941235.1:0-2356 GCF_900497805.2 Vombatus ursinus
GGATTTATACATATAGAAATAAAAAATGAACCTGTGTGAGTTGATGAGATTGCCAAGAGAGAGGATGTGGGGAAGGAAAAATAGTCTTGGGGAAAAAGTATGATTAGGGAATAAGACAAGGACAGTGATCTAGCAAAGGAGTTTAGAAGAGGTGATCAGGCAGGTGGGAACACCAGGAGAGAACGGTATCACAAAACCAAGGGAGAAGAAAATATTCAGGAGGAGAGATTGGTTAATAACATCAGCTACCACAGAGAATTCCAGAAAGATAAGGATTAAGAAAATACTATAAGATTTAGCCATTGAGAATTGGTGTGATAACTTTGTTATATTTTGTTCTAAAAACTAGGTCTCCCCATCTCTCTGAGGCTGGAAATACAGGGGTTGTACCAAAGCCCAGTCCCACTATCGATCTGCACAGCTTTGACTGGTTCCATGTCTGACCTGGTCTGGTTTGTCCCCTTCTTAAGCAAACAGGTGGTCCCACTCTACCCCCTTCCTGGGGACTCACCATATTAATGTTGAACTTAGTGCAGACAATGGATTTGCATAGCTCTCTACAACTCAGAACTCCTGAGCTCTAGAAATCCACCAGCTTCAACCACCCTATTGTATCTGGGATTACAGGTGTGTGTCCCCATGCCCAGAGGAGTGATAACTTTTCAGAGAACAGTTTTAGTTGTGTGGTAGAGTCAGAAGCCAGATTTTAAAGGATTAAAAAGTGGGTACTACTACGAAAGTGGACACTTTTTTCATAGAGTTTCACTGTGAAAAAATAGCGATAAAGTATAACATTCCAAACAGGGAATATGGTAAAGTTAAGGTATTTTAAAGATGGGAGAGACATGAACATGTTTATAGGGAAAAAAACCTTAATATAGAGAAATAGTGAGGAGAGAGAAAGAATGATCAAAGAGGCTAGCTTCCCAAAGAGAAGGAAAAGAAGGAGCATCATATCCCAAAAACATAGGATGGCCCTAGCAATGAGAAGGATCATCTGAGAGACTGAAGCAAAGAGGGGAAGAATGGAGGATAACCTAGAGGGACTTTGAGGTAAGGAGAAAGAGGGAAAAGGAAGCTTACAGCAGATTATAATTATTTTCTTGGTAAGGCAGGAGGTGATATCTTGGAGGATAGGTGTAGGGGACAGAAGTATATAGGGGTGAAATGAGAAAAGGTTCAGAGTTTGAAACTGAATGGGATAATATTTGTAAAAAATAGAAAAACACTTAGAACAGTGTCTGGCACACTGTGGGCATTATATAAATAGTTATTCCCTTCCATTCCTATCTGTAGGCAAGCTACATGAAGAAATACAGGCTGGGGATGAGGGGATTGGAAAATCAGAAGTCAAGGAAGACAGTGACTGGCACATATTAATAAATGCTTGTTGACTGACTGCCTGACTGATTAACCAGAGAAAATAAGGCTGGAATGGGGCAGGGGCCCTGCCCTTGAATTCCCTGGGCACAGTATGTCCATTGATATGATCCAGAAGGTGAAACTGAAGGAGACCCCTGCTATTCCTATAAGTGAAAAAGAAATGAGGAAAGAGTTCTTTAAAAAATTGAAGGGGGTGAAATCCTATGGACCAGAGGGAATATACTCCCTAGCTTACTCCCTAAAGCTCAAAGAATTGGGTGTAGAGCACCAGACTCCTGGACTGCAGAATAATAGGAAGTACACTGAATTTGGCATCAAAAGATCTGGGTTCCAGTTGAGGTATTTCATGTAGTAGCTGTTTGACTTTGGACAAGTCATTTCCTGTCCTTGAGCCTGTTTTCTCACATGTAAAATGGGGGTACTTACCAACTTCACAGGGCATGATGAAGATAGAATAGTGTCAGGAGAGTAAAACTCTTTGTAAATTGTACAGTATCATTGTAGTGTAAGGCAGAAGCATCAAACTCACAACTGTAGGCTGCCTGTGACCTGCAAAACTCCTGAGTGGAATCAAATCAGATTAAAATATAACTGGGGAAAGTTTAACAGAATAAATAAAAATACATTGCAGCATACATGATGTTAAATTGTAGCTTTCTAAGTCAATATGCTGCCCCACAGTGTAAGGTATCATCACCACTATCTCTCTTGGGGTCAGGCCAGTGGTCTTCACAAAGGAGAAGGGCCAGAGCCCAGTCTACTTCCCTGGTTGGGGTGAGGCGTGTAAGAAACTGAGGGGTGTGGAGAGGAAGGTAGTAAAAAAAATAATGTTGGGGGAGAAACTTTCTACAAGCTTCAGGAGCTAGGTAAGGAGGAAAGAAGCAACCCAAGGGATCTTCAGGTAACAGTTTTACCTAGTAACTAATGAAATTGCTGGTTCTTTGGCTGCTGATTGGCCAGGACAGCCCTTTGG
>NW_020941236.1:0-2093 GCF_900497805.2 Vombatus ursinus
ACCCACAAAAACACAGAGTGAAACAAATTTCCAGCCCAGGACACCCTCGATGTTTGATAACAAAGGTCGGTTGCACCAGGTTGGGAGAGGAGCAGAGTTCAGCGTGGGCATGCAGGCAAAGGCCAGAACTCAGCAAACCTGGAGCAGGCCTCAGTGGACTGAATCATGGGCAGCTGTGGAGGTTTCCATACTTCTCAACCCACAAATGCCAAAGACAATTTAGAAGGTCAGGAGGAAAGTTCTGTGACCTCGGTGAGAGAGAAGCTTGGTCCCAGCCCTAGTTCCAGTGTAGCCTCAGGGCTGTGGCTGCTTCCAGAGCTCTCTGCCCACAGATGGAGGGGAGATCAACCAGCTGATCAGAGGGACATTGCAGGGATCTCTTTGTTGGTGCTGAAGTAGAATTCTCTTGCTTTGCCCATGCTTGGATCTGGGTTGCAGTCCTGGGTGGTGATCCTAGGGTGAGGAGGGGGTGCTGGCGATGTAGAGCTTATAGCATGGTGGAGAAGGAATCCTCATCACAGTTCCATGGCAGAAAACAGTATTTGGGGTCACTCATAGACCACAGCAGCCCAGGAAAGGAGTAAACTCCTCTCCTTTGATCATATCACCTTGGAAGAACTGAAAATTTATAGGTCCCTAGAAGTATCTCTGAAAACAACTGCAGAAAACCACTGAAGCTGGGGACAGTACACCCTCCACACTGGAAACAGAGTCTTACCTTAAGAAAGAGTTAAAAAGTCAAGTAATTGGCTAGAAACATGAGCAGACAGTGAGAAAAAAGCCTCAGACTATAGAATCTTCCTTTGGTGAAAAAGAAGATCAAAACATACCGCCAGAAGAAGACAACAAAGTCAAAGCTCCTACATCCAAAGCCTCCAAGAAAGTATGAATTGGTCTCAGGCCATGGAAGAGCTCCAAAAGGATTTTGAGAAGCAAGTAAGAGAAGGAGAGGAAAAATTGGGAAGAGATATGAGCGTGATGCAAGAAAATCATGAAAAACGAGTCAACAGCTTGCTAAAGGAGACCTAAAAAAATATTGCAGAAAATAACATCACAAAATAAACCAACCCAGGGATAGCTAGGTGGCACAGTGGATAGAGCACTAGCCCTGGAGTCAAGAGGACCTGAGTTCAAATTTGGTCTCGGACACTTACTAGTTATGTGTCCCTAGGCAAGTCACTTAACTCCAAATGCTTAAAAAAAATAGACTAACCCAAATGGCAAAAGAGGTCCAAAGAGGAAATGAGGAGAAGAATGCCTTAAAAAGCAGAATTGTCCAGATGGAAAAGGAGATCCAAAAGCTCATTGAAGAACATAATTCCTTAAAAATTAGAATGAAGTAAATGGAAGCTAATGACTCTATGAGAAATCAAGAAATTATTAAACAAAACCAAAAGAATAGAAGAAGAGAAGACAATGAAATACCTCATTGGAAAAACAATTGACCTGGAAAATAAATCCAAGAGAGATCATTTAGAAATTACTGGACTACCTGAAAGCCGTGACTGAAAAAAGAGCTTGGATATCATATTTCAAGAAATTATCAAGAAAAAAAGAGAAATTATCAAGGAAAACTGTCCTGATATTCTAGAATCAGAGGGTAATATAGAAATTGAAAGAATCTCCTGATGACCTCCTAAAAGAGATCCCTAAAGTAAAACTCTGAGGAATATTATAGACAAGTTCCAGAGCTCCCAGGTGAAGAAGAAAATATTGTAAGCAGTAAGAAAGTAACAATTCAAGTATTGTGGAAATCCAATGTGGATAACATAAGATTTAACAGCTTCTACATTAAGGGATCAGAGGTCTTGAAATATGATATTCTGGAGTTCAAAGGAGCTAGGATTAAAACCAAGAATCACCTACCCAGCAAAACTGAGTATAATCTTTCAGGGGGAAAATGGATATGCAATGAAATGGAGGACTTTCAAGCATACTTGATGAAAAGACCAGAGCTGAATGGGAAATTTGACTTTCAAATATAAGACTCAAGAGAAGCATGAAAAGGTAGACAGGAAAGAGAAATCATAAGGGACTTATTGAAGCGGAACTATTTACATTCCTACAAGGAAAGATGATATTTGTAACTCATG
>NW_020941237.1:0-1411 GCF_900497805.2 Vombatus ursinus
TCTTATCAATGTCTTTCCTAATTTGGTGTACAGAATTGAACATAATTGTTCAGATGTGGTCTCCCCAGGACAGAGCACAGTAGGGTAGAAAAGCAGAATTTATTTAGACAAATCTAGTAAATAAGCAGCTTTGCATGGATGATTCAGTAGAAGTAAGCAACCTAAGGGATTAAAAACATTAGAGAAAGCCAAATGAAACAAGATGATAGCAGATACATAAGGCATTTTGTGGTTATTTCTGTGAAAATAAAAATAATATCCTGAAGAAAAACTAAAAATGCTGACCCTAAGAACTATTATAAAATAATTTCCTTGGGGCTATAGTTTATTGTTTTCATTTGTTTTTGTGTCCTAATATTCTAAATTAACAGAGATGACAATGTTCAGAAGGAGCTTCGTGACTGGGGTTTGAGCTTTGACTCCAACTTACTATCATTCTCAGGAAGAATATTGCAAGCAGAAAAGATTCACCAAGGAGGAAAGACAGTTAAGATTTCCTAAGTTGCTTTCTATAAAGTCAATTTGGTTAAAAGTAAAATAGTTTAATTCAGTCATATACTTTACAAAGTTAGAAGACTATTCTTCTTTAAGGGCTAGTATCACATGAGAGGGTAGAGGATGGGACATGGTAGAGAAGGGACTATTAGAACTTAGATTGTAGAGTAGATCTTTTCAAACATTGTTTCAGGAACACAGCTAGCACTGCTACCCTATGTACCTTAGACTCTGACATACTTTTACCAAAGAAATTGTTGAGTTTGTGCCTTATAGTTCTCCTTCCTGCCTTCCAAGTAGGGTACAGGCCAGAATGTACTTTGGGCACAAGGCTGATTTTTAAAATGGGTGAGGGTGGTGGTAAAGATTTTGAGGGGTTGCCACTTAAATCAGGATACTAACAACAAAGTTCTAAACACTTGATATGACATAACAGCACTTTATGCGATTAGTTTAGCTTCTGTAAAATCTAGTGATAAGTGGTTTTTTAACCAAACAGTTCTTAGTTGCTTATGATATATGTAAAGTGCTTTGTCATCATTATTTTTATAATAGTATATCAAAAGGGTCGATTTACAGAATCGCAACAATAATTACTAAGCTTGGTTTGGGGATTTCTCAGGATACCCTTTCTGAAGGAGGATCACATAGGATTTTTTTTTAAAGTGCTAATTTATATTGTGAAAGTGCTAATTTATATTGTAAAACACAGGTTATATATCCCACTTTTAAAAGGAAAATGGTAGGCTAGAAAAGCAAAACTTTTTGTAACAAATCTAGCAATTTTCTACATAATAAAGTCATAATAAAAATAATGATGTCTGAATTGAAGAATCTGGTAGTGAATAAGAACAGTACTATCCTAGGACTGAAAATTTTAAATCAATTTATTAATTTTGTTGCATATTAAATCAGT
>NW_020941238.1:0-1916 GCF_900497805.2 Vombatus ursinus
TTTTCCTCATATGTTGCTCATTGATCCATTTTCCTTTGCTTAAGAAAATATGAAGCAGAGGAACATGCTCATGCATGCAGGGCTGAATTTAGGAGGTCACTGGGCTTTGGCCCCTGAATCTCTCTGCCCATTCAGACTGAAAACAAACAAACAAAAACAAAAACAAAAATAAAGAAAAAAAAATCACCCAGTAGATTCAACAGTGCACCCCCACTAGATTTCAACCTGGTTCCTTAGCAACTGCTTGAACTGATTTAATTAGAAATATAGTGAACAGTAATGAGGGCATAGAGAAGAGTGTATAGAGCACTGAACATGTAATCATGAAGGTCTGGATTCTAATTGTTCCTCAGACATTTTTTAGCAGCTGTCAGAGTATGAACAAGTGTATCTTTTTGTGCCTCAGACAAATTCTTAGGATCTAGCTTGGCTTCATCTTTTTTTTTTAATATAGGCTCAGAAAGATAGAAGTGACCAAATTATTGGTTTGTAATGAAATCTATAGTTGAATTATAGTAAAACCCCCACATTTTTATTTATGGGAGAGTGACAACCATAGAGTTTAAGGTCAACTAGTAGATTAGTGAAGTGCTTCAATTCCCCCAAATTCAACTTCATTATTTTTTCTGCTATACTATGTTTCCCCCTGAGGAGTTCCCAAACAGGAGCAATGAACAATTTTTAGGGGGAATGAAAATGTTTAGCAAGGAGTATGGCAGCAGATCACACAGAGGATAATAGTTTGAAGTGGAGGGAAGGAGTTCCCTGACTCTTAGGGTGGCTCTAATTTCCACTTATGTAACCCTCTGACAAATGTTGAAGTATTTTTCCTTTGCCTTTAATTGATGGCAACAAGTATGTTAAGTAATCATAAAATCTCAGATAACAAGCAAATGTTATAACATTTTCACCATCAGTATTTGATCTTCCAGTGAATAGCCTAAATAAATGTCTTTAAGCATCAACTGATTCATCCTCATCATATTTTTATCCTTTTTCCAATACATTGTCTCATTTGATATAGGATGTAGTTCATGATTAACAAATAAAGAAACCGAGATTTTGTGAAGTTAAAGAGAGTTGGTCACCTAATCACACAGCTTACTTGACAGAATCATTTGTAGACCTCTTGTCTACTAATTTCTAGTAAATAGTTCCTTTCTAAGCTGGACACAGAACTATCATCTGTCTGTGTGGACAGAGACATGCAGGGGAAAGGGAAGAGACATTGAGAATCTATAATGAAATCCCAAGGAGAAGAAAGAGGATGCACAATTTGAAACTTTACAAAATAAAAACAGTCAAGATGAAGAGGAAATATTTTGAGGAAAAGTCAAATTTTGGTAAAATAACATAATTAGCATGATGACCCTGTATTTCCTGTAATGTCTGATCTCACAGGATCATAGATTTAAATATACCAATGGCTTTGGTAACCAACAAGTGAAGCACCTTCATTTTTACAAATAAGGAAACTAACTCAGTGAAAATTTAAATGACATACTCAGGGTTGAACAACTAAATTTCTGAGTCTTGATTTTTCAAATCCAAGACTTCCATAACTCCAACTCTAGTGTCCTATTCACTATACTATGTTTAATTAGCCTGACACTGCCATATCCCTGATCTTGAAAACCTGACCACACTCTAAACCTAAAACCATGCTGAAATTCTGATTTCTTAAGGTATTATATGATGTTCAGTTGTTTCACCTGTGTCCAACTCTTTGTGGCTATATTTGGGGTTATCTTGGCAAAGATAATAAGTCGTTTCTAATTTCCTTCTCCAGCTCATTTTACAGATGAGGGAACAGAGGCAAATAGGTTTAAGGGACTTGCCCAGGGTTACACAGCTATTAAGTGTCTGAGATTAACTTTGAACTCAGGAAAAGGAGTCTTCCTGACTCCAGGGATGGA
>NW_020941239.1:0-1082 GCF_900497805.2 Vombatus ursinus
AGCAGACCTCTACCTTAATAAAGAGTTTATAACTCAAGTAATTGGCTAGAATCATGAGCAAATCTCACAAGAAGTGTCAGACCATAGAAACTTTTTTTGGTAACAAAGAAGATCAAAACATACAAGCAGAAGACAACAAAGTCAAAGCTCCTACATCCAAAGCCTCCAAGAAAAGTATGAATCAGTTCTAGGCCTTGAAAGACCTCATAATGGATTTTGAGAAGCAAATAAGAGAAGTAGAGGAAAAACTGGGAAGAGAAATGAGAGTGATGCAAGAAAATCATGAAAAACAAGTCAACAGCTTGCTAAAGGAGACCCCCAAAAAATACTGAAGAAAATAACACCTTAAAAAATAGCCTAACCCAAATGGCAAAAGAGGTCCAAAAAGTCAATGAGGGGAAGAATGCCCTAAAAAGCAAAATTGGCCAAATGGAAAAGGAAGTCCAAAAACTTACTGAAGAAAATACTTCCTTAAAAATTAGAATAGATGGGGCTACTAGGTGGCATAGTGGATAGAGCACCGGCCCTGAAGTCAGGAGGACCTGAGTTCAAATATGGCGTCAGACCAAATACTTGACACTTACTAGTTGAGTCACCCTGGATAAGTCACTTAACCCCAATTGCATCACCAAAAAAAAAAATCAGACTAGAGAAATTGGAAGTGACTTTATGAGAAATCAAGACACTGTAAAACAAATCCAAAAGAATGAAAAATTAGAAAATGATGTGAAATATCTCATTGGAAAAACAACTGACCTGGAAAATAGATGCAGGAGAGAGAATTTTAAAATTATTGGACTATCTGAAAGCCATGATCAAAAAAAGAGCCTAGACATCATCTTTCAAGAACTAATCAAAGAAAACTGCCCTGACATTTTAGAACGAGAGGGCAAAATAGAAATTGAAAGAATCCACCAATCTCCTCCTGAAAGAGATCCCCAAAGGAAAACTCCTAGGAATGTTGTAGCCAAATTCCAAAGTTCCTAGGTCAAGGAGAAAACATTACAAGCAGCCAGAAAGAAACAATTCAAGTATTGTGGAAACACAATCAGGATAACACAAGATTTAGCAGCTTCTACATT
>NW_020941240.1:0-1137 GCF_900497805.2 Vombatus ursinus
CAACCACTCTTTCCTCTTAAAACCTGATGATGATAGCACAGAACCCTGAGTCCAAGAGGCCTGGGAATATCAGTGCCCCTATTGTCTCAGCTTAACCCCTGAAGTCATCAAAGAGGGTAAAAACAACCCCTCTGGTGATTGGACACAATAGTCTCACTAACATCCATGCCAACTATTGTCTAACTGTCATATACAGTCAGGTAAAACCAACAGGTCTTCTTTGCAAATATCTCCAGGATCAAATATAAAATATTCTGGCTTTCAAAGCCTTTCAAAACCTGGGTCCTTCCTAGCTTTCCAATCTTCTTACATTTTACTTCCCTTTCACATACTCTGAATTAGTGACACTGGTCTTCTTGTTCCTCATACAAAGCACTACATCTCCATACTCTGGGCATTTTCACTGGCTATTTTCCTAGGCATGGCATATTCTCTCTCCTTTTCTCTACCTCCTAGCATATTGGACTTTATTCAAGTCTCAGCTAAAGGCTCTCCTTCTGCGAGATGCCTATCCCAGTCCTCCTTAGTCTCTGTGCTTTCCCTCTGAAACTACCCTCAAGTTATCGTGCATATATCTTCTTTGTACCTAGTTGTGTGCATGTCAACTTTCCCTTTAGATTGGGAACTCCTTGAAAAGGAGTTCTATTTATAGGGTTCTATTTTTTGTCTCTTGTATCCCCTGTGTTTAGCACAGAATTGGTACATAGTAGATGCTGATTCAATGTAGCTTGATTGATTGCAGAGTTTTTTGTTGTTCAGTAGTTTTAGTCATGTCCCAATCTATATGACACCATTTGGGGTTTTCTTGGCAGAGATACTGGCATTGTTTGCCATTTCCTTCTCTAGTTCATTTTACAGTTGAGGAACTGAGGCAAACAGTTAAGTGACTCGTTAAAGGTCACACAGTTAGTAATCATCTGAGGCTAGATTTGAACTCAGGAAGATGAGTCTTCCTGACTTAAGGCTTGGTGGTCTATCCACCATACCACCTAGCAGCCCTGACTGCAGAGATGGGAACTGGCAATTGCCACTAGAAAAGTTGAAATTTCTGTATCAGGAACCATAAATACTAAAGACCCAGAAGTTACCAAAACCAAAGTCATTGCTACTGTCAAATGATTCAATATTAAAAAAAAA
>NW_020941241.1:0-1251 GCF_900497805.2 Vombatus ursinus
GAGGATATTAAGAATTAGGATGTGGGAAAGAGGAAGAGCTAGATTAACATTCTTTACACTAAATCCCATAGGTCCCTACAAGTGAACCAATATGTTGGGGGAGGAGGGATAGGAGATATAATAGTGTAAAATGTAAAGTTACTAGCAAGGAGCAAGGAAAATCAAGAGAGCCCCCCCCCAAAAAAGAGTTGAAGATGATTCCCACCCTCCCTCCATTCTGAAAGTGATTAGAGAAGAAAAAATACTCTCAAAAACTTTGGAGGATTAGGAATAGTATATAGGATAAAATCAAGGGAAAAAAGGGTCTGGGAGGAAGAGATTAGAAGGCAGATCTCCAAATGGAAAGAAGTTATTAAAGAGGTTTCTTATAGTGGAAAGAGTGTGTGTGATGAGACACAGGCATTTTTTTTATATAATCGGTTTCATCTTGGGGAAATGGACCTATAAGAGACTACTTTCCCAAACCCTTGGCTTCCAAGAGCTGTAACCTACACCAAGAAAGTGAAGCCAGTACCCTGGGCAGTAGGAAAATAGATAAGATAGGATAGCCTAACCTTAGGACCAGTGAATAATAGTAGTTAAGAGCATGGGGTAAGAGCAGAACTCATGACTTGGAATATAGACATAACTCCCGCTAGATGGCAGTTTCCTTTATGGAAAAAAATGAAGCATAGTAGAATTAGGGTCCCCCCCAAAACACAACCAAAAAAACTCCACGTGAATTAATATTCCAGGAGGAAGAAAGGATAGGATGAAAACTATAAATGCCATTATATATAAATAAGGTAGATGAAGCAGCTCAACTTTTGTACTCCAAAAGGTCTGAATGTCTTGAGTGGTATTTGTTTCTCACAAAAGGAACAAAGAAGGAAAAAGTAAGGATATAATCCAGTAGGGTGATGGAATTCAGAATACACCAGAAGGGAATAGATGATCATTAATAAAGAAACTAATTGAGACAATTAATAGTTCTGAAAAGTAGAATATAAAATAAAACTTCAATAATCACTAGCATTTTTACGTAGCATTAACAAAAACTAGGAGAAAATGATAAAAAGAGAAATCCTATTTAAAATAGCTACAGAATGCAAAAAATATTTGGGATCCAGTCTACCAAGATACACATATACATTAGTTTTATGAGTATAATTAGAAAACTGTCTACAGAAATAGTGGAAGGCTGAAGCAATTATAGGACTAGTCATGGTCATGTTTGTACCATATCAATATAATAAAAATGACAATACTACT
>NW_020941242.1:0-2698 GCF_900497805.2 Vombatus ursinus
GAGCCTCCTTTCCCCCGCGGAGGGACAGCGGGGTCCGAGCTTTCGGCCCTAACTCAGGATACCTCGTCAGGGCCACGGACCTGGGGAAGATCCACAAAGCTGCCTCCATCGGGGATGTAGCGAAGGTGCAGCAGCTGCTGCTGCTGGGGAAGTCCGGCGTGAACAATCGGGATAAAGTGAACCGGTAAGATGGGGGCGGGGTGGGGGGAGAAGGGAAGGCACCCCACCCGGAGCCGCCTGAGACCCCCCACCCACCCTCCTCGTGGGTCCGGGTCTTCACTGACCCTTGGAAAAGCTGCTCCCCTCAGCACCTGGGACAGGGCAGAGCCTCTAGTCAGGGTCAGGGCCAGGCTTCACCTCCTGGACATTGGACAGCAAGTCCCGAAAGCTGGCGTCCCCTCACCCTCCTGCCCGTCCAATTCTAATGAACGGGAAACTCCTTCATTTTACTTTGAGCCAGGGTCCAACCAACTTATTCTTTCTCAATGGCGACGCGGGAGCAAATACTGCTCTCTTCTAGTGAAGTGTTGTTTTGAGTCGTTTCCGTTGTGTCCGACTATCGATGACGGCATCTGGGGCATTTTCTTGATAAAGATACTGGAATGGTTTGCCGTTTCCTTCTTCTTTTACAGATGAAGAAACTGAGGCAAACAAGATTAAGTGACTTGCCCAGGGTCACACTAGTATCTGAGGCCAGATTTGAACTCAGGAAGATGAGTCTTCCCGACTCCAGGCCCAGCACTCTTATCCATCGTGCCTCCTAGTTGACCCATCTGGTGAAATATGGCCACGATAAGTGGAGGGTAAAAGTGTCAAGGCAGAAAATTAATTTTTGCTTTTATTAAGCATCTACTGTATGTGTCAAGCACCTGCCTAACTGCAACAGATACAAAGAAATAGGGGAGTGGGGATTGTCCCTGCATTCTAGGAGGTCAGTCTAGTGGAGGAGGTAATCAGCAAGAGAGACTGAGGAGAGAATCAGATACTTAGGAGAACCAGGAAAGAGTAGTATTACAAAACGTAGAGAGGAGGGGATATCAAGAAGAGGATTCTAGTTTGAAAGGCTTCAGAGAGGTCAAGAAGGATGAGAATTGAGACAAGACCATTAGATTTGGCAATTAAGAGAGCATTAGTGTCTTTGGAGAGTTTGGAATCCTCACTGCAGAGTATTAAAAGAAAATGACAAGAGAAAAAGTAGAGACACCTGTTGTCAACGTCCCTCTCATAGCATTTAGCCGCAAAAGGCAAGAGAGATGTGGGATAATTGTAGGGACAGACCGATCAAGTGAAGGTTTTTTGGGAATGGAAGAAGACATGAGCATGTTTGTAGGCAGGCAGGGGAGTAACCAGTAGGCAGGGAAAGATTGAAGAGAAGTGAGAATAAGAATGATAGAGGAGATAAGATATAATGGCATCACTTGTACATGTAGAGGCATTTTCATTGGCAAAGAGAAGGGCCACATATGTCTTCATGTGAGATGGATGAAGGAAGAGATAGGGGCAGAAGGCATTTGGATGATGTTAGATGAGAAGGAGGGGGAAACAGGGAGATCTCAGGTGATGGCCTCAATTTTTTCAGCAAAATATGAGGCAAATATTTTAGCTAAGAAGGTACATAGTAAACCAAGGGAGATTTCAAGAGGAATGAAAAGGTTTGGAAGAGCTACTGTGCTAAGTGTAAAGAGATTGGTTTTTCATGTATAGTTCGTCGAATCAACTACATTACTCTCTCAGCATACCTAATATTGCTATCAAATTAAATGTATATGTTAAGAGTTTCTCATGGGATATGGACTGTATATGTGTAGGGAACTACACATTTGTATAAGGAACTCTCTTTACCCCTGCAGGTCAGTATCTTCTCTGCAACTTAGAATGTTAGAAAATTGCTTAGATCAATGAGAAGTTAAGGGACTTACCCTGGGTCACACAGCCAGTGTGTGTCAGAGGTAGGATGTGAACACCTAGTAGGTCTTGCAAGCTTCAAGGCTAGTTTTCTATCCACCATACTGTTCTGCTTCTCTGGAGTTCATTCAACAATATATGCAATAGAATCTTTAAACGTGAGTAACAGAAATTACACATAGGGAAATTAAGTTCCAAATGTATTTTTAAAGGAGAGGTATGTTTTGTTTTGTTTCTTAAATATTGAAAATCTGTGGAATCCTAGCTGGAAATTTGATGGATCAAAGTGCATTATTCACTTGTCTGAACTGAATTTTTTATAGCTTATTAATTGGCAAAAATAAACAAATAATTTTGTGTGTTCTTACATACAATGAAATGCTGTCCTGCTGTAAACTTGTCCCATATATTTTCATGTCATTTCCAATATCATTCATTCATTATCTTTCAAAACTAAAAGTGATAGGCTATATTTTGAGTTTTTCTTAATATTTTACTTCTCCTAAAAAGTCAAGAAATACAGGCATTGGCATGTTCCTTGTGCAAGTGTTCCTGACTTCACATGTACAGAGCCAAAATAGGAATGTGTAAGTGAAAACAGCCCCATAGGTTAAGGCACCTGAGATACTGGCTCACTGAATCAATGGCCTAAGCCAAAAGCTTTCATAGTTGGCTGACTAGATCTTCGACTCATGGATATGCTGTGATTTGCATACTAATAGATTTTGCCCTTCACAAACACATTTACACGTGCGCGCACATGCACGTGCACACACACACACACACACACACA
>NW_020941243.1:0-1340 GCF_900497805.2 Vombatus ursinus
GGAGAAGGGAAAAGGGGATGGAGAGAGGGGAGGAGGAAAAGGGAGTGAGGGAGAGGGAGATGGAGAAGGGGAGAGAAGAGAGGGAGAGAGGGAGGAGGGGAAGGTGGGGAGGGAGGGGGAGATGAGGAGAAAGAAGGGAAGGGGAAAGAGGGAGAAGAGAGAGAGAGGAGAGGGGAGGGGGAGAGAGAAAGAGGAGGACAAGGGAGGGAAAGGGAAA
Source organism: Vombatus ursinus (assembly GCF_900497805.2). Lineage (NCBI taxonomy): Eukaryota > Metazoa > Chordata > Mammalia > Diprotodontia > Vombatidae > Vombatus > Vombatus ursinus. The sequence continues at coordinate 218 of NW_020941243.1, forward strand.
TGGGGAGAGATTAGAATTCCAAAAATCTTAACCTTTTAGGGGTCATGGGCTCCTGATGTGCTGGAGCCAGCTTGGCCTATTGCTAAATTTTTCAGTGTGAACATTTACACCTTGGAAATCAGCAAAGGCTGATGGGGCTTGATTTATTCTGTTGATGATCTAGACTTAAAAAATTAATGAAGAAAATATTAATGCAAGTTACATTTCAAAGTGTGTGGTTTGTACATTTTCCCCCCCTGAGATCCAGTTGTTAAACATTTATCAGCACATCTAGACCCCTTCAGGGAATAATATGTTTTTTTAAAGTTTTATTTATTTATTTTTTTTGGTGAGGCAATCAGGGTTAAGTGACTTGCCCAGGGTCACATAGCAAGTAAATGTCAAGTGTCTGAGGTCTGAGTTGACCTCAGGTCCCCGACTCCAAGGCTAGAGCTTTATCCATTGCGCCATCTAGCTTCCCCAGGGAATAAGATTATTAACAGCATAAAATAAAATATGTAAGATTAAAAAGAAAACCAATTGCATTGAAATAGTTTTAAATATATTAAAAAAGGGAAAAAAAGTTCCATGGAACCCAGATTAAGAAATCCTGGATTAGATGCTGGATTCGACTGTTTATTGCTTGTAAAATCAATTAACATTTTTAAGCCTTATTAATTTCCTCTTCTGTAAAATAAAAGCAATGGTTTATTGTTGCTAATGGTAATAGTTATTACACAAGGCAAAGTGACTTACATACAGTAGTCCATAATTTTAAAAATATTCATAACTATTATATGTTTAAAAAGAATAGCAAGTTATATATAATAGATTCGCAGTTTCATGTGCAATCATCTTTTTTTTTCCTATTCTACTATGTTATGAAAATTCTTGTTTTATTTCTTAAGTTCAGAATGAAATAAATAAAATTAAAAAAAGTTAAGTATCTATTATATGTGAAATTCTGGAATACCAAGACAAAAATGGGGCTTGACTTCAAGGAGCTTGCATGGTGGAAAGGACAAAAGATAAACGTACATGATAAAATATGTATAGCATTGGAGTTCCTGATGGAGGGGCCTTGTTCCCCTCCCCCATTTCAAGGTAGGTTAGATAGATAGATAACCTTTGGCTTATTTGTGGT
>NW_020941244.1:0-5893 GCF_900497805.2 Vombatus ursinus
GCAAGAAAGGGACAAGAATCTTGACTCAGGAAGCAGACCTTTGGCTTTCCAAATCCAGACCCTTCTCCAGAGACATTTCTGCCCCAATAGTGTCATGGTGAAATAACTTGGAAGTCACAGAGTTAACAGGTGAACTTGGGTGGGTGAGTGGAGGTGAATGAGAGAGGAAAGGGGTTTGGGAAATGGCCGATGGAGGTTGGACCTCCTCTTATGAGTCCCTGTGTCTGCCTTTCCGTCCCTTTATCCATTGGTCACTCTTCATTTCTGGTTTTCCCCTGTCCTCTGCTTACTACGTATATCTTCATTCAGCAGTCAAAATAGGGAAACAAAGTATATTTATTACAGCTGATTATACTGATTGAATCTCTTTTTAGGTTCTTCTTCCTTCCCTTTTAAAGTTATTTTTCACCTGCTGCTCAGAGTTGGTCCCAGTCAGTTACTGGGGATGGAGTGTCCTGCTCCTCCATATATGGTAGCTTTAAGAAAAATCATACGAAACCTGTTTTGATTGACAGGCATTGTTGATGGAGATGGAAAGTTCCTCCAATCAAAATTCTAGTAGAAAAGAACAATATGGGAATATTTATCCAGGAAGATCAGTTCATCAACATTTATTAAGCACCTATTGCGTGCTGGGCACTGTGCTAGGAGCTGAAAGATGGGCACAAAGAAATAAACCATTCCAATTTACCAGGAGTTTATACTTAATGAAGGAGACAACAATTATATATATAAAATATATACATTGATATAATGTTTTCAAACATATACAACATGGTTAAATATGAGGTAACTTGGGAGGGAGGCACAAGCAGCTGGGAGGATTCTTAAAGGCTTCATGAAGAAGGGGTAAGTCGGAGCTGGAGTTGTGTGTTAAATGAAGGGAAGGGCCCTAGGAAGTGAAAGCAAGGCTGGGATGCATTCCAGGAATGTGGGCCAGCAAGTGCAAAGGTGCAGAGAATGGAGATGGGGTGTCATGGGTGAAGAACCGAAAGGCCAACTGAGCTGCATTGGACAGTGGAAGAGGGGGAGATACTAAACCCTTGTAAGAGAAATTTAATACAATTTTTCTTTTCATTCAGCTGCCCTCCCTTTCTATCTCAGTTACACTAACCTTGTGCAGAAGCTTTTCAAGTTTCCAAACTTCTCTATTTTATCTTTTGAAATTATCTCTTATCTCTTGTTTGATTAAGAATTCATTTCCTATCCATAGACATTTCTAATTTGTTATGGTATGATCTTTAATGTGAAGATCGTGGATCCATTGAGAGTGTATTGTGGAATGTGGTTTAAGGTGTTGATCTGAACCTAACTTCTGCCAGGCTGCTTTCCAGGTTTCCCAGCAATTTTATTTAAAATCACATAAGGAATTCATACCTAAGTAATTCACGTTTATCTGGTTTAGCAGATGCGTTACTGAGGTCGACTATTTCACATTCTCCCTTATCCAGTTTGCTCCATTAATCTATCTATATTTTAACAAATACCAGATGGTTTTGATGGCTGCTGTTTTATAATACATTTTGAGGTCTGGAAGTGCTGTTCCCCCTTCATCCCTTCCTCTTTTCATCATTTCCCTTGATATTCTGGATCTTTTGTTTTTCCAAATGAATTTTATTTTGTTGAATTCTATAATTTATCCCTTTGGTAATTTGATTGGTATAACATTAAAGGTATAAATTTACTTTGGTAGTATTGATGGAATCCTAGCTACTGCTAGCCACTTCCCCCAATAGTCCAATTTCCTCACATGCCTCACTGCCTCACTAGAACAGCAAGGCATACCCATGATCTCAACTGCATCTATCTCTTCTTAGACAGAGCCACAATATCTAGCCATTAAGAAATCAGCACCAATAGGATACTGTGCGGTAATGTTTAACCACTAAATCACAGAAGGGACTTTCCCTACGGGGACACCTACACTGTAATAGCAAAAACTGTCCTTTAGGTGAACTTAGACATGTAGAGAGGCTTTTATAATATCATTGCCACATATTAATACTCACCCAGCGGGCTTTTCGATATGCATTTTGGGTAGCAGTTCCACGAAGACTAGGACCCCTTCCCTGAATAGTGTATTACCAATATACTATTTAAAAAAAGCTATTATTATTAATAGGAATTCCCTATAATGATAGTAAAACCCTCATCTATTTTAATATTCATGTATTCTAGAATGCATATTCAATTATTGTTATATAATTGCATCTTTTGCTCTGCAAAAATCCCTGTCTTCCTTTGTTAAACTGCTGGTTCCTCCAAGGAGCCTAGCCTGCTGAAGGCATAACCTTCCATAAATGCCTTTTCTTGGGTTGGAGATGGTCTGAGGCTGAATTCTTTCAAGACAACCCCTCAGCACACTTTGAGACCACAACAGTATCATTGTTTTTATCATATCGACAAAGCCCAACAATAAGCACTAGCTCCAAATGCTCAAGTTGTTCTTTATTTCTTTAAGGAAAACTTTGTAACTGAACTTATACAAATCTTTTGTGTGCTTTGGTAAATCAAGCCCCAGACATGTGATGCATTTTGTAGTTTATTTGGAATGAGATTTCCATTTCTATCACTGCTTCTTGGATTCTATTATTATAATGTAAAAATGCAGTGCATTTTGGAAGGTTTATTTTGTAGCCTACAACTTTGCCTACTAGTATCAGCTGATTCCCAGGATCTTCCAAGTAAACAATCATATCATCAGCAAATAGGGATAGTTTTATGTTCCCTTTATCTGTCTTTATGCCATTCATTTCTTTCTCTTATTGTTGTTGCTAGCATTTCTGGAAAAGAAATGGGGAAGCATCTAGGTGGAGAAGCAGACAGGATACTGGACCTGGACTCAGAAAGCCTGGTTTGAAATATGCCTCAGATACTTACCAGCTGTGTGATCTTGAGTAGGTCACATAACCTCTCTGAACCTCAGTTTCCTTCCCTGTAGAATGGTCTCTCCATGTCAGTCCCCTACTCAGTAAAGTCCAGGGGCTCCCTATCCCCTCCAGGATCCCTCACTTTAGCTGCCAGTCCTTCCTAACCTGGCTCTCTTCTTCTTTCCCATGTTCCTACACCTTACTCCCCTCCATGGACTCTGCAGTCCAGCCACACTGGCTCCCTGGCTGTTTGCACTTGATACTCCATTTCCTGACTTTAGGCATTTCACTGTGCCTGGAATTCACCTCCACCCCTGACTTCTCTAGCTCCCCTCAAGTTCCAGCTAAAATCCCACCCCTACAAAACTATTTCCATAGCTTATAACCCTTAAAGCTAACATCTGCTATTTGCTGAGGCTCTCCACGTCAGTTTTGTCTTCTTGTATCTTGTTTGTACATAGTTGTTTGCATGCTGCCTCCCCCATTAGACTGGCAGCTCCTTGACAGCAGGGACTAGCTGTAGTCTGTACTTGTATTCCTTCTTCTCGGCACTGTGGCCATTGTACGGAGTTGGTCCTTAAGAGATAGCCTGACTACCTCGGTTAGTGGCTGGGTGGTGTGAGATCATGGGAAAGCTGCTGGATTTGGAGTCAAAAGGACAAACCTACAGCATCCTTGTCAACAAGTCACTTATCTGCTCTATCCTCAATAATGATGGTTGTCCCTTCCTCGGGGGCTGATTGGGACCCCAATGAGATCATGTCCAGGGTTTTATAGGCACCCTATACCAGTCAGCTACATGATAATTCCAAATCAATTTCCAATGCTCTTCCTATTGTATTCCCCTTCCATGGGGGGATAGTTGTGGAGAATGACTGTAGGGGCTGTAGATTGGACATGCACTGACTGAAGGAACTGGACGTGTCCAGGCCAGAAAAGAAAATATTTAGGTGTATGCAGCCAAAAGCTATCAGATTTGGCAAATTAAGAGACCACTGGGTACTTGGGAGAGAGCAGGTTCAACTGAGTGATGAGGTTGGAAGCAGGGTTGCAAAGGGCTAAAGAATGAGTACAAGAAGAGGTAGAGGAAGCAATGAGAGTGGGCAGCTTTTCCTGGTTTCTACTTTTCTAGCTTTCTAGGGGGCTTTATCCTCCAGCTGCCTTTGTAGCAGCCTGCTGTCCAACAACATCCTCTAACTCCCAGGGGCTCACACTCCTATCTGGATATCCTGTAGGAGGCCTCTCCCCTTGAAATCCTAGCCCAGGAATTTCCCCCTCTATTCCCACAAAAATCCTACTTTTCTTCCTCCAGCTTTCTCTTTGCCATCAGTACCCCAATCCATAAAGTGAAAAAAAAAACCCATTACAAATATATATAGCCAAGCAAAACAAATTCCCAGAACAGCCAAGTTCCCCACCTCCCAATATCTCAATCTGCACTATGAGCCCATCACCTCTGTATCAGCAGGTGGGCAGCATGTTTCATCATGAGTCCCCTGGAATTCTGGCTGGTTATTTTACTGAGAAGAGCATATGAGTCTTTGCAAGTTCTTCTCTTTACAACATTGTTCTTTTGTTTCTATTGACTTCACCCTTCATCAGTTCTTAAAGGTTTTCCCAGGTTTCTCTGGGCCAGCCTCTTTATCATGCTTTAGAGCACAAGTCTTCCATTGTATTGCTTTCATAGACCATAACTCCTACAGCTCTCTTCCAATTGAGAAGTGCCCCTCCACCCCCAAGTTTTCATCTCCAAAATAACTTTTATAAATTTTTTTTTTTTACTTATGAGTCCATTTCCTCTTCCTTTAACCTCTTTGGGGTACAGACCTAATGGTGTCATAACCAGGTCATTAGCATTTGTTGAGCATATTTCCAAACTGCTATCCAGAATGACTGGCCCACCATCAATAGCTCACTAATATACTGTTGTCCCATAGCCCATCCAATATTTGGTGTTTTCCTTTTTCGCCTGAAATTTGTCAATCTGGTAGTTGTGAGGTAGAATTTCAGAGATGCTTTAATTTATATTTCTCTGATTAATAGCGATTTAGAGGTTTTTTTTTTCATGTAGCTACTAACAACTTGGATTTTGTCCTCTGTAAATAACCAATTCATATGCTTTGAGCACTTATCAGTAGGGAAATGACACATAAAAATTAAATCAGTTCCTTATTTTTATAGAAGTAAAACAAGCCTCAGATAAGCTGGTTACAAACACTTTTTTTCCCCAGTGAATTGTTTCCCTCCTAATTTTGGTTGCACTGGTTTTGTTTGTGCAAAAGTTTTTTCATTTTACTTTGGAAAGTAGATGGCTCTGTGTGTGGAACAATGGGTCAGGAAGTCAAGAACACATAAGTTTAAATTGCCTCAGACACTTCCTTCATTTCTGACACTGGCAAGTAACTTATCATGTTTGTCTCAGTTTCTTCATCTATGAAATGGGGATAATAATAGCACCTATCTTCTAGGGTTACTGTGAGGATCAAAATGAGACAGTAATCCTAAAGTGCCGAGCACAGTGCCTGGCATATAGTAACTGCTAAATAAATGTTAGCCATTATTATTTAAGTAATCAGAATTACCCACGTGCCTTTAATGAGCATCTTTATCTTTTCTTTGATCATGACCTGTTCATCATTCCTAGATGTGAAAGATAATTTCTTCCTTGACCTTCTAATTTGTCTTGATATCACCCTTTATGTCTAAGTAATATCCACATTTGAAGGTTATCTTTCCATATGGGATGAGATATTGACCTCTACCTAGTTTCTGCCAGACTGCTCTCCAGGTTGCCCAATAGTTTTTGTGGACTACTGAGTTTTCCTCACAGTTACTGGGTCCTGAGTGATGTTTCAGTGTGTGAGGACCCACTTCCTTGTGGAAACCTAGCATAATGTGGCAATAAGATTTCTGAGGTAGATGGTCATGGGGTTGTCTTTGCAGCTATGTAGAGAAATAGCCTTGGCCACTTCATTTAATCTCCTTGGCCCTCACTGTCTTCGGGAAATTGCTGCCCTCCTGGA
>NW_020941245.1:0-2238 GCF_900497805.2 Vombatus ursinus
TATTTCATCGTTGTTTGCATGTTGCTTTTCCCCCATTGACTAATAAGAGCAGGAACTGGGTATATTTTGGCCTTTCTTTGTATCCCCAACACTTAGCACAGTGCCTGGCACACAGTAGGCATTTAATCAATGCTTGCTGACTTGACTTGCTGGGAGTCTTTCCTCTCTCTAACCTGTCTTCTTCAAGGCTGCTACACTGCTATTTCTAAAGCTCCTGTAGCTCCCTATTACCTCCAGGATTAGGTAAATTCCTTCGTCTGGCATCGGAAGCCCTTCACCATCTTGCTCCAGGCTACCTTTCCACACTTATTACACAATATCTCCCTTCACAAACACTGTATGGACCAGCTGAATGGGCCTGCTTACTGTCCCTCATTTATGACAATCTACCACCCAGTCCTGCCTCTGTACAAGGCCATTCACTGAGGCTGTCCTGCCCTTCTCCTTCAACTCCCTTTCAGAGAATCCCTAACTTCCTACAAGGTTGGAGTCCAATGTCACCATCCACTTGAAACATATTCCTGATCCTCCCTAACACTCAGGCCCTAGTGCCTGCCCTCTCAACATAAAACATTAATTTATATTCATTTTTAGTTTTTTATTGACATATGTATATACATGAAGTTTCCAGTGATGAACCACAATTTCTTTGAGGGCTGGGATATTTGGTTTTTGTCTTTGTACACTAAGTACTTGGTATAATGTCTAGCAAAGGGCAGATGTTTAATAAATAATTGTTATTTATACCCAAAGGGCTATGAAACTGTGCATACCCTTTGACCCAGCAGTAACACTTCTAGGTCCATATCCCAAAGAGATCATAAAAATGGGAAAAGGACCCACATGTACAAAAATATTTATAGCAGCTCTTTTTGCAGTAGTCAAGAATTGGAAATTGAGGAATAGGTGAACAATGTCAACAATTCGGGAACGGCTGAACAAGCTGTGGTACATGAATGTAATGGAATATTATTGTTCCATAAGAAATGATGAACAGGTGGACTTCAGAAAAATCTGGAAAGACATGCATGAACTGATGCTGAGTGAAGTGAGCAGAACCAGGAAATCATTGTACACAGTAACAGCCACAATGTGTGATAACAAACTTTAATAGACTTAACTCTTCTCAGCATTCGATCTCAGTAAACTCCACAAGACTCATAATGGAAAATGGTATCCATATCCAGAAAAATAACTATGGAGTATGAATGAAGATCGAAGCATACTATTTGTTCTTTTTCAGTTGTTTCTTCTTTCCTCACAGTTTCTCCCATTGGTTCTAATTCTTCTTTCCAACATGATGAATGTGAAAATACATTTAATATGAATGTATACGTAAAGCCTATATCAGATTGCATGCTGTCTTCGTGGGGGGGAGGAGAGAGAAGAGAAGAAAATTTACAACTCAAAATCTTATGGAAGTGAATGTTGAAAACTAAAAATGAAGAAATAAATATTTCATTAAAAGAATTGTTTAAGGTAAAAAAAAAATAACTACAAAGGACCTATGAAAGAAGATGCTATCCACCCCAACAGAAAGGACTGATATATGGACCTATGTATTGCATGGTTTCACATATATATATCAAATGTTGACCTTATGCAGTGTGGGGTTGAAAGGAAAGGAGGGCAACACCTCAGAACTCAAAATGAAACAAAAATAAATAATTTAAACAGAAAGAAAGAGAATCAAAACAAGAAAAAAATGTTCAGAGATTAAAATCTACATTCCCTTTGGGCATGACACCAGCAGGTAATAGTATGGTAAATGTAAAGTTCATATGAAGAGGGTCCAAAAAGAAAATTCACCACCAAAGGAAGGAGGCGGGGCTGGCCAGAACAGGCCACAGCTAGACTGCGCGTGCGCTAAGGCTGGTCCATGAGGGATTGCACAAGAGTGCGCCTGCGCAAAAGTACTGGCATGTGAGTGAGAGTGGGAGGTGTAAGGGTGTGGCTGCGCCTGCGCAGAGACTAGGCCGACTTCGTCCTCCTTGGGCCCCCTCAGGAGGGACGCAGGCTGAGAAACATGGCGCCTAAGGCCTCGTCCCCACCCCCGCTGCCCGTTAGCCTTACCTCGGTTTCCAGTTGCGGGACAAGGCATTCCCAGCCTCTCGTCTCCGCCCCTGAGCTGATTCCAGCCGACTGCGAACGAGGTGAGGATTGTCCAGCCAGGGAGGGGCTCGATTTCCGAGGCGCGAACGAGTCACGTGGCACGTAGCCAACTCTCCTCCTGGGTCT
>NW_020941246.1:0-1180 GCF_900497805.2 Vombatus ursinus
TCCCAGCATTCATTAAGAGGCAGGAAGCACAGCCTCAGCGGTCACTGGGGCAGACTCTTAGAGCTGGAGGAGACCAGAGAGGTTAAACAGCTGTGGAGCCCACGCTGGAAAGATGCTCTTGTCCCAAGGTGGGGAGACCCTGTGGGGCAGAGGAGATGTCAGCGGCGCTCCCACTTGGACTGGCGGCCTCTGGTTTCTTGTCCACTTCTAGCTTACTTATGGAGGAGACATTGGCCCAAGCAAGGGCAACCTTAACCTTCTACAAAGCAAACTCTGACTTCCCTTGTCTGCCCCAGACAGTCCTACCTCACCACCTTTGCTCATGCTTTCCCCTCTACCCAGAACGTGCTGTCTTCTCCTTGTTCCCATCAATCCCTATTTCTATAGGACACAGTGTGGCCACCTGATACTACCTGGGTGACCTCAGGAGGGTCACTACCCTTCCGACAGGAGATTGTAACTGACCCCTACAATTCCCAGCTCTCCACCCTTCCTCTGTCTATATGGGGAATAACAAGACTGGGGGAGCTTCCGAGAGTACAGAGACCAGGTCTGTGCAGAATTCTCCATCAACAGCAATACAATGATCTGCATACAATAAATGCTGAATTGGAAAAAAAAAAAAAAGTGACAGCACAGTGCATACTCAACTCCTGAACTGAGATTTACTAGGAGGCACAACGCAGGGATTCAAATATATGTTAAATATTTGAATATTAACTATTTGGGGCAGTTGGTGGCTTACTGGAAAGAGCCCAAAGTCTGGATTCAGTCATTTTAAATCCAGCCTCGGGTCCTTCCAAGCTGTGTGGCCCTAAGCAAGTCTCTGTTTGTCTCAGTTTCCTCATCTGTAAAAGGGTGATAACAGCCCCTGCTTCCCAGTATCCCAGGATCAAATAAGATAATAATTGTAAGCACATAGCACAGTGCCTGGCATACAATGATACATAAATATCAGCTATTATTAGTCACTGGATGAAAATAGTAATAAACTCAACGTATAGAACTAAAATGATAAACTGAATAGATTTCTACAGTGCCTAACACTGCATAAACAACCTATTTTAGCACCTAGAAGTATGATTAGGAAGAGTAACATACCTTGTTATATAAATAACAATTGGTGAACATTGTTTTCAAGTCGTCTATACATTCTGATGATTTCACATAGTATTTATGT
>NW_020941247.1:0-1326 GCF_900497805.2 Vombatus ursinus
GCCATGCTGAGTGGTCGTGTGCCATTGTCTCCCATGTCACAAATCAATTCCAAAATTCTTAAGAGAGACCTGGAGAGTGTCCTTGTATCACTTTTTCTGATCGCCATGTGAGTGCTTGCCCTGTGTGAGTTCTCCATAAAATGGTCTTTTTGGCAAACCTACATTTGGCATTTGAACGATTTGGTCAGCTCATTGGAGTTGCACTCACTGCAGTAGAGGATAGGTAAAAATGGTAAAATGGTATGGGCGGTGTCTTTTGATTCATGCATAAATTGGATTTAAGTGAGGCAGAGTTGCATGAAGTTGTCAGCCTCACTCTCCCTTCCAGAGTCATCACAGTCTAGTGGTAGGACAGAGTCAAGATGACTGGTGATGGTTTGGGATGCAGTGGATGACCTTGGCATCTTCAACTTCTAACCAAGCTCTAAGTGCTCCACTGTGCTGGTTTCAGCTGCCTTCATGGCTATTGGAACAACTGTTTTCATCTGCCCCTTCTATCAGAGGAAGTCCTCACATGCTTGGGTAGACACCCCCCTAACTCACTGATGGGTTTGAGACCTCTCAGTTACACTCAATCTGGTTTTGCCCATCTGCTGAAATGGTTTACTAGGGTGTCGCTGCTGTGCATTTTATAGCTTCTTGGAGCCACAGGTGAGAGGTGGAACAGGTGGACAGCAAAGGCTCAGCAGCCCTGAAAAGGTCTTAGTAGCCCTCACACCAGAGGTAGTAGTCTTCCCTGAATACATCCTTTTTTTTTCTTGGTGAGGCATTTGGGGTTAAGTGACTTGTTCAGAGTCACACAGCTAGTGAGTGTTATGTACCCTGAATACATTCTACACCAGGGAACATACTCTGAGTTGATTGTGTCCCAGGAATCATCCATTTCAAATCTAGATTAGGAAAGGTAAAGAACTGGAGGCTTCTGAGTTCCCTGCTTCAGATGTATGTGCAACCAGGCATGTCAATGATGTGTCTGGGACTGTTATTCTTAGAATTTATGGTTAGCTTTCAGAGCCTTCCCTGCCTGAAGGGAAATCATCTAAAAACATGGTTATATATACACAGCAGGTTATGAGGGGAGAAAGAGGCATCTAAGGTTCTTAAGTTGAATATGATGGGAAGCTCAGCTGTATACCTCAGGGAAGTCTGGGGAAATGATCACAGTTCTCATCCAACTGAGGAGAGGGAATTTTTTGTTTTGATTATATCTGGAAACCAAGTTGATTCTAGACTGATCTGGTTGGACTTAGAGAAGGGAAAAGAAGTCCTTGAATCACATTTCTCTGTTTGTATTGGCCACAAAGTTGGCTTACACACACACACACA
>NW_020941248.1:0-1579 GCF_900497805.2 Vombatus ursinus
GTGCATGTGATGGATGCAAGGGACAGCAGAGCAAAAATCCAGCAACCCCTGGACAGGGGGTGTGTGTGGGAGATGTCCAGGATCTGAGCAGATAAAGGGAAGGCCCCAGGGCAGGGGTGGCTGTGGCTGGGAGGCTCCAGCAATGATGAGCGTCTGAAGAATGGCATTTTCATTTCCCTATGTAGGTCCAAGTCTGAAGCTGCCATGAACTTGAGAAGGCTGAGTGGGACCACTGAGTCATAACTGATGTCCCCGGAGAAGGGAAGCCGGGCAGGGCAGTGAGGGCCTTGTCGTTCGGTCCATCTGCAAAGCTTGGCCCTGGTGGTGACTGGAGGAAATGAGCCTCCCATGACGCGCAGGAGAATAAACAATGACCAGACGGGAAACCATGAACCTCAGTTCCTTGTGGTTTGTTTGAAAACAAGTCACACAACACACACGTCCCCTTCCCCCATCTTTCCTCCTTTTCTTCTGTGTCTTTTCAGATTTTGCTGCAATGCCTTGGGTTATTACCATTGTCATTCCCAATGCACTCATTTCCCCACCGACCGGGCGGCTGGCAGTGAGACACACACACACACACACACACACACACACACACACACACACACACAAAGTGGACGGACAGGTGGGATCCAAACCAGGCTTACAGATGAATTTCATTACAGGTGCATGTGTGTGTATGGTGGGGGGGGGGTGGAGTGTGAAGGGAATGGACCCCTGCAGCAGGAAGGGAAGTGAGAGCAGGGAGGTGCAGTGGAATCCCTCCAGAGTGGCCCATCCTGGCACAGTCAAGGTGTGAGCTCACGTCCCCCTGTCTCCAAATGCAGAGCTCTCGCCTCTGTAGCAGGCTGCCTCTTAAAATCCCTCTCAGTCACAGCAGAAGCTGCAGTGTGCTTCTTTGTCCAAGAAGTCCCATTGGCAGGTCCAGAAGGTAAATGAGAAGGGGCTGGTCAGGGTCATGTGCAAAAGCAATGAAAAGGGCTGAGTCTGCAAGAGATACACATTTCCAAGGAATTAACTGGAAACTGAATCGGGCTCATTGACTGGGGATAGAATGAACACATGATGGCCGATGAATATGACAGAAAATGACTGTGCTCTAAGACATGACCGTGGGATGGAGAAGGTTTTGGAGAAGCCGGGGGAGACTCAGATGGCCTGATGCAAGGGAAAAGAGCAGAACCAAGAGAATGTTCGCCCAGGGATAGCGTAAAGACAAGCGACTTGGAGAGACGTGAGAGTGGGGATCGGCAAAATGGCCAGCTGAGTCCCAGCATCCAGCCGATGCACGAGGGAGCATCCTGCCTCCTCTATAGAATGAGACGTCGACGTCTGGACGCGGCCAATGGCGGGGCTCCATTTGGTGACCTCGCACAGTTGTTGCGAAAGGGTTTTTTCTTTGTTTTGGTTTTTTTTTTTTCAATGGCGGAAGGGTGTGAGGGAGAAAAAATAGATTCTTGTTGATTGAGATAATTTAATTTACAAAAGAAAATATTGCTCTAGAAATATCAATAGAAAATTCTGACTAATAATAAACATTGCTTTATAAATGTAAGAAAAGTCTTTTTTTTTTTTT
>NW_020941249.1:0-1787 GCF_900497805.2 Vombatus ursinus
TCCTCTCCCCAAATATCATGAGATCATAGAATTAGAGTTGGGAGAGGCCTTATTGGCTATCTAGCTGAGTGGTGTCAAACTCAAATAGAAATGGAGGCTATTAAATTATAGAAGGAAGGAAGGAAGGAAAGAAGGAAGGAAGGAAAGAAGGAAGGAAGGAAGGAAGGAAGGAAGGAAGGAAGGAAGAAAGGAAGGAAGGAACGAAGGAAGGAAGGAAGGAAGAAAGGAAGGAAGGAAGAAAGGAAGGAATGAGGGAAGGAAGGAAGGAAGGAAGGAAGGATGGAAGGAAAGAGGGAGGGAGTATATATGACTATAAAGTCAGTCATTGAAAAATGTAGTTGTTACTGTGCACAGTGTTCTCCTGGTTCTGCTCACTTCACTCAGCATCAGTCCATACAAGTCTTTCCAGGTTTTTTTGAAGTCCACCTGCTCATCATTTCTTATAGCACAATAGTATTCTATTACACTCATATACCACAACTTGTTCAGCCATTCCCCAGTTGATGGGCATCCCCTCAATTTCCAATTCTTTGCCACCATGAAAAGAACTGCTATAAATATTTTTGTACATGTGGGTCCTTTTCCAGAATTTAACTTAATTTTTTAAAAAATCCTTAAAAAAGTATAAATAAGCAAGAATTATCCTATCAAGAAAACATTATCAAAGTCCCATTATTTGAGATATTTATTCCCTATGCAAAGAATAATTTTCAACAAAGGCTAGTCAATAATTAATGGTTATCAAACATTTATTAAGGGCAAGTATACTATGTGCCAAGCACTGTGCTAAGACCTGACGACACAAATATTATATATATATATATATGTATGTATTATGTATGTATGTATACGTATGTATGTATGTGTATGTATGTATGTGTGTATACATTGTATACTTGAACAAACATATACATACACACACATATGACCTCCTCTCAAGGATCTTACAATCTAATGGGGTAAAATAACACACAAAATAAAGCTGAAAAGCAGGGTGTCTGGGGGTGGGGAGGAAGGGAAAATATCTGGAGGAGGCATGGTAGAGAAGTCAAAGAAGTCTAAAATGAGTGCAACCTGTGTAGGAAATGAAGAGATGTTTGCCCTTAAATGAAGTTGAGGAGTTCATGGTTCTGCCTTCTAATCAGAGGGAAAGAGAATGCTAATGAAATGTGAGTATGAAGGATGACTGGATATTGTGGGAAGATCGTATTTACCAGTGATTAGGTACCAGAGAGTATAGTGGAGAAATCAAGAAGTCCAAAATGAATGCTGCCAGACTCTTTCATCTTAATTCATCTTTCATCTTTTCATCTTTCATCCTTATCAATCATGACCAGACTCAACTCATTTATACTCTGTACACAAGTAATATTTAATTGCTTCTAAGTAGATATTAATATTACTATGTGCAAGGCACAGGCACTATGCTAGGTGCTCAATAAGGTAGAAAAATAAATCAGATATGTTCTTTGCCCCCAATAACTTCAATGTTTAGTAGGGAATATGGCATATAAACAAATAACTACAAGAAAAATCATACTGATACAGGTGCATGAGTCCTATAAATATTTAGCAGTTTATTATTAAGTTATGACACAAATCAAACATCAAGCTTGCTTTGTGTGAGCATGGAAGAAGATAGAAAAATAAATAAGTCCTGCCTTCATTTAATAATTTTTGTTTTTGTAAGACTATTGCTTGAAGTATCAAATTTTGAATGATTATAAATAAGAAATATCGTACATAATTTTTTCAGTACCACAGTCATGGATTCCTGCTTGGACAAA
>NW_020941250.1:0-2830 GCF_900497805.2 Vombatus ursinus
TCTCTCTCTCTACATTCTAACTCTGGCCAAGTTTTGAATGTGGAGGGGGAGACAAGAAAGATGCGGTACCTTTTCTCCCCAGATAAAGATACAGGTAGCACTTAATCTTTTCTGCCTCACATAAGAGAAACGTTGACATTAAACAAACTACCTCAGTTTATCTCACATGATTGGAAGGTGCCTAACACAATGCCTCGCAGAGGGCAGATGTTAAAAATGTTAAAAATTATTATTAGTTCCTTAATTAGATGTGACCATTATACAATGCCAATGGTGAAGAGATGCCCGATTTTCTATGTAAGGGAATTTGGAAATGCATTCAACAAGATTGGCGTCACCTGATTGGTAATGTGTTTGTTTCAAGTTTTAAACACATATATTGTGTCGAATTGTTCAATTTTTGTATTGTTATGTCAAGTAGCTTTTCATAATTTGGATGTTATTAAAGTGTGAACTTAAGGAAACTACAGAACAGTGGAAGAATTGTGTAAAACCAGTTGTATTACTTTGTCGGCCTTGCTAGCCCTGTATTATAATGTTTGATACCTGCAGGTTTTTCCACCTTTACCTGTCTTTAAAGAAGGGATTACAGCTAAACAATTTGACTATCACTTATGAAAGTTATGAGATTGTTAACTAAGTTATTTGAAGTTGCTGTTTTAGTGTTAAGACCTCGAATTGTTAATTGACTACCGTGTGTGAAAAGGAGGAGATTGGGTAAAAGCCTTATCCAGCTTGGTTCTGCCCATTCCAAACAGGCCTCCTTTAGATATGGGGGGTTGGCAGGCAGGGCCACTAAGATCAGTCCCTACCTGGGGTACATGGCAATTCCCCTTATTTTGTAAACTTGCCAAGGTCCCTGGAAACCGTCTGTGTGGGCAAGGTCATCTGCCCTGAGAAAAGAACTTGTTTGGGTTTGGAGTTCCTAAACAATGAACTTAACTTGCTGAGAATTTCCAAGTGTATAGAACTGATTTCTAATGATTGGCTTTTACACCAAGACAAGTTTAAATTTGAGAAGGAAATATGTTAAGTGAACTCTCTTATGTGTGTGAGTCCTGGTAAATCTTTATTGCTTATTCCAACTCCATGAGGGTAAAATTGACTGTATCTGCCTTTCAGCTGTGATTAGTGACAGTTGCCAGGTGGAGGTCTGCATCTGGGAAAAAGCCATGAAGACAATCTTAGTCTCAATCTAGGATGGGATCCTCCTGGCTCTGTTTCCCCATTATGTTCCTTTGAGAAGGAATGTTTCCCACCTGACTATTCCTGGGTCTGCCTATGATGTGGAATTGATACTGCCTGATTGGAGAACTGCGACTCTTACCTGAATTCAAACAGAGCTAAGGATGTTCTATCTTGTTGTAATTGTTATGTCACCTGTCCCTGCCTTTTCCTTTTCTGGTAGATTTCTCTGATCGGAGCAAGTGGTCAGTAAAAGACATGAGCACTATGCAAGTCTGTGAGGTTAAAGCTAGGAACCTCTTTTTAAGGCAGTTTTTGCACGTAACCCACTCAGAGGTCTCTGCCACTCCTTTGTACTGGTCCCTCCTTTATGGGTAAACTTTTCTATCTCAACACCCTGTTTTTCAATGGGGAATTATTCCCTTGCTTGGGAGACAAGCTCTATGACTTCTGTACAGGTAAAGACCCCTATCGGGGGAGGGATTGTAAATGTCTCTGCTGGTCTCTTGGTTTGTACCACCTGTAAGGATGCCTACAGTGATGAGTGTCCCCAAAACTTTACCTCTTCCAGCTGTACCACCTGTTCTGAGGGAACACTCCCTACTTGCACCTGTGCCCAACCTCTGTCTGGCCCATGACCCATCACCGACCCCTTGAACAGAGGGACCCCGGGAGGCAGGGACAGCTCTACGCCCCATCCCAGCTGGAAGCAGTTTCAGAAGCTGAGACCTTCGTCCCTTACCCCAAAAGATTTTGGGTCCCATCTATTTAGGGGGGAGGGATGGTGAGACAGAGGGACGGGGCATCTGGGTCCCCACCAGATGGACTGCTGAGAGCGGACTGGAAACGGAGGCGCGCAGGCCGCGTGTTCCTCGCCCTCCTGCTGATGGGGCTACTCCAACAGACGACAGACACACAGAGTAGATGGTACAACACCACCAGGTCGAGATTTTGGGCTGGGGGACGTCCTAGGACTTGTCAATCTTGCTATCGAGGCATATGAGGAGTTCCAGATACAGGACTTATGTAGTGGATAGCAATTGCTTGCCTCACAAATAGAGGAACTGGCCAATAAATTCGCCCAAGCCCTCCAAGTGCAGGCTGATATTGATCAGCAGCTGGAGGAGCAGATTCAAACATGGCATTGGCTACCCAGGACATTGGGAATGAACTTATGTGACTGGAATTGAGACCGCAGTTGCCATGCGATGGCTGATATTGATCCATTTGTGTACACCCTCAAACCATAACGCTACTAATGACACCCGCTTTTCCGGCGATTGGCCGAAGATGTCTCCAGCGCATACACTACATCTCTGCACACTTTGGGGAGGGCCGTGCCAAGGAGGCCATGGACTTGACCCAGTGGCTTGAGGACCTTGTGAGCTTCCAATGGCTCACAGCGTTCCTGGGGCCCGTAGCCTTCCTCATCCTCCTCTGCCTTTTCCTGCCCTGCCTGTTGCGCTGCATTTGCTCTATGCTGTACCGCACTATTCTTGACGCCAAGGCCGATCTCCGTGCCCTTATCCAGACCCCGAGAGACCATCCTGCCATAGAGACCTCCCCTCTATAAAACAAAAAGGGGGAGTTGTTAGGGCCCAGCTCTGGACCGTGGCCTCCTGTAGGGTAGTAAGAGACGCCTGGA
>NW_020941251.1:0-2103 GCF_900497805.2 Vombatus ursinus
GCTATGGGAAAATCCTTCAAACTCTTTGATACTCAATTTCCTCATCTTTAAAATGGAGATAGTAAAACCTGTAGTACTCTTGTAGTCTGAGAGATTTAGAGACCCCTTAAGGACTGGAGTATAGGACAGGGTCATCTGGAATGAATTCACAGACTCAACCATTCTTTAAGTCAAGGTGAAAAAGATTTGTTGTCACACTATACAATGGGTAAGGATTCTCAAGGAACCTGCCATGGTTGGGCAGAGCTCCTTAGGGAACTTGCAACCTGACAGGATATAACCTGAGCTTATATAGAAAGAGTAGTCAATTATGTGGCAAGTATGCTAATTAGGTGATAACATACAACCTTAGTCACAAGCATCATTCACTAATGGAAACTTCTGTGGGGGGGAAGAGAGGGTTCCTAAAGGATATATTTTTGGTCTGTTATGTCTGTAACAAGACAGTTTCAGGAATTGGTGTCCATAGCTTGACCTCTGGATTGTATATGGTAACTGTGGGCATCAGTACTTGATAGTTCTGCTGGTACAAGATGGTCCTGTTCATGTAGGGGAAATTTTACAGAGGTCAGCTTGTTCTTGTAACAGGGAGAGATAGTGAGATAGTTTGCCTCTCTGGGTCCACTCATAAGTTATTGGAGGGAAACTGTCAGGGATAGTGTTTTGAAGCTAGGAAGAAATTGGGTTTCAAACATAAGCACCCAATCACCCCATCAGTACTTACTTCTCAGAAGTCTTATGAGATTTATTTGAAATGATGTCTTTAAAATGTTTTGCAATTTTCAAATTGTGATGCAAAAATTTATCACTATTATTATTGGATAGAAAGGACCAGGTATTAAACTCTTCTCTTTGTGAGACTGAAGGCCACACAATATCAGATACCTCCAAAAGAGGTAGAAAATATGAATTCTGACTAGATCCCCAATAGAACCTGTAACTCATCAAGTGTCTGAATGGACAAGAGGCTTCTGGACCAAAACTGGGCTAAAGGAATTTGAGATTTGAAGGCACTTCAAGACCTGTTTTCCCCCTTTCTTCCTCCTCTCTCTCCCATCACTCTTCATTAGCTGTTTGGATAATGTTATCCTGCATGTAGCAAACCTGGATTTCATCCAAACATTTGACCAAGTGCACCATGATTCTTTGTGGACAATCTGAGAGATATGGAATGGGTGACAGATAGCAGAGCTCTTTCTCAGAACTCATCCTGGTGGGCCTTCGTCTTGAAAGGTTTTCGCATTTCATTAATTTCTCTGATACCTGAATTCTACCTAAAAGTCCACAGTCACTAATCTTCCAAGCCTTGAGCTTCCTAGGCACCCAGGACTCAGATATCGGCCATACCCATTCTTATAACCTTTGCTCTTCTGCCATTGCCATGGTAACTCATAAATGAATGGCATAGTCTGGTATCTACTCCCTATTTCACTTTTCTTCATTGTCTCTTCACATTCCAGATGACCTATGTGATTTTTTTCCTGAGTGATAAGTATAAGAAATCATACATAATATACTAGAAGAAGGTTATTGGAATTGCACCCAAAAGAAACATACACAGACTAGATGATATTTGAGTTCCTAGCTATTTTGTCTAGTTAGAATTCATCTCTTTTTTTGCCTCCTTAGTAATTCTCTGGTGACATGGAATGATTACTCAAGAAGTACAGTGGAATGAGTCAGAGGGCCTGGGTTTAAGTGTCATCTCTGATGCTTACCTATTTATGTACTTAACCTCCCTGAATCTCTATTTTCTTATTTGTATAACTGAGGGTGAGGTCCTTTAAGCTCTAAGCTCTATAACCTTAAGAATGGCCTCTTTCACTAAAATACCTCCAGACTGTTCCATATCACACAGGATAGAGGTTCTTCATCCATTCTTCCATCCTAGGTTCAATCATAGACAATTATAATGTGTCAGAATGGTATTAAATGCTCAAGTAGCTTGCTTGATGCCTAATAATTCTCAGGCATCGGGAAAGCTTTGCATGCTCTACTTATATTATACCCCTGGTATTATAGAAACCCTTAGCTAATAAGATATTCCCCTTTTCTGTCCCCACTCACCCACCCAAGTGGACAAGGGCACAGAAAAAAGCTATC
>NW_020941252.1:0-1467 GCF_900497805.2 Vombatus ursinus
TGACTGTTGAGGGTGGGAGACTAGAGGAGAGAGACAGGGAGACCAGAGACTGATACAAGAGATGCATGTGACATGTAGTCTTTATATGCTTATGGAATACTCTATGCCCTCTGTGCTCGTGTGTGGATGATTGTATGTGTGTAGCTTACTCTTTAGGCCGAGGGAGCGGAGACTCCATTTTCCCTCCTAATCCTCTCCTTTCTCATGTGCAGTCGGGGCCTGGTCCAAACTACCAGCAACGTTGTGCTTTTAAGCACATGTTTGTTGTGGAGTTAATTGTAACCATCATCGAATTGAAATTTATAGGAATTTTCTTGGCTCCGCCGCCCTTCCTCCAGATGTCTCCGTCTGTCGCACTTAAATTTGCAGGGTTTCCTCCACCCCCTTCACGAGAAGACTGTATTGGAATTTTTATATATGGTCATTATTGGGAGAGAGAGGGAGAGAAAAGGAGGGGAGAGTCTTGGGGCCCTGAGATGGAGGAAAGGGGAGATGGGGCACAGTAATAATTACCCACAGCACCCCCTCCCACCTAAGGCACCGTCGGAATATAAAGTTGAAGCCCAGTACATTCTCCTTCCTTCTCCTACTCTCCCTCTCCCTTACCTCCTCCCCAGCACAAATGGCAAGGACACCTCACGGTTTCTCTAGACATAACAACTGAGAGCTAGGACTGTCTTCGGACCATCTATTGGGGCCTTCTGTCTGCCTTCAACATCGCTCCTACCAGTGTATAAAATCAGCAAGATTTGTTTTATGGAGAGGGACATCGAAGTGGGGGGGGGGGATTAGGGCTTCAAGGGAGGAGATTGCTGTAGTAAGGCGAGTACAGGAGCCTCAGCACCCAACTGTAGTTGCATGTGGGGTTTCTGAAGATAGAAGGAGGGGTTCTCTCTCTATGTGTCTTTTCACCTTTTCAGCCACGGCCTCATGGTAGGGGGCTCTCTAGTTTGTTATACTCGACTCAGGTTGGGAGGTAGGGAGTGGAGTGGATTGGGGGGATTCCATTTCCTCCTTCAAGCAGTCTCTATATTCGGACATGTTTTTGTTCAATTCGCAGAAAACATGTTTCAATACAAGTCTATTAGATGAAAGAAAAGCAGCGAAATGACTGGTATTATGCTTCGTTTGATGTTGGAGAAGCTGCCAGTGCAGGAGTTGGTGACTCTATATTTAGTTTAGATAAATTGGGACCAATTTATACCCTGTATAGATGGACAGTTTATTCATAACTTTTTTTTTCCAGAGTGGTTTAGGGGAGAGGTGAATCTTCGGAAGAGCACGAATTTTTTTTTTCTGGGTTTGTGTGTTTATTTAATTCTCTACATATATCCGGTTTTATACACATGGGCACACAGTTCGTTCATATCGGGGATGTGTAATTGTGCAGAATATATTCAAGAGCATTTGCGTGTGAGTGCATGTGTATGTTAAGTATGTTTCCCTGCTGAAAGGTCGTGAGAGCAT
>NW_020941253.1:0-1419 GCF_900497805.2 Vombatus ursinus
TTTACTGGATAGGCTAAAAAATTTGCCTTCATCTTCTAGATAAAGTGCAGTACATCATATACTTCTACTTGTAAGTCTTTATATAATTTGTGAGATTAGTTTGGAAAAAAGTATGAACCCTGTGGCCACGAGCATAGCAGGTGGGTGATCTGATCTCCCAGCAGCTTCTAGGTTCGTAGTTTTATAGTAAATCATACATACATAAACATACACACACACAAACATATATATGTATATGTGTGTATTATAAATAATTATATATGTGTATGTAAATATTTATTTGTATGTATGCATATATATATACATGTAGACACACAAAAATGTTAAATCATATTTGCATTCAGAGCATTAGTTTTTTCTTGTATTCAGTATTCTTAGTCACATACTAGGAAATTAATATATATGTTTGTTAAATTGAATTGAGTTGAAATGACTGCAGGTTTCTGACCGTTGATCTATGTGGTATCCACACTCAACAACCATTTCTTTAAAATGCCAACATTCTACTGGGGTAGCAGTGATGTCATCACTCAGCAACCCTCTCTTGGAAACGTCAAAATTGTACTGCACAGCAGGGGTCCATTTCAGGAGACAGGATCATTCAGGTGATTGTTGTTGGATTTGCACTTTTACTGGTTAGGGTAAAAAATTGACCTTTGTCTTCTAGATAAAGTGCAGTACATCATATACTTCTACTTGTAAGTCTTTCTATAATTTCTGAGATTAGTTTGGAGAAAAGTAAGAGACATATAGCCATCAGAATAGCAGGTGGGTGACCTGATCTCTCAGCAGCTTCTACCTTCGTAGTTTTAGAGTAAATCATACATACACACACAGAGACACACACACACCTACACACAGACACACACACACACATATGTATATGTGTGTATTATAACTTATTATATATGTGTATGTATATATTTATTTGTATGTATGCATATATATACATGTAGTCACACATGAATATTAAATCATATTTTTATTCAGAGCAGTAGTTTTTTATTGTATTCAGTATTCCTAGTCACATAATAGGAAATTAATATATATGTTTCTTAAATTGAATTGAGTTGAAATCAATGCAGGTTTCTGACCGTTGATCTATTTGGTATCCACCCTCAACAACCATTTCTTTAAAATGCCAACATTCTGCTGGGGTACCACTGATGTCATCACTCAGCAACCCTCTCTTGGAAACGTCAACATTGTAGTGGCACAGCAGGGGGCCATTTCATGAGAGGGGATGCTTCAGGTGGTTGTTGTTGGATTTGCACTTTTACTGGTTAGGGTAAAAAATTGACCTTCATCTTCTAGATAAAGTGCAGTACATCATATACTTCTACTTCTAAGTCTTTATATAATTGGTGAGAACAGTTTGGAAAAAACTAAGAGACATATAGCCATCAGAATAGCAGGTGG
>NW_020941254.1:0-1509 GCF_900497805.2 Vombatus ursinus
CCTGAAAACTTTCCTGGGGAGCCTTTCTTTATTTGTCTGCTGAATGAAATGAAGGCAGCTCTGGGAGAATGAAGTAAAGGGCAGGACAGTGACTGAAGGTATTGGGGAGGCAAGGTAAGGTGGACTCAAGCTGCCAGAGAGTTTCCAATTGAGCTGTAGTCTAACTCCTACCCTTGGAATAGCACCACTGTCCTCCCTTCCACCTTCATCATTGCCCAAGACCCAGGATATATGTGATGTCAGTCAAAGATGGTGATGGGGTAGCCAGTGGGGCAGGGAGAACTTGGTCCTGGGACCCAGGAAAAACTTGGATTCCAGTTCTGATTCTGTGCTCACTTGTGTGACCTGGGGCAGGTCCCTTCTCCTTTCTTGCAGTCTCAGTTTCCTGATCTGCAAAATGAGGAACAGACTGGATCAATCACCTAGTCTAGTTTCTCATTTAACAGATAGGGAAACTGAGGCCCAGGGACATGAAGGGGATTCCCAAGGACATAGAGCTGGGACTGACTCCCACTTCAGCACTAGGAGGAGAGCCTGCCTTCCTAGATCCTTCTTGGAGGGTGGCCCCTGCCCAAGTAGAAGCTCTGGATCTCCTCAACTCTCAGCCAGCCCTAACCTTGCTATGCTTGATCTCTTCAGCAAATATCTGCCTTTGACCTGAATCTGAAACCCGGATCATTCATAAGAATAGTGGGAGACATATTACCTCATGCCAAGCAGTAAGTGGGACATGGGATGGATGAGACACAATTTAACCACGGGTGAGAGTTGAATCCTTTACACACCCGCTTGCACTTGACCTTGATTAGAAGCACCCAGTTGGTTTTGCCTCAACCCCAGATGGCAGGGCCATGACTCTCAGCATCAGGGAAAACTTCCTAACAGGAGCTACCCAGTACCTGGAATGGACAGTTTGGATAGGTGGTGAGCTCCCTGTCTCTGGAGGTAGCAAAATGTGTACAATGGTCACTTGTTGAACAGGGTGGGGGTAGGAAGGGTAATGCAGAAGAGAAGCCATGGTGTTTCAGGTCAGCATTGGGTGAGAGTGCCTTTGGGGGTGTTCTAGCCCAGGGATTCTCTGAGTGGTGGGTTTCCAAGACTCTGGGCCCCATGGCAATGATGGCAATGTGCTCTCACTTTCCAGCTTTGTAATAGAGATGGGCAAGGATGGCAACAACCTTGCAGTACACTTCAACCCACGCTTTGACTTTGGTTATGATCTGAACTGCATTGTCTTTAACACCATGGTTGATGGCAAATATGGTCAGGAACTAAGGGAGACCCACTTTCCCTTTCAGAAGGGGACCCCTGTGGAGGTAAGACCCCAGAATCAGAGCATGGCATGTCAGAGTTGGGTAGGACTCAACAGATGGTCTCATCCCTCCCCCCCCCACCCCCGGCCCCTTGAATTTGACAGAAGAGCCCTGGAAGCAAACTCTGATGGGGAAAAGATGAAAAGCTAGAGGGGAAAGGGGTCAGTGGGTTTCCAAATGCAGGGGCAAGAAGTCC
>NW_020941255.1:0-3570 GCF_900497805.2 Vombatus ursinus
GTCTGAACCCTTCAAGCCACACTCTTCCTCATTAACATACTCCCTCCTTCCAACCAGTCACCTTCATGAGTTGAAGAGTTGATGAATTGATGAATTCAAACACACCTTGACCTTTGATAAGTACTTCTGAAGCATCCACTCTGCACATGGCATTTGTTAGAACCTGGGTGAAAGTACACAGTCCAAAACCACCACAATAATCAATAGATTAATCAATAAACATTGTTAAGTGCCTACTGTGTATCAGGCACTTTCTAGAACCTAGTTGGAGATGCACAGTCCAAAACCACCATGAAACACACACACACACCCCTCCTGTGTCATTGAGAAACTTCTCTTCTAAAAGAGGAAAATGGAATAGCCATGGAGCACTGAAAATCCAATGTACAAAGTAGAGAAAGGAGCAGGGGATTATTGCCAATTGGGAAAATGGGGAAAGGCCTCTTGTGGACCCTGCACTTGGGCTGAGCCATTGTGGGAGCTTGGGATTCCAAGACTCTGGTTGGACCAAATCAAGAGGGAGGGCATTCCAGGAGATGAGGAGGGGGCCATGTGCAAAGGCAGCTAGAGATACAGTTTTGTGACCAGGGAAGGTCAGGCAAGGAGTTTGTTTTGTTTGGAGTGTAGAGTACATGAGGGTAAGTGAGGTGCAATCAGGTTGGAAAGGGAGGCTGAGGTAAGATTGTTTATTTCATGCCAGACATGCCAAAGACTGGAGTTTATACATGATGCAGGTAGTAGTTGGGAGTTCCTGAATCTTCTTGAGCCAGGGAGAAAGTAGTGGTTGGGCCTGGGAGCTTTCCCTGAAGGTATAGCAAGGAGGTAACCACAAAGAAGATCTGTGTGAAGCAGGTTTGTGACACTGCTTGTCAGCAGCTGTCACCTGTCATTGATTATCATTCTTCCTTCCCTTTGGGTTGGGTGAAAGGAAAAGGATGCAGGCTGAGTGGCTCCTGCTCCTCTTTTCTCATGTGGTGACTTAAAATTAGGTTAAGTGGTTTTGTTAGATGTATCTGGAGGAAATGTCCTGCCATGGTCCTGACTTCTAGCCTGAGCCTCTATCCATTGGGCCACCTAGCTGTCCCTAAAGTGCTTTACCACTTAGTTTTATGTACTGTTTTCTCTCCTTTTCTTCTTTCTAGATTAGGTGGAAGGATATTTAGGGAAAAATTGGAGATCAAATCCATTCCCAATCTCCCCCAAACCCCCAGTCAAAAATGAGTAAAAGGTGAGAATCCCTGTGAACCGCAGGTTGGAGGTAGGTTCACAACTAGACATTGCCTCCTTTTCCACTTGACTTTATCTTACCTATGAAATTCCCCAGCCCAGCCCATTCAAAACACTCCTCTGCACCATTTCCCACTTAGCCCCTGCTACCGTTCACACTCCATTTATGGCCAAAACATAATCATGGGGATTTCCATCTTTGTTAATTTCTTTTCTTGGGGGAAATTAAGGGTGAGTTTCAATCACCAACATTTCCCCTAGTATGTCTCCACCTACTCAAGAAAGAGAAGAAAAGAAGAGAAGAAAGTCACACACCATCCCCCACCCTCACTACACTGTTAGGGTGGTAATTGAGAAGAACAGAGGGGTTTGGATCAGCAGGAGGGACTGAGCAAGGCATTGGGAGCAGTGGCTGCATCTAGGAGAGTGTCAAGGACCTGGGACCCACTGAGACTATAAACTCTCTCCACTGACTGACCAGAAGGGATCCTGCAGAGGGATAGAGGATGGCTGGCCTACCACACCTCTGGCAGGCAGGGAGAATGGGAGGACCAGATGAGGTACAACACTGTGTGCTGTCCCCACCCCACCCCCCACATATTGCACCCTGAGTTTCCTCACCATCCTTTCACTGCTTTGGGAGATGCTCTACTGTAGGTGCAAGAGGCCCACAGAGCCAAAACCAAACCCTTCTCTTCACGAGCATCACAAACCTACATACACTTTGCAGTCACATCCAGACATCCAGGTAGCTATATGTTTCCCTCCAGGCTCCAGCCCTGCTCCTCTACCTTACCCATCACACAGTGAACTGTTTTTGGAGGAGAAGAGAAAACCTGTTCGTTCACTGAACATTGTGGACTTGTCCTCCGGGTCTCCAAAGAAATGGGGGGAGGCTGCTTCTCCCCAACTCCAAAGCTGACATTGGTCATCACAATGATGAAGCACATCTTGACCTTTAACAAGCACTTTTGAAGCCTCCACTCTGCACAAGGTACTTGTTAGAAGTTGGGTAGAGATACACAATCCAAAACTACCACAAAACACACATATACTGTGTCTTTGAGAAACTTCACTTACCACAAGGGGAAAATGAAAACAAATGGAAGCCACCATCTGGCTTTGTCTCACCCATTTTTTCATTCTCCTTGATCTAAATGATCTAACACAACCTACCCTTGCTTCCTTCACTTCCCTTCCCCTCACACATACAACTCCCCCCTGCACTCTTATTCCTCCCATGCCATCCACACACTGCATGGTCTTTGCCTTATAATGTTAGGGCAAAATGACATCTGGGTCCTCCCGTTAAACCCTCCTCCTTCCAATGCCCTTCTCCTCCTCCTGGACATTGCCTATTGCCACCTACCCGAGGCAATTGGGTTTGTCTTCTGTTTAGCCCATCTCCCCCACTGATACCTCCAAGAGGTTGCCTGGCATTATCCTCCACCAATATGGGCCCCTGCCTCCCAATTTGGCCCCAGCTCCCAGACCCAAGCACTACTTGCTCCCCAGCTCAAGAAGATTCAGGAACTCCCAACTGCTACCTGCATCAAGTACAAACTGCAGTTTTTGACATGTCTGGCATGAAATAAACAATCTTACCTCAGCCTCCCTTTCTAGCCTGATTGCACCTGGCTCCCCCTCATGCACTGCACACTCCAGACAAAACAAACTCCTTGCCTGACCTTCCCTGGTCACAAAACTGCACCTCTCCCTGCCTTTGCACATGACCCCCTCCTGATCTACTGGTATACCCTCTCTCTTGATTTGGTCCAGCTAGCCTCTTGCAACTCCAAGCTCCCGCAATGGCTCAGCCCAAGTGCAGGGTCCACAACAGGCCTTTCCCCATTTTCCCAGTTAAGAGTAATCCCATGTTCTCTTCTCTACATTGTGCATTGGATTGGATTCTCAGTGCTCCACGGATTTCCATATTCCCTTTGTAGAAGAGAAGTTTCTCAATAACACAGGAGGGGTGTGTGTGTGGGTGTGTGGGTGTGTGGGTGTGTGATGGTGGTTTTGGACTGTGCATCTCCACCCAGGCTCTAGAAAGTTCCTGACGCACAGTAGGTACTTAACAATATTTATTGATTAATCTATTGATTATTGTGGTGGTTTTGGACTGTGTACTTTCACCCAGGTTTTAATAGGTGCCGTGTGCAGAGTGGATGCTTCAGAAGTACTTATCAAAGGTCAGGGTGTGTTTGAATTCATCAATTCATCAATTCATCAACTCATGAAGGTGACTGGTTGGAGGGAGGGAGTATGTTAATGAGGAAGAGTGTGGCTTGAAGGATTCAGACAGAAGTCTTGGAGTTGGGGGAATGGGGCTGCCATTGACCT
>NW_020941256.1:0-1846 GCF_900497805.2 Vombatus ursinus
TATCCTCATGAGAGTACACACACATATCATATATTCACATATAAATATACACATGTATACAGGACACATATAATATACACATATATATGTGTACATACATATACACACAATATTGTGTATACGTGTGTTCTATTTATACACATATTATATGTGTATAGTATGCTGTGCATGCTATGGCTTTTTGGAACCACAGGTGAGAGTTGGATGACAGGGAGACACCAAAGATAGATGAGCAGCCCTGAAAAGCACTTGGCAAGTCCTTGCACTAGAGGTACTAGTCCTCCTGGCCATTCCCTGGTAAAACTATTTGGGCAAACTGGCTAAACCAGGTGGAGGGTAACCCACAGGCCACAAATCCATCAGATTGTTAGGGGGAATGTCTGACCCAAGCAGGTGAAGACTTCCCCTGGCACAGTGGGAACAATGGGCAGATGAGAACAATTTGTTCCAATGGCCATGAAGATGGCTGAAGCAGGTGCTGGGGAGTGCCTAGAGCTTGGTCAGACATCAAAGATACCAAGGTCATCCACTGCATCCAGGGCCGTCATCAGTTACCTGGCTTTTGTTTTGCCACTGGACTTGGATGACTCAGGAAGATAGAGTGAGGCTGATGACTTCACTTAAATCCAATTCATGCACAGGTCAAAACATTACCCATGATGTCATTGGTCCTCTTCGAAAATGAAGGACGAATAACATGTGTATATATGTATATGTATAGGTGTATATATGTTGCCCAGAAACATTTTTATTATACATACTTACTACATGTGTGCACACACACACATATATGTATATATGTATGTATATATATATTTACAAACATACATAGACATACATTTGCATATCTAAAACCATACCTGTGTTTTTATCAGGGTATGGAACTCCTGGATGGGGAAACTCCTTCTACTAATGCATGTTGGTACCTTCTCTTCAATTTTTAGTCTGAGAGCATTGCCTGAGAAGTTAAGTGACGTGCCAAAGGTCATATAGTCAATATGTATCAGAGGTAGAACTTGAATTCAGGTCTTTCTAATTTCCTTTAGGATAAAATATAAACTCCTTTATTTAGCTCTTACGGCCTTACACAACCTGGGTCCAATCTATCTTTTCAGCCTTGTTGGACATTATTTCTCCTCTTGCAGGCTGCAACTAAACTGACCATCTCTTTGGTCTTCACCCATGACATTCCACCTTGTTCCAGGCCTTTGCACTGGCTGTTCTTCATCCCTAAAACACCCTCCCTCCTAACCTCCACTTCATCAAGTCTTACTCTTCCTTTAAGATGCAACTCAGACACTATCTTTTGCATGAGATCTTTCCTGATCCCCCTAATTGCTGTACCCTGCCTCCCAAACTGCCTTCTTTAGCTACTTTTATATATTTGAATTTATTAACCTTTTACTATATATGTGTTTATATATTCCTGTTGTCTCCCCCATTAGAATACAAGCTCATTTTGAGTGGTTTGAGTGGTTTGTTCATTCTTTGTACTTCCAGATTTTCCTCACTCCTCCTCAGTCTCCAGCACCTACTGCCAGACAACATAGTAGGTGTAATAATTGTTGATTGATTGCAGGTAGCACTTGAACTGAGTCTTGAAGGAAGATAATGTGAGAGTCAGGAGGTAGAGTATTACAGTCAAGGAATACTTGCAATGGCACAGAGATGAGAGATGTTTTCTTGCATATTAGGAACCTCAAGAAGGTCAAGATTAAACATCCTGGAGAGGGAAAAGATAAATAAGGGGGAAGTATCCCTCAGGAGTCAGAACAGGATCAGATTCTACAGCACAAAGTGGTTGGCAAATTATGCCCCAGGAGCCAAGTCCAGCCTACTGCCTGTT
>NW_020941257.1:0-1329 GCF_900497805.2 Vombatus ursinus
ACACACATATGTGTATGTGTTTGTGTATGTTTGACTCAGTATAAAACTACGAACCTGGAAGCTGCTGGGAGATCAGATCACCCACCTGCTATTTTCATGGCTATATGTCTCTTACTTTTTTCCAAAATAACCTCACAATTTATATAAAGACTTGCATGTAGAAGTATATGATATACTGCGCTTTATCTAGAAGATGAAGGCCAATTTTTTACCCTATCAAGTAAAATAGAAAAACGCATATCCAACACCAGTCGGTTAAAGGATTCTCTCATATGAAATGGCTGCCTACTGTGCCAGTAGGATGTTGACATTTCCAAGAGAGGGTTGCTAAGTGATGACATCACTGCTCTTCCAGTAGAATGTTGACATTTTAAAGACATGGTTGTTGAGTGTGGATAGCACAAAGATCAACGGTTAGAAACCTGCAGTGATTTCAACTCAATTCAATTTAACAAACATATATATTAATTGCCTAGTATGTGACTAGGAATACTGAATACAATAAAAAACTAATGCTCTGGATTCCAAATATGATTTAATATTCATGTGTGTATATATGTATATATATACCTACATATAGATATATACTTACACACATATAATTATTTATACTACACATTTAAATATATATATGTGTGTGTGTGTGTGTGTGTGTGTGAGTGTACGTGTGTACGTATGACTCTAAAACTACGAAATTGGAACCTGCTGGGAGATCAGATCACCCAGCTGCTATTTTTATGGCCATATGTCTCTTACCTTTTTGGAAAGTAGTTTCACAGATTATACAAAGACTTGCAAGTAGAAGTATATGATATACTGCACTTTATCTAGAAGATGAAGGACAATTTTTTACCCTATCAAGTAAAATAGAAAAACACAAATCAAACAACAATCGGTTAAAGGATCCTCTCTTATGAAATGGCTGCCCTGCTGTGCCAGTAGGATGTTGACATTTCCAAGAGAGGTTTGCTAAGTGATGACATCACTCCTCTTCCAGTAGAATGCTGACATTTTAAAGACATGGTTGTTGAGTGTGGATACCACAAAGATCAACGGTTAGAAACCTGCAGTGATTTCAACTCAATTCAATATAACAAACATATACATTAATTGCCTAGTATATGACTAGGAATACTGAATACAATAAAAAACTAATGCTCTGGATTCCAAATATGATTTAATATTAATGTGCATATATATGTATATATATACATACATACATATAAATATATACATAAAATATATAATTATTTCTAATACACAAATATACATATATATATATACACACACATATGTGTATGTGTTTGTGTATGTTTGACTCAGTATAAA
>NW_020941258.1:0-2013 GCF_900497805.2 Vombatus ursinus
TATATTATATTATATTATATTATATTATATTATATTATATTATATTACTTGTCTCCATGATCAATAACTGATTCACTTAGAAGTACAGAATCCAACAGGGTACTAAAATCTGAGTAATTTCAAGGCAGAACTAATATCAAGGCTACAAATATTTCTTCAACCCACAGGAGCTCATGCTGAAAGGCAGCTTCCTCAAAATTTTGTGGCTTCTTTTTTTATGGTAATTTTTATTTATTTTTTTGTTTTCAACCTTTACTTGCACAAGATTTTGAGTTCCAAATTTTCACCCCATCTCACCCTCCTCCCAACCCAAGATGGCATGCATTCTGAATACCCTTTCCCCTAGTCTGCCTTCCCTTCTATCTCTCTCTCCTCATTCTCTTACCCCCTTCCCCTTCAATTTTCCTGTAGGGCAGGATGGATTTCTGTACCCCATTTCCTGTATTTCTTATTTCCCAGTTGTATGTGAAAACATTTTTTTAAACATGTGTTTTTAAAATTTGAGTTCCAAATTTTCTCCCTACCTTACTCCCTCCCCACCTACCCTCATTGATAAAGAAAGCAACTCAATATAGGTTATATAAGTGAAGTTATGCAAAACACTTGCATAGTAGACATGCTGTGAAAAACTAACTCTATTTCCCTTAATCCTATCCCACCCCCCCATTTATTCTATTCTTTCTTTTGACTCTGACCCTCCTCAAAAGTACTTGCCTCTGATTACCCCCTTTCCCAATCTGCCCTCCTCTCTATCATCCCCCTACTCTCTTCTCCCCTCCCCCCCCATTTTCCTGTAGGGTAAGACAGATTTCCATACCCAATTGAGTGTGTATGTTATTCCCTCCTTAAGTCAAATTCTATGAGAATAAGATTCACTCATTCCCTCTCACCTTCCCCCATTTCCCCTCCACTGTAAGAGCCTTTTCTTTTGTTTTTTTTGTGAGATAATTTATGCCATTCTACCTCTCCCTTACTCCTTCTCCTAGTATAATCCTCTCTCACCCCTTAATTTTATTCTCCAGTTATGACCCCTTCATCTTCAACTCACCCTGTGCCCTCTATCTATCTATCTATCTATCTATCTATCTATCTATCTATCTATCTATCTATCTATCTATATTTATATATACATACATATGATATTTTCCCCTCCAACTACCCTAATGCTG
The DNA here is from genome assembly GCF_900497805.2 of Vombatus ursinus. NCBI lineage: Eukaryota > Metazoa > Chordata > Mammalia > Diprotodontia > Vombatidae > Vombatus > Vombatus ursinus. The sequence continues at coordinate 1,170 of NW_020941258.1, forward strand.
ACAAAGGTCTCATGAGTTACAGATATCATCTTTACATGCAGGAATATAAAGAGTTAACCATAATGAGTCTCTTATGATTTTCTCTTTTCTGTTTACCTCTTCATGTTCCACTTGAGTCTTGTATTTGAAAATAAAATTTTCTATTCAGCTCTGGTCTTTTCATAAAGAATGCCTGAAAGTCCTCTATTTCACTGAATGACCATTTTTTCCCCCTGCAGAATTATACTTAGTTTTGCTGCGTAGGTAATTCTTGTTTGCAATCCTATCTCCTTTGCCCTCCAGAATATTATATTCCATGCCCTGCAGTCCCTTAATGTAGAAGCAGCTAAATCTTGTGTTATCCTGATTGTGTTTCCACAACACTTGAATTGTTTCTTTCTGGCTGCTTGTAACATTTTCTCCTTGACCTGGGGACTCTGGAATTTGGCTACAATATTCCTAGGAGTTTTCCTTTGGGGATCTCTTTCAGGAGGAGATTGGTGGATTCTTTCCATTTCTATTTTGCCCTCTGGTTCTAAAATATCAGGACAGTTTTCCTGGATAATTTCTTGAAAGACTATGTCTAGGATCTTTTTTTGATCATGGCTTTCAGATAGTCCAATAATTTTTAAATTCTCTCTCCTGGATCTATTTTCCAGGTCAGTTGTTTTTCCAATGAGATATTTCACATTGTTTTCTCATTCTTTTGGATTTGTTTTACAGTGTCTTGATTTCTCATAAAGTCACTAGCTTTCAATTTCTCTATTCTAATTTTTAAGGAAGTATTTTCTTCAGTGAACTTTTGGACTTCCTTTTCCATTTGGCCAATTTTGATTTTTAGGGCATTCTTCTCCTCATTGGCTTT
>NW_020941259.1:0-4090 GCF_900497805.2 Vombatus ursinus
GGGTCTTTCTGTATATAAGGTCCATCTTGTCTGCATTAAGATGCTCTGATTCTTAGAATCTAGCCAAAAGCCCATAGATGCTCAGATTCCTTAAGAGTCTAGCTAATATGGCAAATCTTCAATAAACCTTGTTTTTGGCTGCAAGAAGGTTTGGGTCAAATTCTTTCGAGCAGGACCTGGGTATCATGATTTTGGGATTCCAGGACCCCTAACCTCTAGACCTCATCACATGGTTCCCTGCATCAGGATAAACTGCCTATACCAAGCTCCTCACCAGCCGGGACTGGAAGGTATGTATGTCTCCCCTCTTCCTCTAATCCTTTTTTGTTAACCCTTTAATTGGGTGGATTTCCAAGCAACTAGGAAGGCTTGGCTTGGAAGTCCTTTTCGGTCCTGACCTCTCAGGTCCCATTAGGTCAGACAGGTACAAGGTTGTCTTGAAGTCAGCCTGATGCTCTCAGGCTCTTGGTCCAGTGGTTCTGTTCAAGACCATGGACGTGGGCAGAATCGTAGGCCCAATCCTCTCAATTCTCTCAGCACCAGGGACTTGGGAAAACTTAACATACTTCTTTGGGTTTTTGACTTTTTTGTCTGTTTCCCCGAGTCTTATTCCTAAATCTTTTTTTAAGGAGGGAGGGACTTCCAGTCCCCACACCCGCAAAGGGTCAATCCTCTTCAATTCCTGAAGATTCTCCTTTGGGCTGTATTTTAAGAAACTGGGAAAAATTTAGTTTCTCTAAAGAACTACAAAAGACAAGGCTGGTGTTCTTTTGCAACACCATTTGGCCTCAGTATCACCTGGAAAATTATGAGGCGTGGCCTGTTTTGGGGACATTACTGCAAAATATGCTCTCAGAGTTTAAACAAATATTGTAGCAGAAAAGTAAAATGGGGGGAGATTGTCTACATAATGACTTTTGTAGAACTTTCTCGGGACTCCATTCTCAGAAAAGATTGTGGGATGCTCATAGCTAGAGCCACCCCACAAATGGGGAATGGGGATCAATTAGACTTTTTGGATGACCCTCTTTTTATGACTCCCAGGGCTATAGCACCTCCCCAGTCCCTATCCCCTCCCTAGTCTCCTCATTTTCCCTTGCCCCGCCCCCCCGTTTCCCATCCCCCTCCTTCCTTGCTGACCCCTCTTTCCCTTGCTTTTCCTCCATCCCAACCCCCTTCCCAACCTGCAATTTCTCCTCAGACCCCTGCTCAGGTTTTGGCGACACCTTCTTCCCAAGTCCTTTACCCAGAGGCAAGGACCACCCAGACCTTGGCCTCAGCCCCAGCCTCAATGGTATCTCCTCCCTTGATCCCTCCCCCTCCTCCGGTGTCAGCTGGTTTTTCCCCTTGCCAGCCGGATACCTTGACTTTGCAGTCCAGTCCAGTTCAGCCAGCATTTCCCAGTACCTCACTCACAAGAAGTGGGATTTTTTATCTCCCTACCTCCCTAGCCCCAGTTCCCATAGTGCCTTCAAGGCTTTTTCCCCTAAGGGAACTTCCTGTCTCCCCTAATGGGACAATTAGGGTGCATCTTCCATTATCCATTTCAGACCTCATTCAGATCAAAGAGAAACTGGGTCGATACTCAGAAGATCCCACTAAGTTTACTGAGGGCTTTAGGGTTGTACCACTGAAGAGAAGAGGAGAATCTGGGAACAGGCCCAAAAATTTGGGGATTGTTTTGCTACCTATGACCCCACAAAATACTCCCCAGGAACAACTGCTGTTCCCACTACTGACCCAGGATGGCATTATCAGAAGAGTGAGGATAGGGCAAGGAGAGATCACATGATAATTTGCCTGTTAGAAGGACTAAGAACTGCATTCCAAAAGCAAGTAAATTTTCAAAAAATAAAGGAAATTACTCAGGGAGAAAAGGAAAATCCTTCCCTTTTCCAAGACAGGCTAGTAAAAGCTATTAAAAAGTATACAAATTTAGATCTCAACTCTTTAGAAGGGGCAACAATCCTTAGCATGTATTTCGTTAATCAGTCTGCCCCAGATATTAGGAGGAAATTGCAGAAATTGGCAATGGGACCCCAAACACCTCAGGCCCAATTACTGGAGACAGTCTTTGGAGTTTTTAACAATAGCGACTTAGCAGCAATGGAGGAAAGAAAAAGAAGGGAAAGGGTTAGAGACAGAGAACATGCTGCCATAGCCAGGAAAAAGACCCAAGGGTGCTCCTGGCAACTCTGGCAGTGGAAAAACCTGCTTTCAATGCCACCAGAAGGGTCACTGGTCCAAGCCCCTTTGTGACTCTACCCATGGCCCTGACTCACTCCCTCTAGAGTGGGGCCCTGACCAGGCTAAAGCTTTTGAGACTTTAAAAACTAAATTGACCACCATGCCAGCATTAGCTCTACCCAATCTAGAAAAACCTTTAACTCTGTATGTGGATAAAAGGAGAGGGCAGGCTTTGGGAGTACCAACCTAGTTCTTAGGGCCTGATCCTAGACCAGTTGCTTATTTTTCAAAACAATTAGACTCTGTAGCTGCTGGATGGCCTGCATGCCTCTGGGCAGTGGCTGCTACAGTTATTCTAATTGAGGAAGCCTCTAAACTTACTCTTGGCCAGCCCCTGGAAGTCCTGACTCCCCACTGGGTTCAGAGTATCCTGGAAGCAAAGGGCCATCAGTGGCTGGCTAGTGGCAGGCTCACCAAATATCAAGGCTTGCTCTTAGATAACCCTGACCTAATTCTTCAAGTCTGCCGTACACTCAACCTGGCAACTCTCCTCCCAGATAGTGCCCTCTCAGATACTCTGGTTCATGATTATGAGGAGACTTTAGACTGTGTTTATGCCAGTCAACCTGATCTAAAAGATTCTCCTCTCTCAAACCCCGAATTAGTGTGGTACACAGATGGTTCAAGTTTCATTGAACAAGGGGTTAGGAGAGCTGGGTGTGCAGTGGTTAACCTCCACCAAACTATAGAGGCAAAACCCCTGCCCCCTGGGACCTCTGCCCAAAAGGCAGAATCAATAGCACTCACTAGAGCCCTAGAGCTAGGGGGAAATAAAAGTGTAAATGTTTATACTGATTCGAAATATGCTTTCCATGTTCTACATGCCCATGGAGCAATTTGGAAAGAAAGGGGATATCTGACAGCAAAAAATTCCCCTATTAAACATGCCCAGGAGATTTCACGTCTCCTCCTAGCTGTTCAAAAGCCATCTGAGATAGCTGTTATCTTTTGTAAAGGCCACCAAAAAGGGGAAAGAGATCAGGCCATAAGAAATCGCCTAGCAGACACTGCAGCAAAGAATGCGGCTCGCCAGTTGACTATATTGACTCCTTTATTCCCACAGCTCCCTGACTCCTTCACACCTTCCTACAGCCCTCAAGAACAGGCTCTTGCTAAAGAAAGGGGATACTCTTCTTTCCTCCTCTGGGTGGTTTCAGACACCCTCAGGCCAACTCCTTATCCCAGAAGGGAGCGAGTGGAAGCTTCTTTTTGGCTTACACCAGGCCACACACCTGGGGAAGAATGCTCTCCAGTCTCTGATCTGTTGTTTAGAAAGGCCCCTGGCCCTCTTAGAAAGGCTGCTGGCCCTCTCCAGCTGACAGGTGGATAAAAAGAAGAGAAATCATAATGTTTTTTTTTAAATTTTTTTCTTCTTCCTCTCTGTACTCCTTTTGTAACATTCTTGCCTTCTAGGGTTGGAGCCATCAACTCCCAGATATCAGCCAACGGAATCTAAGGTCCCAGCCATGGGCCAGCAGTACTCTGAAGTCTGACCCCTTAAACAAAATGGTACCCTGTGAGGCAGGGACAGCTCCACGTCCCTTGTCAGCAGGAAGCAGTTTCAGAAGCCGAGACCATCACCCCTTATTCCAAAGGAATTTGGGTCCCATTTGTTTGAGGGGGGAATGATGGCATTGGAATCTGAGCCCCAGAAAGGAAAAACTCTGGCCCCAGACCATTCCCCATCCTTGGTAATTCTATTACCTCATGGACTCTGTACTTTCCCACATGGCCAAATCTCTGACTTTCCCCTGAGGCTATGATCCCATCAACTGGTCTTTCATTGTGACTACACCCAATCTCCCCTCCATTGTCTTGCCTCCCTATGGCCCCAGGCTACTTC
>NW_020941260.1:0-1698 GCF_900497805.2 Vombatus ursinus
AGCCACATCTTCCCCTGGCTCCACCTCCACCAGCTCCACCTCTCAGAGTACCACTGATTCCGCCAGAACGACAACTCTGACCACTGAGGCGCTCACCACTACCCAAGGAACAATTGTAGCTGCCACTGCTTCCCCAGGGGCATCAACCACAGCCACATCATCATCACCTGGCTCCACCTTCACCAGCCCCATACCTCAGAGTACCACAGAGCCTGGCATTACGACAACTGTGAGCACACAATCTGTCACCCCTACCCAAGGGAAAACAGAAGCTGCCACAATTTCCCCATGGAACTCAACCACAGCCACGTCTTCCCCTGGCACCACCTTTACCAGCCCCACACCACAGAGTACCACTGATTCTGACACTACAACAGCTCTAACCACTGAGACACCCACGACTGACCAAGGGACAACAACAGCTGCCACTACTTCCCCAGACAGCTCAACCACAGCCACATCTTCCCCTGGCTCCACCTCCACCAGCTCCACCTCTCACAGTACCACTGATTCTGCCAGAACGACAACTCTGACCACTGAGGCGCTCACCACTACCCAAGGAAAAACAGTAGCTGCCACTACTTCCCCAGGGGCCTCAACCACAGCCACATCATCACCTGGCTCCACCTTCACCAGCCCCACACCTCAGAGTACCACAGAGCCTGGCATTACGACGACTGTGAGCACACAATCTGTCAACCCTAGCCAAGGGACTACAGAAGCTGCCACTATTTCCCCAGGGACCTCAACCACAGCCACATCTTCCCCTGGATTCACCTTCACCAGCTCCACCTCTCAGAGTACCACAGAGCCTGCCATTACGACAACTGTGAGCACACAATCTGTCACCCCTAGCCAAGGGACAACAGAAGCTGCCACTACTTCCCCAGGTACCTCAACCACAGCCAAATCTTACCCTGGCACCCCCTTTACCAGCCCCACAACTCAGAGTACCACTGATTCTGACAGTACAACAGCTCTAACCACTGAGACACCCACCACTACCCAAGGGACAACAACAGCTGCCACTACTTCCCCAGGGACCTCAACCACAGCCACATCTTCCCCTGGCTCCACCTTCACCACCTCCACCTCTCAGAGTACCACAGAGCCTGCCATTACGACAACTGTGAGCACACAATCTGTCACCCCTAGGCAAGGGACAACAGAAGCTGCCACTACTTCCCCAGGTACCTCAACCACAGCCAAATCTTACCCTGGCTCCACCTTCACCAGCTCCACCTCCACCAGCTCCACCTCTCAGAGTACGACCTATTCTGACAGTACTACAACTCTGACCACTGAGGCTCTCACCCCTAGCCAAAGGACAACAGAAGCTACCACTACTTCCCCAGGGGCCTCAACCACAATCACATCATCTCCTGGCACGACCTTCACCAGCCCCATACCTCAGAGTACCACTGATTCTGACACTACAACGGCTCTAACCACTCAGAAACCCACCACTACCCAAGGGACAACAACAGCTGCCACTACTTCCCCAGGGACACAAACCACAGCCACATCCTCCTCTGGCACCACGTCCACCAGCCCCACACCTCAGAGTACCACAGAGCCTGTTATTTTGACAACTGTAAGCACACAATCGATCACCCTTAGCCAAAACACAACAGCAGCTGCCACTACTTCCCCAGGGACCCAAACCGCAGTCACATCTTCCCCTGGCTCCACCTTCAC
>NW_020941261.1:0-1510 GCF_900497805.2 Vombatus ursinus
ACTGATGGACTCTGCAAATTATATTCTTAGAGAATGGCCTTAGCGAGTGGGATGCTGAAAAGTTGAGTGACTTGGCCAGGGTCATGCAGCTACTAAGCGTCAGAGAAGTCACATCCCTGATTCCGAGCCCTGCTCCGCCTGCCTTTCCTGACGTCAGCTTGCCTGTATAAAGTGCTTTGGAGGCTCACAAAAACTCTGTGGGGTATATATAGTACTACAGGTGTTGTAAGTTGTAATATTTTACAAATGAGGAGGGGGGGAAGGGAGAGGAGCAAGGATATATTAAGCACCTAGTTATGTGCCAGGCACTGTGCCAAGCACTTTATAAGTATTATGTCAAATGAGGAAACTGAGGTTTGGACACAAGTGACTTGCTTGGGGTCACATAGCTAAGAGGTGTTGCTCTTCCTTACAAAAACCACATGCTCTTCCCTATCCTGTGCTTCTTAGTAAGAACGCTAAGCTACTGGAGAGAAAGACACCCTTTGCAAGCAAGAGTGAGGTCCCTGTAGGTCCTAGGCAGCAGGACTACTACCACTCCCAGAATCCTCTGGTCTGTGACCTTGCCCTTTTCCCAGAGGTCACTGCGCCCCGCTCCATTTCCGCCTTGGCAGTTAGCTCCTTGTGCTTCCTTTTGGCCAGCCATGTGGTCGGATTGCAGCCTGGCCCCGGCGGGGGTGGGGTGTGATGGGGGGAGGAGCTGCTGGGCTCCCCATTGCCCCGCCCCCTCTGCTGGTGTTTTCTGGCTCCTCTGCAGGGGAGGTGTGGCCACAAGGCAATGTCCAGAGATCTCCTGGGGTAGGGAGAGCCAGGTGCGCGTGGGTGAGAGTTATAAGGTAGTTTGGGAGGCTGGATGTAAATATGTGGCCATAGCGCCATGCCGTGGCCTTTGTAAGTCAGGCCCAGGTTTGTTTTAATTTGTTTCACTCCAGCGCCACCTCGTGGCTGCTGCTGGTAAGGCCAGGGACTTTATTCAATCTGTGTAGCCATAAGGACTGCCCGTGGTGTCCACAGCGCCACCGTGTGGCTGTTATGTGTAAATCCAGTTTTCTGTAAAACAGCACCCAGCTTAGGAAGCTGAGATTTGATAACCTACAGAGAAGAATCCAGCTGACGAGGCCAGCTGCTCCCACACCTGCGTGACATAGTGAGGCTGCGATAAGGGTCTGACTGGCCTGAGGCAGAGGGCCTGGAAGCACTGGAAAGAAGTTGCAGAGATGCAGATTTTCAAAATTTCCTACATATTAGACCTGGTCAAAAGCGGAATGGGATTCCATGAGAGGTAAAAATAATAACAACAACCACAACAACACTAATAATCGCCCTCATTTCTATAGTGCTTTAAAGTTTGCAGAGTGCTTTACATGTGTTGACTCATTTTATCCCTCCCCCTGGCACTGCTGGGGTAGAAGATGGTTGACTGCTAATAGGGGGTGTCAGAGAAGGGAGTCCCATGAAACTCAGGGTTGGAGTCGGTCCCTTTCGGCTCTGGCCCTGGGTGATGGGAGGA
>NW_020941262.1:0-1423 GCF_900497805.2 Vombatus ursinus
AATAGAGATTTCAACTCAATATGTCTATAAGCAAACTCACCTGTCCTCCTAAATCCCTCCTGTTGTCTATATTACTGTATAGTACACCATCACCTCTCAGTCCCACAGTTTAACAACCTAGGTGTTATCTTTGGTTACTCATAGTCTCTCACTCCACATGTCATATCTGTGTCCAAAGCCTTTAGTTGCCACTTTTGCAAAATCTCTACACTATGCCCCCTTCTTTCCCCAACAGTGCCACCACTCTGCTGCAAGCTTTCATCAACTCATGCATGCACTGATCTAGTATTGCAAGAGCTCATTCTTGTGTTTTCCTTTCCCCAAGTCTCTCCTCACTCCCATCCATCCTCCATTCAACCACCAAATTGATTTTCCTAAAACACAAGTCTAACCATCTCATCCCCCTACTCAATTAACTCCAAAGTCTCCATATCACCTCATAGATTAAATACAATGTCCTGCATATGGTATTCAATGCCCTTTATAACCTAGGCACCTCCTCTCTTTCCAATCTTCTTACACATTACTCCCTTCCACTTATTGTTGAATCTTGTGACAAAGGCCTCCTTGCTGTTCCATGACCAAGATACTCCATCTCTTGACTCCAGTCATTTTCTCTGCCTATCCAACATGCCTGGTATGAGTTTCATCCTTACTTCTCACTACTGGCTCCCATATTTTATTTGAAAGGTGCTGTCAACAACTAATCTTTGACATGAAGTGTATCCCAACCCCTCTCAAGTCTTGTGCCCTCCCCTTCTAAATAAATTCCTATTTATCCTGTATATAGCTTTATTTTGTTTGCTTTTTGATTCTCCAATTAGATTGTGAGGTAGTTGAGGCATATATTTTTTTTTGCCCTCTTTTTCCACGCCCACCACCGAGCACAGTATCTGGCAAATAGCACACACTTAATACATGCTTGGTAACTGACTAATATGGTCCCAGGTAATTATAAGACCCCCATCCCATTACCACAATTTTTGTTGATGTTTTGTATAGACATATATATGTATATGTTTTAAATGCCACGAAACGCCTCATGTTCGTCTTTTTATTCTCAGCACCTAGAGCAGCCCCTGGAATCTAGTAGCTGCTTAAGAAAAGTTTTTTGAACAATTAAGTGACTTTAACTTTTATAATATGGTCTGTTGGTGACATCTGGTGTCCGAAAAGAATATTGCATCTTTTGGGGCACGCCTACCCCCTTGTGGCCATTTGAGATATGACAGTTTCATTCTGCCATCGCGTGGCCAAACACTAGTATTACATTTTCTCTTATTTTAAACCGTGTTTTTGCTGGATTTTTGTATTTGTGAAAAATAACTTGCTGTTTAGAAAGGTAGAAAGGAGCCAAATGAAATCCTAAATTTATAAACTAAATTGAGTAATAAATTCTTTCAGTTACAATAGAAATTCAGAC
>NW_020941263.1:0-1037 GCF_900497805.2 Vombatus ursinus
ATATACATATTATATATATATGTGTGTGTGTGTGTGTGTGTGTGTGTATGTATGTATAACTCACTATAAAACTACGAAAGTGGAAGTTGCTGGGAGACCAGATCACCCACCTGCGATTTTGATAGCTATTTGTCTCTTCCTTTTCTCCAAACTAATCTCACAAATTATATAAAGACTTACAAGTAGAAGTATATTATATACTGCACTTTATCTAGAAGATGAAGGCCAATTTTTTACCCTACCAAGTCAAATAGAAAAAGGCATATCCAACAACAATCGGTTAAAAGATCCTCTCTTGTGAAATGGCTGCGCTGCTGTGCCAGAAGGATGTTGACATTTCCAAGAGAGGGTTGCTAAGTGACGACAACATTGCTCTTCCAGTAGCATGTTGGAATTTTAAAGAAATGGTTGCTGAATGTGGATACCACAAACATCAACGGTCAGAATCCTGTAGTGATTTCAACTCAATTCCAATTAACAAACATATATATATTAATTGACTAGTATGTGACCAGGAATACTGCATACAATAAAAACTAATGCTCTGGATTCCAAAGATGATTTAATATTCATGTGTGTATATATGTATATATATATACATACATACATACGAATATACACATACACTTACATAATTATTTATAATACACACATAAATATATATATATGTATATATACACATATGCGTGTGTCTTTGTGCATGTTTGACTCACTATAAAACTACGAACCTGGAAACTGCTGGGAGACCAGATCACCCACCTGCTATTTTAATGGCTATTTGTCTCTTACTTTTCTCCAAACTAATCTCAGAAATTATACAAAGACTTGCAAGTAGAAGTATATGATATACTACACTTTATCTAGAAGATGAAGGCACATTTTTTCCCTATCAAGTAAAATAGAAAAACGCATATCCAACACCAATCGGTTAAAGGATCCTCTCTTGTGAAATGGCTGCGCTGCTGTGCCAGTAGGATGTTGACATTTCCAAGAGAGGCTTGCTAAGTGATGACATCACTCCTCTTCCAGTAGAATGT
>NW_020941264.1:0-1127 GCF_900497805.2 Vombatus ursinus
GCTATCTGACTGACTGTCTGTCTGTCTGTCTGTCTCTCTCCCTCTCTGTCTCTCCCTCTCTATCTCTTTCTCACACCCTTTTTGCCTCCCTCCTTTCCAATCTCTCTGTTTCTGTCTCTCTTTTTCCTCTTCATCTTACTGTTTCAGTCTTTGTGTTCCCATGTCTGTCACTGTTTCTCTATTTGTCTCGCCTTCTCTCTCCTCTGTCTCTCACTTTCTCTTCTTTCCTCTCTCCTTTTTTATTTCTCTCTCTCTTTCTCTCTCCTCTCTCTCTTTCCCTCCCTCTTTTCATATCTCTATCTCTGTTTGTCTGTGTACCTGTCTGTGTCTGTCTATCTGTTTCCTTGTCTGTCTGTCTCTCTTTTGCTTTCTCTCTCTCTTCTTTCTCTGCCTTGTCTCACTCTTTTCTATCTCTTCTCCCCTGTCTCCCTCCACCACTAAACTCCATCCCTCCTTGCCTCCCTTCTTTTGTCACTCTCCACCTCCCTCTATCTCTTGCTCTCCTCTTTCCTTTCCTATTACTTTCTGTTTCTCTGTCTGTCTTTTCATTTCTCTCTCTCTCTCTCTCTCTCCCATCTCTTTCTCACAACCTTCTTGTCCCCTTCCTTTCCTATCTCTCTGTCTTTGCCTCTCTTTTCCCTCTTCTCTTTCACTGTCTCTTTATTCTATCTCTGTCACTATCTGTTTTTCTCTCCCTTTGCTCTCTTTTCTCTCCCTCTGTCCCTCTAAGCCTCCTCCCCTGCTGCCCTTCCACCTTCCTTCCATCTCTACCTGTCTACTCTCTCCTTCCCTCCCTCTTCCCTTGTTTCTCCTTTCTCTCTCTCACTCCCTTACTGCTCTCGCTTCTCTCTTTTGGTCTAATCTCTCTCTCTCTCTCTCTCTGTCGCTCTTTCTCTCCCCTCCTTCTTTCGCTCCTCTCTTTCTCTTCTCTCTGTCCTCTCTCACTCTTGTCTATTCTCTTGTCCCTTACCTCTCTACCACCTTCTATCTTTCTCTCCCGCCCTCCTTGCCTTCCTTCTTGTGTCCCTCTCCATTTCTCTCTCTCTCTAGCTCCCTTCCACCTGTCTTCCTTTCTTCCTTTCCTATCACACTCTATCCCTCTGTCTGTCTTTTCCCTCTTCTCTTTC
>NW_020941265.1:0-1014 GCF_900497805.2 Vombatus ursinus
AAAATATTTCTATATATATGCAATGAACTGAAATCAGAATGGGGTATCCATTATTTGGGGAATGGCTGAATGATATAGGACATATGAATGTATTAGAATATGGTTTTTTGATAAGAATTGATAAAGTAAATTGTTTCATATAAACCTGGTAATGTGAATTTTGGTAGAGTGAAGTGAGCAGAACCAAGTAAATAATGTGTACAATAATAACATTATAAAAATAATCAATTTTAAAAGGCACAGAAAATATGATCAAGAAATGACCAACCACACTTCCTGGGTGACTCATGATGAATCATGCTGTCTACTTCCAGAGAGAGTGTGGTGATAAATTTAGAGTGCAGATTGAGGTGGATTTTTTCTGTACATGGCCAATACAGGAACTCATTTTGCTTACTCTACATTTTTCTAAGGATTTTACTTTTTTATTTCTCAGTGATTGGAGAGAGGTATGTGGAATGTCTGGGGAAGGGCAGAAAAGCGGTAGAAAACCTGAAAACAAAATTGAATTCAAAAAGCAATGAGATCATTGTTCACAATTGGTGATACTTTTCTGATTCTATCAAAAACTATTCTTCCTAAAAAAGTAATTAATTTAAGTGGGAATGATCATCAGTAAAACTCCACCTTGAGGTACCTCCCAGTCTAACATTCTGTAATCTACAGATTGTTTGACATGCGATGTTCCAAAACCCAACTCTGACATCCCATGTTATCAGGTCTCTTTAAGCTCTAGGATTTTTGATTTCTAGAATCTTTGAATTCTGACAAGTCTCTGGGTTGCTGGCAGCATCATACCAGTACGGGATTCCCGGAAGAACCACCTACCCACAAGCCCCTCCCCTACACAAATTCCAGAGTACAAGATACCCTACCACCAATTTCTAATGTCACTATACTCCAGCTGATCTTACTGGCACTCTATGTTCACCCTCCACATCTGCTTGTGAACCTTCTTCCTTAGTCTCCAGCCAGAAATATTCCTCTTTCAAGAAAAAAAGTTTAAGTAGCTTT
>NW_020941266.1:0-2245 GCF_900497805.2 Vombatus ursinus
ATCCATCCATCCATCTACCCATCTACCTACCTATCTATCTATCTATCTATCCATCCATCCATCCATCCATCTACCCATCTGTCTATCTATCTATCTATCTATCTATCTATCTATCTATCTATCCATCCATCCATCCATTACCCATCTATCTATCTATCTATCATCTATCTATCTATCTATCTATCTATCTATCTATCTATCTATCTATCTATCTATCTATCTATCTATCCATCTATCCATCTATCTAGGCTACCATCAAAGAGCTTACAAAGGTAAGTATAGGCAAAGTAATCCAAAGTAATTTCCAGAAGGAAAGACCAATACTAACTGGAGAAATCAGGACAGTACACCTGTAGGAAGTGGCCTCTGAGTCTACTTTGAAGAAAACCAGGGATCTAGGGCAGCTAGGTGGTGTAGTGGATAGAGCACCACCCCTGAAGTCAGGGGGACCAGAGCTCAAACAGACACTTACTAGATGTGGGACCTTAGGCAAGTCACTTCACCCTGTTTGCCTCAGTTTCCTCATCTGTAAAATGAGCTGGAGAAGGAAATGGCCAACCACTCCAGTATCTTTGCCAAGAAAACCCCAAATGGGGTCGGGAAGAGTCAAACTGAACAGCAACAACAGAGATTCTGTGAAGGGAATGTGAGGAAGGAAGGGCATTCCAGGCACAGAGGACCACCTGTGCAGTCCTGGAGGCAGGAGATGGAATGTTGTGAACTAGAATCCTCAGGCTAATTTCTGTCAGCCAATAAACATTTATTAAATGCCTACTATGTCCCAAGCACAGAGACACTCTGCTAAGTGGAGGATTCATTTGCCTGGAATGGAGTGTGGTCGATGGTCAATAAGATGAAATAAACCTGCAAAGCTGGAGCAGATGGAGCCTCATCGCAGAAGACCTCAAAAACCAGGTCCTGTTTCTGCAATCTGTATTTCTTTTAAGCTATCACTGGGTTTGGAACGTCACTACTGATTCTTCTCTCTCCCCTCGTGTTGGGGGCTCCATCCTGTGGATCCGTCCTTTCCAGTCCATATCTGACACTGCCCAGCTGGACCTGGAGTTATCAAGACATTCCTCCTCTGATTCATACTGGTTGTGTGACCCCTAGTAAACTGCTCCTCTTCTGAGCCTCAGTTTACTCATCTGTAAAATGAACATTATAAGAGCACCCACCTTGCAAAGAGCTATAGTAATAGCAGGTTAGGGTCAAATAAGATATGCAAAGTGCTTCACAATCTTTAAGGTTCTATGTAAATGTCGGTTGTCATTATTCCCCCTGCCACCTCCCTAGTTAATACATTTATTTATTACTATACACCTGGATTCTAACAACACCCTGCAGCCTGTCTCCTCTCCAATCTGTTGGGCACATCTGGCCCATTAATCTTCCTAAACTATTGTTTTGATAGCATTACTCCCTGCTCAAAGCCCTCTGGCCTTCTAATTTTCATTCATTATCTTCTTTGATAATGACAACCCAGTAGGGAAAAATAAAAGGGCTGCATTTATCCCCATCGAACAGATGGGGAAAGTGAGGCTAAGAGGTCTGGGTTACAAAGTGGGTAAACGTCAGAGTCAGGATTGGAACCCAGATCTTCCGACTCCTGATTCAGGCCAGGGCTATATGCGCAGCACGTGTGTGGCCAGGGCACAGAGCAATTCTTCAGCTGAGAAGTCACCAAGAAAGTTACCCGGCGAACTTCAGCAGCTCCCAGTGGGTTTAGGAATCCCCGGTACCTCAGTTTCTCCCTGGGCAAGGAAGAGAGCGTGGACCTCCCTCACGCGTACCCCGCCCCTCAAGCCCAGGACCCATACTCCACCCTCTTTCCCAGATTCCTGCCCGCCGATCCTGACCTCTCTCTCCTTACCGTTTCCCCTTGGGAGACCCTTCTTGGGCCCCCCGGTGCCCCTGGAGCTCCGCCCCCCAACACAGCTGGCTCTCTCAGGCCCACTCCAGCTGCTGCACTGGGGCAAAGTTTCCCAGCCCGCCCCACGCCCGCCCACCACGCCCACCACGCCCAGTTGGGCCCTGATAAAAAGTGGCTCGCAGGCCCCCGTCTCGTCTCCAGTCCTTCCCCCGAGAGGAGCAAGGACCCCAGGGGCCTGAGCCCAGGGAGACAAGTGGGGCTGAGGGGGGGTGTCCCGGAGGGAGCACCTCCTCCTTCCCCTCCCCCTCCTCCTCCTCCTCCCCCTCCTCCCCCTCCTCCTCCTCCTCCCCCTCCTCCTCCTCCTCCTCCCCC